>NW_024412441.1:24530240-24605801 GCF_014898765.1 Herpailurus yagouaroundi | reverse complement strand
AAAAAAAAAAATTAAAAAAAAAACACAAAGAAAAAAACCCCCAAATGAACCAAATGAATACCAGGGAGCAAGAGCAAATAAAAATAACTATAGTTTCTCCATTTTCACGAAATTAATTTTCTCTCCCCAGAGTGTCATTACCTTCGCTTGTGCTGAAGGCCATTCCTTGCCCATCATACTGCAAGGGTTCAATCAGCTGTTTTCTTGATTGAACAGTTACACTCCTACGAAACCTCTGCACAAACTCTTCTTCTTCGGCACTGCACTCCACTGTCAATAACCTTTCTAGCAGCCGAATGAACTGTGCATACTGCAGACAATAAAATAAAAATTCATTAGAAGATGCAAGTGTAATTGCATTTGCTAAGTTTTTTCTATTTTTGTATACTTGATCTTTCCGATGTTGCTTTTCTTGATGAATTTTGACAGGATGACACCCGTGCACCTTCACATGCTGCTTTTAAACAGCGTGCAGATGCAACGCTTTCCCTGCGTACCCGCCGTGCCCAGGCTTTTCTCTTAAGAAACAAAAGACACTTACCATGCAAAGAAAAGTCCATTTCTCTGTATTCTAATTACATGAAATGGAGACTTAAATTCGTTTAAAAACATATTTAGATGATCTTCAAGTGTAATTTCTACTCTTTTATTAACTGGATCAAGAGGAGGTTCCAAAATAATTTCCAGTAAGTTATGTATCGTAAAATGGGAAGAGTTTGATTTTGAGAAAATGTACCTCTCAAATTATATTTCATAATATATTTGGCAAATATATCTTTAGCTGTTCAAGCTGTGTTACTTTAATGTTTATGATTTCCTTTAAAACCGAACAATCAAGCTATTTAAAAATTCAAGAGATACTTGACTTAAAGGGCAACCTCTTGAAATAAATTATCCCTGCTACTCTGTGCGTTTTTTTTAATAGTTCTTGAACATGTGATTAGAAAGTAAACAACTTGGTATTAACCCCTTAAAATTAGAAGCCACAGTAATCACTCTAAAGTGTTTACGCAGGAGACAACTAACACTGGAGATCCTTAGTTAATGTGCAGTGTGAGACTCAATTTTTGATAACCTTATGTATGTTTTTGTCAGCCCTAAAAATCACACTCCTCTGTCACCTCTGACTTCATTGTGAACATCCGCCATTAATAATTTGAAATGTGGAGAAATCTCACCAGTAAGATTAAACAGATGGCTCCAATGACTGCTTCCTGTGCTGTTACCGCACAAGAGAAGGGAGTTTTCTGAGTAAGGGTGACATACTTTGCCACCTGTGGTACCCGGCCTGACAAAGTTCCGTTCTCGCCCTCCATTTACAGGCCTGCGTCCTTGGCTCTCAGTGCTTCTCTGAATCCCACCACACACTGACTGTGAACGTACAAAGGAGTACCTACAAGTACAGCATTGCCTTTCTCCGGGACCAGGGTGAAGGTTTAAGAAGTCCCTGCCTCCCTCATCTGGATACCAGCCATCTGTTTCAGGATTTCTGTTGCTATCCAGGACCCTAAAAGTATAGAAGACTATCGTATGCACTACATATACTATCTATGCATGTGATATACACGTATTTTATATATGTATATATATATATATATATATATATACACATACACACACGTACATATATATATATATACACACACACACATGTATATATATATATACACACACATGTATATAAAATGTATCTATTTGTTTTGTCTTTCCTGTTGCATACCTGTCATGAAGTCCTTGGGATGTCTTCAAAATGGGAGAAAACAAACAAACAAAAAACTAACAACCCCAAACTTGTAGTATAAAGATCAAAGCAGCCAGAAAACAGAGGACACAATGAAATGACACGTTCAATGAAGAAGCAAAGAGAGATTTTTCAGTTAGATCCATGCAGCAATACCGACTTGGCAGTTAGGATATTAGAAATTAACTCCAGATCCACCGCTCACCAAATGCCTGACACCTTGTTAAGCAAATTGCAACGTTTCCAAATCATTAATTTCTTCAATATGTTAAATGAGAAAAAGAGCAATTTAAGTACATGACTTAAAATCAACACGGGTGGCAAGGTACTAACAATGTTAGCCAGTGCCATGGAAGAAAACAACTCTTCTTGGAACAATCTGTGAAATTTACATTCAAATCTTCTAGAATAATCTAAATTTGGAACACCCACATATGTAAAACATCAAATTTCCTCTGATAACATTGGCATGTATTAGAACATTTAGCAAAAGACTCCAATTAAAACCTAATGCGGGAGCACAAACTTTATAGGGTAGAATACTCCCCAGGGAGCTGTTAAAAATAGGAATTCCAGGAGGACACCCCTAGAAATTCTGAGGTAGGTCTGAATCTTGGGAAACCGCGTTTTCTAGCCAGCATTTCAAATGACTGATACAGGTGGTGTTACAGATTCCAAGATGAAAACTACTGTCCTTACAGATCTGCACGTGGGTCAGCCGGGGCGCAGCAAACTGCATGAAAGTAACCAACCGTGTGCTCCGTTCTTTTCTGACTTAACCTCTGAGGATTCCTTCTACTTACCATTAGCTTATACAATCAGCTATCTGCTCCACCGGAGAAAGTGAAAACTGACATCTGCCACAGTCCCCTAGAACAACTGGCCGAGCACACAAAGGCACTTACACACGAGGATCTAGACACCAAGCCTGTCACTTTCCTGACCACAGTAAGGCCCTGTGGCAGAAATCAGCTGTAAATACGTTCTAGAAAGGAAAACTGTCTTAGGAACACCTGCGTCTGAGAAACATTACTATGACGATCCTAAATACAGCAATTGTCTGCATTCTTATGGCACAGGTCCCCTTAAATTTAAAAGATTAATTACTCACATCTTGATCTGACAGTTTTTCCACTAACATTTCTTCTAGTTCCTCCTTAATCAGCCATCTGCTGCCAATCAGGTCTCTGTTAAAATATCACATATATTCTCTTTTAAATTAACCATGCAATTAGAGTTGTATCACAAAAGATCACACATGTAGTAGCGATTCTTGATTAGAAAACAAATTTTTGTATTCTAAAGCCTTAAAACCCAAGTAAACTATTTTTGAGAAGTGTTAGCTCATGCCCTTATTCTACTTTAGAAAAGATACGCAGTCTAGCAAATGTTTTGTTTGAGGATTTAAACATGCCACTGTGGAACTCATGTGATACTAAAAGGTACCAGGGTTCTTAAAAATTTAAATGGTGCTTACTTTTCATAATTCACTTCAAAAGAGAAGTTATGGACACAAAGTTAGCCTGTCAATGGACTAAAGTAGTATTAAGTCCAAAGAGCTAGGGGAAGGATTTACGACTTAAACAAGGGATGCTCAAACATTTGTCTTCTGCCTAAGAAAAAGTTAAGTGAATAGGCCAAAATAACCAGGTTGACAGATCTAATCCATCACAGTCTTTCACTGTAGATCTAATCTGATTCCACTGCCACATGGAAGTCCAAATCTTTGTTTTTGGTATTTCAGTGAATAGGCTGCTATATAAACAAAAATCCTAAGGACATCATCTTCAAATATAGAAATTAAGTATCATTTAATACATAAATCTGGAATGCAGATTTAACTTTAATATCAACTTCCCCCCAAACAAAAAACTCACCTATTATTCTGACTCCTAAGTTGAATGATTAATGCTGAAATAGCAGACAAATTCCTAGCCTTTAAATATGCCTAAAAACACCAATGACAAGTGTCATGTTTTTCATTCAAATTTTTCATGTTATTTTTTTTAATGTTCATTTATTTTGAAGAGAGGGAGAGAGTATGAGCGGGGGAGGGGCAGAGAGAGAGGGAGACACAGAATCCGAAGCAGGCTCCAGGCTCTGAGCTGTCAGCACAGAGACCAATGTGGGGCTCGAACCCAGGAACTGTGAGATCATGACCTGAGCCGAAGTCGGACGTTTAACTGACTGAGCCACCCAGGAGCCCCAAATTTTTCATATGTTTTAATGCAAGAGAAGAACTTACTTGGTTTTAGTTTTTTCTGAAAATAGACCTTTGGCTTGCAACTGATTCTGACGTTTTTCTACATCTAGTAGCTTTCCATATGCTTCCTGTGGCAAATAAAATATACACACTAAAATAAGAGACACAGTACATTATTTCTACTTCTTACCTTCCCTGTGAGCAGCCTTCATTTCAGAAGTGACCTCACATAATCTAGCTGCACAGCAAATAATACTGAAAGTGCTTTTTAATTATACTATTTCTCATTCAAACTAAAGGACAGTAATTTCAATGAGAATTCTGTATCACACGCAGTGCCATACTTTAACTGATTTTTAAATAACCCTATAAGAAATTTACTCTGTAAAGAACTCTATATAAAAAAATTCCAGTGAAGTTGGTAAAAACAAAACAAAGCTATGAACTATCTTCCTTTAAGTTCCACGAGTAGGACCAAAAATTTTCCTTTAAAAAAAATCATAATTTATATAGCAATATGCACTTTAAACTTAGGGAATTAACCAATAAAAGTTATGGCATTTGTAGCTAAACTACTTATCTAATATTCAATATTTACATAATATTTAAGTCCTCACCATGTTAGTCTGTATCTTAAAAAGTTTGCTACTACGTTTATTTTTCATTATTTGATTTCTTTCCATTAATTTACTTTCTAACAAAGACTGAGTATTATGTCACTTGTTAAATTATAATGCAAACGGGAAAAACTGCCATTTTGTTAGAACTTGTAAAAAGCAATAATCTGGCAATGAAGATTATCTAGAAAATACATTTTCCAAGAAATGAGTTGACAAAAGCAGAATCACGTAAATTGTCTCCCAGTTTTTTTGACTGAGCAAATTTAACTGAGGCCTCACATCCACTATGTGTGTACTCATTTATAATTTTTAAAAATTTTTTTAAATGTTTTACTTATTTTTGAGAGACATATGAGCGGGGGAAGGGCAGAGAGAGAGGGAGACACAGAATCTGAGGCAGGTTCCAGGCTCCGAGCCACCAGCACAGAGCCTGACACGGGGCTCGAACTCCTGAACCACGCGATCATGACCTGAGCCAAAGTCGGACGCTTACCCAACTGAAGCACCCAGGCGCCCCCATGCATTTATAATTTACCATCATCTACCATACGGATACCCAATGAGTAGACATTTTCAAAGCATGAGATGGAGGTGACATGACTTTTATTTTCTTGCTGAGAATGACCCCTTCCAATATCATTAGCTAATGTCAGGTAATGAAGACACAGCTTATTACCAATGGATATGTCCATTCATATCTCAGTCTTGAGAATTCCAAATTTGTGAGATGCGACTTTTTTTTTTTAATTTTTTTTTTAACGTTTATTTATTTTTGAGACAGAGAGAGACAGAGCATGAACGGGGGAGGGCCAGAGAGTGGGAGACACAGAATCCGAAACAGGCTCCAGGCTCCGAGCTGTCAGCACAGAGCCCGACGCGGGGCTCGAACTCACGGACCGTGAGATCATGACCTGAGCCGAAGTCAGCTGCCCAACCGACTGAGCCACCCAGGCGCCCCTGTGAGATGCGACTTCTTACACACACACACACACACACACACACACACACACACACACACACTCACAAGGTTGTTGACAGAATCTGTTCTAGGAAAAGGGTACGTGTCCCTTTGCCCTGGTCTGTGTATGTACCGGTGTGTACATTAACAGTGTACGTGAGTATCTCAAACACAGTGAAACCATCACTGGGTCAGTAATTCAAAGGTAAATTCCCAGGGAAGACACAGCAGCACACAAGCCTAGCACTGGTTAGAAATACAACCTCTCAGGTCCCAGCCCGTACTTTCAGATGAGGAACGTCTGAGGGGGCGCCCAGCGACCTGTTTTAATGATGAGCCCAAGTGATATACACTGCAGTTTGGATGTGAACGCTAGAAGTACCAAGAGTCTAGTTCAACACAATACAGTGAAGGGGCAAAATCAGTTAATCGTACTCTAGTGTGCACATTAAGTGTAACAATGTCTACAACTACATCCGAAGTACAAATGTATCACCTGTAGCGGCACAACTACAGCGGTCTACCCCAAAGAAAGCAAAGGCAAATGTGAACCACCCACGCGTAGCATGTGTGCCTGCTACTCAACTTAAAACAAAAGTTTACCACTTCTCTCACAAGAATTATGGTGAAGCCTCATTTGACTGTGCTGCAGGTGCTTTTAACTCACTTTAAAAGGCTAAGATACTGGGTTGTGACCCCAGCTGGATGCCACCATATCAGAATCATTTCTGTGCAACTGTTTCTAGAAAGTAATTCTCAAGTGCTCTGAACAGGTCAAATAAAGGAGCAGGTAAACCAAAGGAAGAAACGACAACCTACAAAACGAATCCTGCCCCACTTGTACGAAGCAGCACAGACACGGTGCCGAGAGCACCTCACTGTGCACCTGGCACGAACCCGTCAGCAGGCAGGACATCAGCCACGCTGCCGCACCTCGGCGTCTGGGAAAGGGATGGCGCCAGTCTCTCTGGTCTGCTCCAGAGTCTGGAGATTCTGAGAATATGTAAGTCAGACACGTTGTATCTTTCAAACACAGCTAAAAAAGTTGTCCAAGAGAACACCAACAATAGTAATAACGATGCCCTCCCCTGCTGGTAAGGCTCTTTTGTTATTTTCTGTAATAACTAAGGCAATAATAATAATAATAGGCCTGCCTCATAGTCAAATTTTTTTTTTAAGTTTTTACTTATTTTTGAGACAGAGAGAGACAGAGCATGAACGGGGAAGGGGCAGAGAGAGAGGGAGACACAGAATCGGAAGCAGGCTCCAGGCTCTGAGCCGTCAGCCCAGAGCCCGACGCGGGGCTCGAACTCACGGACGGCGAGATCGTGACCTGAGCTGAAGTCGGACGCGCAACCCACTGAGCCACCCAGGCGCCCCCTCATAGTCAAATTTCAAGTCAGTGTGTAGGCTGCTAAAGTCACCACCATTTTCCAGTGACTCTGGGCCAATTTTTAGGCCCATACTCTTCTTCCCATTTTTTTTCACTATACTATTATTACCTTCCAGGGTTATATTTAGCTCCATAATAATTTGTTAAATAGTCCAAGTGAAATAATCAGAAAAAAAAGTGTGTAATATGAAAAAAACACCCATGAAAAGTACATGCCAAATTTCAAACACGGTACATTCTATTCATTTAGGGCAGATGCTTATACTTTGATGGTTGTAACCCATCGATTTACACGATTCTCATTACACCACCCCATATACTTCTTCAAACAGGAAAACACACGTCAAGTACTTAGCACAGTGCTTGACCTGTAGTAATGGTCAAGAAGTGACAGCGGGGGGCCGGGGGGTGGGGGGTGGCATTCAAGAGTCTAACAATCGAAACAGTTTTACCGGTGTACCATTTCTATTTATTGTTTCTCTTCTCTATATAATAAAACCGCTCTTGAGATTCTATCTTGGTTAGTTAGAGACAACAGCTCTCTGGAAAGTAGATTGTATAGCTTCAACTCCCTGAAGAGATGTGTACTAACGTGTATCTAAAAATCCTTGAGGGTATAAAATATGCCAGGAACTGTCAACATCACAGATTATCACTGGTAGCTTCTGGTATATTGTTAAGTTTCCACTTAATTTTTAAAGGACACTAGAGAATCAGAGTGACCCCACCTACACTAAGTTTATATACTGTATTTAATAGTATAATTTTCAAATATGACAGGAATAACCCAGATGTGAAATGCTGAATCATTAATCACAGCTATGATTAATATTTCATAAAATCAAAGCAAGCCTATCCACCCCTCGTGTCATCAGATTTCCATAATGTATGAGTCAAATTTAGAAGGTGCCTAATTTGAAAATACCAGATGCTCAGGTTGCAGAAAAAGGATACTTAAACCAAGCCCTCCCCGAGCATAAGCAATATGATTTTTAGTATCCTTCTAAAATCTGTTTTGGCTGTATTAATCATGTAGAAATTCCAATTTTAGGCAAGGTAAACAAATAAAAATTTCTCGTGGGGGTGGTATAGGAAGTCAACTGTATTTTGATACCCAAAACATACTATAATAAACTAATAGTAATTACCATCTTAGATACTAGTTAAATAACAGAAAAGTAACTGACTTAAAATATGTTGTTTAAAAAAAAAACCCACAGAGAATTCAATTCCCTAACTAGCAATCTTCTCAATTTTTTGGCTACTGGCATATACAAAATGAAATGAAACAAACATAACATATAATTCATTTGTCACAGTTACTGCTATTTACCTAATATTCCAGGTGACATACTACCCTAGACCCTTGCTATCACTCTGTTAACACAATAGAGCTACAGAGTCTTAAAAGAGCATGCAGAGATAATGTCAGCACCAATCCGGAGCTTTTTAAAAATCAGCACTTGGCATAGTTTTAAAGGAGTTCTTTCATCATACCTCACTGTGAGAAGGATCACTATTTTAACTCCATTTTTAACGATAAGGACACTATATCAAAAATTTTAAATATTCACCACAGGGTTACAAAGAAGACGTACACGACGTGAGAATTTTGTCATACTAAGTCCCCAGGACTTTGGCTTATTGGGAGTCTGGAATCTTCACATAATGACGCCGCATGCTTCTGGGGCTGCTGTTCTCGCGCTTTATGAACACAGAAGGTTACTGAAGTCATTTAAAATAAACCAGAGAATTTCTAAATAAGTCAGCCTTCCTTCAAAAGGCAAATGAATCCCATTTATGCATAAGTTATCAGGATTAGAATTACTTGGTTTTCTTTCAAATTTTAACCTTTTGGTTTTTTTTTTTCACTTCAGCAGAATAGTTTAAATACATAATGATCTACTTATTCCTTAGTTTCATACTTTTTTGGGTACAAATTCCCTATGTGGCCATGTAATTCCTTCAATTTATAGAAATACTTTGAAAATCATCCATTGTTTACTGCAAACTAGTCCTGAACGTGAGGTTTCTATAAGATGCGCAATTCCCAGAGCCGTTTTTAGAGATGCACAATCGTATCTTAAAAATTGGGGTGAGGGGGCTCCTGTCAAAGTTCAAGCAAATGCCTAATGTATCTGACCCCTGTTTGCAACATCAGTGCCACCTTTCCCAAGTACTGGTCTCATGGGGCGTTAACAGGTGTTGTGGGTAGGAAGGGTTCCGTGACCCATTGTTTGAGCAGCAGTGGGTCACTGCAACAGGTTTCTTTACCGAAGGACTTTATCGTGCTGTCGCATAGCTCCTTGTTAGAGCTCCCCAGGGTGCAATACGCAGCACTGCCAAACTCACTCAGTTTCAGAACCTTTCTCATGACAAATAGTTGATAACTTGTGTTTCTCAACAACCACTTTGGGAAAGACTGCAGAAGACACGCCTGGACTTAACGAATCATCTTTTACAGAGGGTTCCCACTTCAGAGTCAAATAATCACCTCCCGTAATGAAATTTAAATAGTTTTCAACTCACTTTTAGTGAGCGAACTTAAAATTTTTCAAAAGCGTGTGTCTGCATTAACGAGTGACCCGGAATTCACATTTCCCTACAATTAAAGGCCCTGCCCAAACTCGACCATGACTGTCCAGGCTGCAGGTGCAGTTGTCCTGCTCATGGGTCCAGCCTTCTTTGCCACCAGCACGGTCGGCCTGGCCAGGCTCTGGCTGCTGTGAACAAGGGGTACGTACGTAGCCCCGGCAGGCTGGCCGACCCAAAGGCAGACCGCCCTTCCGGCCCGTCCCTTAACTATGTACACACGGTCCTCCTCATCTAGCCCTCAGCTACTCCCAGCTCAGTCGGTCCACGGTACAGCATTTTCTTTTCTGCACAAACACGTGTATTCTCTTTAAAAACTCTTCCCTTTCCTTTACACTTGGGCTTGGCTGTCTCAGGAAAGTTCTCTCATTCTCCCTTTGCTTCCTCCTGCCGCGGCTGAAACCCTAAACTGAAACTCTAAATCATGTCTGAAAAGTATACAAGTGCTACTCGTCACATGGCTGTTAAGGAAATGGAAAGCCATCCATTTGGGGTGAAAAAAGACAGATGAGCCAGTGCCAAGCAAGCGTGGAGCTCCCTTTTCAGTACTCAACCATCCTTGGAGAAACTCCCTGAGTGTCTTATTTCTTCTTCCTTAAACCACTTTTTACTGCTTAAGACACGACCTGTTTGTACTGTTCTATACTTTTTACATTACATAGGTACACCTTATTCACTACCGGGTAAAAGAAGTGGTTTTTTTTTTTTTTTATTGACTTTCCCAGGAGCCTGAGGACATACATTGTCTCCGTAGGAAAAAGGGAGTTCCAACGAAGGGGGTAACATCCTTTAGAACGTAAAACACATCTACGAAGTCTGAGACTGCCACGGATCGGCACGTTTCCTCCACTTTACGCTTTCCTATCATGCTTCACTTCTGGGAACAATAAATTGCTTTCTTCTCGTCCTCATCTTCCCTCAAAATCCTCCCGCTTCTCCACAAAGCCCGGATGGACTAATGATAGGCCAGTGGGAGACAGTGTTCACTAAAGCATTATATGTTCTCCCTCACCGTAAGCCACACCAGGACTGTCTCGTATTAGCCGCTGTAAGGTAATAGATAAGCTCCATACACATACAAACGGCGACCAAATACTCAAAAGAGGAACCGGCATTATTACAGACGATAAAAAGGTTAACTGATGTCAGAAAGATCTCCTGGCAGAACTGCATGCAGGATCTAGATCTGTGGGGGGTTTTTTTGAGTTCCGTTTCTGCTTTGTTTTGACTGCCATGCCTCACACAATTACAGTTGGCCAAGGATGAAAACCGAGACTGGCTCAGGGTCTTTTTACCTGGTCACGTGGTAAGAAATTACACCAAAGGGACACGGTAACAACGACGATACATTTCCAAGTGTTTAGTGCCTGCCTCGGTCTCTGGGGGCCAAGTCCTTGCTGCGTGGGACAGCAGCACGGGGCTCGCTCTCCCACAGAATGGAACACCATCCACCCCCCTCCAACAGAAGGCAGAACAAAGGAGCCGGCAAACACACACGAAGCGGCTTCAAGTTGGAACCTTTTACTTCGTACCCAGTGCGGCCTTCCCCCACAGAACCACTTCTGCAAAGTGGCCAGTCAGTGAGTATTCATTCAGTCACGTACTGTTTCGAAGCAACAAAGGGTATCTGGCATGATCTGGAAAACGAGGCTGGTAGGACTGCAGTTGTGAATTCATAATAAAACTGGCCACACATGACGCTGAAGTGACTGGCGTACGTTTAGGAAAGCATTTATCCTTTCTTCCCTACAGAAGTTCACCTTACAATTCCATTCGAGAAAGTTTGGGAGATACAAGGTTTTACTAATTATCTGAACTAAACGCTCAAGTTAAGCCCGAAGATCTGTGATTCGCGGGTGTAAGCGAAGCCCCACGCTGCGAGGGGAGTCAAAACCCCCGACGAAATAAACCGGACCGAAACTACTGAATTTAACTGACACAGAAAAGCCCAAAGAACTCTGCTCTCTGCGACACAAACTGTATTACTCAAAAAGAAAAACAACAACAACAAAAACAACAACAACAAAAAACAAGCAAAAAAACACGTTTATTAATGTAATTCGACCTTTGAGTCAGACTATGGTAGTGTTTCATCTACGGAGAAACCGACCGGTTTCTGGAGCGGTACCTTTCCAAAACACACACGGCAGCCAAAATAAAAGTTGGGCCTCTTTTGCAATGTGTAATTTCTTCATTATGATGGAACGCAACAAAATATCTTGCCCTTGGGTCGCTCAGTTTCAGCCCAAACAAATGCAAATGGCTTGTCAGATGACAGCTGTTTGATAAGGCTCCTCTACAAGACCTGCATGCTTTACTTTTTTCCGTGAAACTTGGGATGAAAGGCAGAAGGCAGGAAGAGAATTAATGTAGCATACAGTCTAAAGGCAATGCTACAACCGTGATTAAGTAGAAAAGTTAAAAGGCACAGATTTTCCACAGCTTCGCTGCGTGCAACCCATCCGTGTAACAAGTTGACAGGCCGAGCGCGTCAGCTCCATCATCCCCTCCGACAGCTAAAACGCGGCACCGCATCCCTTTTCAGAGAAAATTTGCGTCTGCACCATGAAGCGTTGTACATTATTTCTTAGCACTGCAGGGGGCTCAAGTCCATATGGAACCTTCACAAATATTACCACAGATCAAACCAGCGGCGTTGGGAGGCAGATTTGACATACCTATTTAAATGAACAGCAGGGGTCCTCGGGCAGCCTCGGGCGGCGCGGAGGAGCTCGGCGGAGCGCCAGCCGCGGCTCCATTACTCAGCAAAGACACCCTCCACATTTATCATTCATTTCATTTCTGCCAGGGCAAGAAGCTCATTTGCCCAAGGTCAACAAAGAGCGAAAAGAAGGTTTTCTTTTTTTTTTTCCTTTTTCCCCAAGAAATAAATGTACCTGACAAGGGGGGATTTTTGTCCTGTGGGTTTGTGGCGCACAAATAAACACCGGGGCGTCCTGAAACAGCAGAGTGAATGTGTGCCTGGGAGTCAAGCGACCTGAAATCTGACGGGGGACGGGGGAAGCCCGGTGAATGTTTTCGCAACTTTTAAAAATGACATAATGAAGAAAATAAAACTTGACATCGTGTTCTTACGGTGAACGGGTTCTGCTGTTGAAAACTGGATATTAGCATCCAGGCCTTTCATTCGTGGTACCCTAGGGACTTCCCAAATCTGCCATCAGACACCTCTAGCTCTGAAACAAAATAAAAGCGGGTCCCAGTCCACTCAAATGCGGTTGCAAGTCAAAGTGTAATAAAATCATTTCTTAGGTCTTGTGGAGTCACAAATTCTAGATTCCTACACTGCCTTCGCTTCTGAAAAGCAAAAATTATGTATGAATAAACAAAAAGCACAGACAACAATTGGACTCTCTCCCACGGTAAAGGCCTTACAGCCCCTGACAGCAGCATATACTTGTCCCCTTCCCTGCTTCGCCCTTTACCTTCGACGCACACTCGGGCCTTATTACTGAGCTGAGCACCTATCCCCTAAAATGATCTTAATTTGGAAGTAACAGCCTTTGAAGGTCAAACCGCCCTGATATAAATTCTGTGATGTTTACCACTAGCAAAAATGAATTAATAAAATATGAAGCTTTTCAACACACTGCCTTACCTCTAGACGTCTTAGTTTTAGTTCAATATGAAACATACAAGGTAAGTTCTGAAGCTGACTAATCTCTGATATAATTAGTCACTTACCTTACGGTTCATATTATTAATCATAAACGTAATATACTTACGTGCATTAGTGAATAATACGACTGTTTGCCAGTATAGAAGAGAAAATGAAATGGACGGCCATCTTCTCCCCACTGGATTGCTAATGAAAAGCCAGATGGAAAAAAAATAAACAAAAATAAAAATATACACAGAGAGAGCCCAAAGAGCTGTATTTAACTGAAGGTAAGACAGGTCTATAATTCCGATTAACTTTTAAAATAACAAAACAGCATTAATATATAGTATTTTAATACGTAGTTCAGCATGTTTAACATGTAAATATTCAGGATATTTAAAATTCCATATTCATTAACATAAAACAACGTTTATATCTGGTAACATATTCCTATATATTTCACCATGAGAATTTCTAGAACTTGTTTTAAATACACACTTATAAAATAGCCCAAATCTTCTTGTTAGAACAAAAACATTTAAGTTTGGCTGTAAATACAGTACGCCCCCATATTCCTTAAAAGGAAAACGGATAAAGTCAATGACATCGTACATTCAGGACATTAGGAAAAAGCACACTGTAACAAAGGAAAACACTAAATGGATTTTTCCACGCCACATTATTTGTTCCAACTCTGTGGTGACATTGGGGCGCCTGGGTGGCGCAGTCGGTTAAGCGTCCGACTTCAGCCAGGTCACGATCTCGCGGTCCGTGAGTTCGAGCCCCGCGTCAGGCTCTGGGCTGATGGCTCGGAGCCGGGAGCCTGTTTCCGATTCTGTGTCTCCCTCTCTCTCTGCCCCTCCCCCCGTTCATGCTCTGTCTTTCTCTGTCCCAAAAATGAATGAACGTTCAAAAAAAAAAAAAAAAAAATTAAAAAAAACAAAACAAAACAAAAAAAAAAAAACAGAAGGGGCCCCTGAAGGTGTTATGTGTCATTCCTTTTGAAATACAGATGGTCATTCACATCTAATAAACACCAAATAAACTGAGGAATGGGGTCACTGCACTACATAAACCAAACCTAACTCCACATCCTTTGCCCTTATTTCTGATGAGTTGTTTCTTGGTTAACCATTTGTGGGAACACCAATATGTTAAAGGTACACTCCTTTGTCCACTACATAAGTTGAAAACTCTTTTCTCCCAATCTGTCACCCACCTTTTAATTTGGTTTACAGGTCTTTCATAACCAGTAAGTTTAAAATGTACATATATGTGTGTGTGTCTATAGCATGTGTATATATAGCATGTGTGAAACATAGCACGTGTGACACAGTCACTTCCTCCATGGCACCATTTCTTGACTGTTTTTCACTATCACGTCTACTAAGAAGTCTTGTTAGACATTTCCCGCTCTAAATGCCTCTGTCTCCATGAAATTTCAATACCACAAATACACTGCATATTTGTTGATGTACATGGTGGCCCTCTGGAGGGCCATAAACATTGTAACAGCTCAGACTTTTCTCACCTCCTATGCACCCTTTTATGCCACCTCAGGGACAACATCACTCCTATTGAGCGAGCATGCTTCAAGACTTTGGCTTCCTAAAAACTATTTTCCTATATTTTCTTCTGGAATTTTTATTTTTTTCATGTGCAGAAATTTCACCTCTCTATGAAATTTGTGTTCGTGAGGCAGAAATCCAAGTTATTACTTTGTCCAGCAAAGAGCCATTATCCCATTACTCTTCTGATACTATGCTTTGTTGAAATACCACCTGTACAATAAGTAGGATATTTTTGTCTTCTGAGGATAGCTGACATTACACATAGGCCACTTTAAGTGAACATACGTAAAATGAAGACCAAAATTTCTAATAAATTATGAAGGAAAGTCTTGATAGGGATTTCAGCTTGAAAAAGAAAACCAAATTCTTATTTGCCAATGGCTATGGATGAATTAAATACTTCTTCCACATCATTTTCATAGACTTCATGAAATCCTGCATGCATATCTTCCAAGATTTAGAACTTTACTCTGCAATCCGTTTTCACTGTATCGTTAAAGCATTCAAGTCAGAACGTGCCCTAGAAAGATAAAACTCATGGCTGCAGATACGACTCTACTGTAAAACCTGGAGGGGTTTCTGAATTGGGTCTCATTTCATGAGTGTGAGTGCGTGAGTATGTATGTGCGTGCATGTATATATATTTGATTTCATGGTATTTCCTTCAATCTAAAGATGTTCCAGATTTTAAGATGCCCTATCCTGTATGTTCTATAAAGAGAGAAGGAAAAAAAGCTGATCATCATAGTTTACGTTAATTGTAAAATGAGTCCCGTTGTCAAAGATCTTAAAATTGAAAAACTGTCTTAGAATTCACATCAACAAGCATGCTGACGCTGAGTCCTCTAATCTGGTCCACTGGTCTGTCTGTCGGAATACTGCACCACTACCCCCACATGATTCAAAGAAGCCTTTGCTGCATTTTGATAGCTGGTAGGGTAAGTTTCCTTCATTATTATTTCTTTTTAAATACTTCTCGCTGCTTCTTGCACATTTACTCTTTCGAATAAAGTTTCTGAGTTCCCCCCAAAAGTCCTACCAGGACTCTGATGAAAATTACGCTAATTAATACTTTGAAAAGAAGCAACCTTGCAATCTTTCCTTACAGGAACATGAAGTCTTTCTTCCCAGCTATTCAGATTTTCAATTATGATCTTGAAGCTGCATAATTTTCAACATAAATCTCTTGCATGTTTTTGTTAACTTGTATCTGTGTTTAAGTTTTTGTTGTTCTGGACACTGCCCCCTCCCTCATTTAACTATGTTTTCTATAAAATTAACTTTACACAATATACTCTCCTTTCACTATTTTCTTAGACTTTTTGGTTTAGAATATTCCACAGCAACAGTGAGAGGAAGGTAGAGATTTCCCATATACTATCTTTGCCCCAACCTATGCATAGCCACCATCATTATAAACATCCCCCCCCACCCCCCGCCACTAGTGTGGTATTCTTGTTACAAGTGAACGTACTCTGTCTGGCCATAGTTTACATTAGGTTCATTCTTGGTGTTGTATACTCAGTGGGGTCTGGATCCACCAGTATAATATCATAGAATAGTTTCAATGCCCTAAAAATCCTCTGTGCTCCACATACTCCCCTCAATCCCGGGCAACCACTGACCTTTTCATGGTCTCCATAGTTCAGCCTTTTCCAGAATGTCCTATACTTAGAATCATACGGTAGGTAGCCTTTTCAGTCTGGCTTCTTTCACTCAGTAATTTGCATTTAAGTCTCCTCAAGGCTTGACAGCACCTTTCTTTTCAAAAGTGCTGAATAATATTCCGTTGTCTGTACCTACCACAGTTTAATTATCCATACACATACCAAAGGACATCTCGGTTACTTCCGAGTTTGGGCAATTACAAATGCAGCTGCTTTAAACATCTGTATGCAGGTTTTTGTGTGGTCTTAAGTTTTCAAGCCTTCTGGATAAATACCGAAGAATACAAGTGCTGGGATCACAGGGAAAGAGGATGCTTAATTTTGTAAGAACCTGCCAAACTATATCTTTCAGGGTGGCTGTCCCATTTTTGCATTTCCACCAGTGAAGAATGAGAGCTCCTGCTGCTCAACATCCTTGGCATAATTTGATAATGTCAGTGTTCGGGTTTTGGCCTTTCTAAAAGGTGTGTAGTGGTATCTTAGGGTTGCTTTAATTTGCATTTCGCTGATGCGAAGCATCTTTTTATATGCTTATTCGCCACGCATAGATCTTCTGTGGTATCTACTAAGAACTTAGGCTCATATTTAAATTGGGTCATCAACAGTAAGAAATTACTGTTGAGTTGAAGAGTTCTCTGTGTATTTTAGGTAACTGTCCTTTATCAGATAGGTCTTTTCCAAATATTTTCTACAACCTCTTTGTGGCTTTTCATTCTCTTGACAGTGTCTTTCTCACAGCAGACAATTTTAATTTTAATGGAATCCAGCTTATCCTTTGGTGTTGTATATAAAAAGCCATGGCCAAACCCAAGGTCTTCTAGGATATTAATTACTGATTCAATTTTCTTAACTGACATAGGCCTATTCAAAGTGTCTACTTCCGGAGTAAGTTTTGGCAGATTGTATTTTTCAAGGAATCGGTCCGTTTCACATAGGTTATCCAGTTTGTAGGTATGGAGCTGTTCATAGTATTCCTTGATTATCCTTTGAATGTCCTGGTATCTGTAGTGGTATCCTCTCTTTCAGTTGTGGTATTTGTAATCTGTATCCTCGCTCCTTTCTTTTAGTTAGCCTGATTAGAGGCTCATCGATTTTACCGATAACATAAAACGGATGTATACAATCTATGATCAAAGAACCAGCTTTTGTTGATTTTCTCCACTGATTTCCTGTGTTCAACTTCAATGACTCCTGCTGTAATTTTTATCATTCTTTTTCCTTTACTTACTTTGGATTTAATTTGCTCTTTGTCTAGTTTCCTAAGATGGAAACTTAGATAAGTGATTTTAGATCTTCTTTTCTAACATATGCATTCGATGCTATAAATTTCCCTCTGAACATTTCTTTTACTCACTCCTCTCCTACAGATTAAATATTAGAATTCTCTTGCCAGAGGCAAGGTTAAAGTTTACAGCTCTGGACTCTCTCAGTATATGTATGTGTGTGTGTGTGTGTGTGTGTGTGTGTGTGTACACACACACACACACATATACACACACCTACTGAAATAGAACTGTCTGCATGGTTTTTTTAAAAAACATGAGTGATATTAAGCTGTATTTACCCTACATACTTGCTATAGACTCTTTGTCTTCCCCTGCCCCCCCAAATTCATGTTGGAACCTAATCCTCAATGTGCTGGTATTTCAGTGTGGGGCTTTTGGGAGGTAATCAGGTCATAAGGGCAAAGCCCTCATAAATAGAATGAGGAGTGCCCTCACAGAAAGAACCCCAGAGATCCCTGGTCCTTTCACCATGTGAGGACATAGGGAAAGACAGTGGTCTATGAACCAGGAAGCAGGCCTTCACTAGAGTGAGATTTTGGATTTCCCAGCTTCTAGAACTGGGAGAAATAAATTTCCGTGATTTGTAAGCCACCTGGTATGTGGTAGCCTGAATGGACTAAGACAATACTACAGCATTTTCACTTGCTTTTCTCACCCAACAGTGTGCCTTATCTGTACTAACACAACTAGAACTACCTCTCTCGATCATCAGCATATTACTCCACAGTAGGATTCTCTGACAGTTTAGTTAGCTATCCTGAATTGGTGAACATTTAGATTGTTTCTAGTTTTTTGCCGACATGTAATACTTACAGCTTCCAATCTGATAAGGGATAATGGTTTCTTCTCATTGTTTTATAGAGCATGGTTTCTGATCTGATAGTTTCCTATGTTTACTGGTTGCTTGTATTTTCATTAATGAATCGCCTATTTTTCTCTTAAGCTGTTTTTAACTTTAAGAGTACTTATTCTAGATAACAGACCTCTGACAGACCTCTGTCTTGTTTCAAATTTTCTCTAGTTTGTTGCTTTTTTTTCTTTTTTTTTTTTTAAGCTTATTTATTTTGAGGGGGTAGGGAGGAGCAAAAAGAGAGGAAGAGAGAGAATCCCAAGCAGGCTCCATGCTGTCAGGGCAGAACCCGATGTGGGGCTCGATCTAATAAACCGTGAGGTCATGACCTGAGCCCAAATCAAGAGTCTGACACTTAACTGAACCACCTAGGCACTCTAGTTGCTTTTTAAATTTATAGTGCCTTTTTTCCAATTCAGAAGTTCTGAATTTTAAAAAAGTTTATTGATCTCTCTCCTTTGCTTTTCTTGTGACTTACTGGTATAATCTTACCCATTGTTTGATAGTTGTATGTTTATCCTTCAACTAGCCACTTTAATTCTATTCTAGAATCTAAATCTCTTAATTCATAATGAACTTTTTAAGTCTTGACCCAATTCTGTCATCTTACGGATACAATTTTTTTTTAATTCCGTTGAGTGGATTAAGAAATAGGACACTTCTGTCCACAGAAATGCAGACACCTATTTCCATCTATTTTTTAAAGCCTGCTACAAAGTTAAAACAGAAAATGAGAATAATCCAAATGTTCAGCTCAAGAAATTTTGTGTCTATGAGCCCTCTTTGAAGAATCTACTAGAAAATGAACTCCATTCAACCAAGAGATGACAAAGAAAACTGTAGCAAAAGGAGTTATGGGCAGCTTTTAATAATTTAATTATAGATGTAAGATTAGAACAAAGATGAGTAAGAGGTATACAGAATAAAATGTTACCCGAACCAAAGGCAAAACAGAAGGAAAGGGTGAAATGCAACACTCTAAACTGAATTAAGTATCCTCAAACAAGCATTTGGGTTTACTGGAACATACCCTGAATCAAATCTTCGAAACATGGGATCATAATGGACAAAAAAACTAAAAGAAATAAAACAACTTAATCAGAGAAGAAACAGAAGAAAAAGCTAAAATCATCAGAAATGTAGGGGCACCTGGGTGGCTCAGTCGGTTGAGCGTCCGACTTCGGCTCAGGTCATGATCTCACGGCTCATGAGTTCAAGCCCCGTGTCAGTCTCTGTGCTGACAGCTCGGAGCCTGGAGCCTGCTTCGGATTCTGTGTCTCCCTCTCTCTCTCTGCCCCTAACCCACTCACATCCTGTCTCTGTCTCTCTCAAAAAATAAATAAAAATTTAAAAAAAATTTTAAATCATCAGAAATGTAGACTGACTTATACGTTACTCAAAGAAGAATTAGATTAAAATATAATAAAGGACATTGGGGGAAAAAGTAGAAAAACAATCAAGAAAATGAAAAGGAGACAAAGGAAGAAGAGGAGTCAGACACACAGACCACGACTGATGTGGGAAGCAACCAAAGAAGGAATAACATTTATATAATTGGAGACCCAAAGGACAAAAAGAAAAAATGGAACAGAACTAACATCTATAAAACTTTCTGGATGTAAAGGACCTGAATCTACATACTGAAAGAGCTCATCAGCAGCACAGTAAGCTAACCTTTACCAGTCAATTCAATGACATACTTTCATAAAGTTACTAAACAAAGATAAGGAATCTCTAGGACCACCAGGGGAAGAGGTTAAATGACTCCTAAGGAAAGATAACTAGACTGATATGAGACTTCTCAAGAACAACAGGCAAAGCAAAGCAACAACAGAGCAGCACTTTCAAGAAACTCAAGAAAAGAAAGCGTGAACCAAAGATTTTTCCCTCCAGCCTCGCTGTCCTTAAGTATCAAGGCTATAGGAAAACAATTTAAACACATAAGAGCTCTAAAATTTTTGTATCTATGAGCCCTCTTTGAAGAATCGACTAGAAAACGAACTCCTTTCAATGAAGAGATGACAAAGGAAACTTTAGCAAAAGGAGTTATGGGCAGCCTTTAATAATTTAATTATAGATGGAAGATTAGAACAAAGATGAGTAAGAAGTATACAGAAGAAAAGTATTTAAAAAAATAGAATACACACAGACACATATTTTTGTATGTGTACACATAGACATGAATTTATTTGTAATGTTGTAATTTGGTGTTTTTAAAACAGCTCCTGTCCACCAAAATACATACAGGCAGAGAAAAAAAAAAATCGCAATTTATTTGTTACCAATGAGACCATCATGTTACTTATTAGATCATCCTTACGCTCCATTCCATACTGGTTTGTGTGGTTTTGACGACCTCGTCATCAACTGGCAGGATGCTCATATCATCTCTGCATGCTTAGCATTTCATCCTTCACTGATACTGCGGCATGTTTTTGTAACGGAGTATCATTTTCAAAAATTAGAATAATTGATAATTTGAATGTTTCCAATATTCAGATATTTAGATAATGATATTCTACTGTAAATCTAATGTAGTTTTTAAGGTTGTGGTTTTGTATTTTCTAAGTGGGCAGTCCTAACCTCTATAAATAATAATTGACTTATTCCTAATTTCGGTGCCTTTCTTAATCCTACTGCTTAAGCCTTTCAAAACAATACCAAATACCAGGGGCAAGTGGAGACATACTTATTTCTGAACTCAAGGTAAAGGAATCCAATGATAGCTTTTTTTAATTTAATGTGTTTCTGTTTCTCAAACTGAGAAAGTTTCTGTTTACTTCCAGTTTAAGAGTTTCATCAAAAAATAAATGCCTGGGTGGCTCAGTCAGTTAAGCATCCCACTCTTGGTTTCAGTTCAGGTCATGACCTCACAGTGTGTGAGATCAAGCCTCGGGTCAGGCTCTGTGCTGACAGCAAGGAGCCTACTTGGGATTCTCTCTCTCTCGCTCTCTCTCTCTCTCTGCCCCTCTCCAGCTCATGCATGCACACATTCCTTCTCTGTCTCAAAATAAACATTAAAAAAACCCCAAAACGCTGAATTTTGTTAAATTACCTTTTTTTCATCTATGAAAATGTTTTTTGCCCTGACTCAAATAACACATTAATAAATTCCTAATATTAAGCCATCCTTATATTCCTGGGGATAAAAAGGTTCTGGCACATTTTTCATATAATGCTTTATTTGGTTTGCTATCATTTTATTTAGTGAGAACAGACTACAGGTATTTATGCGATTCATGTCTAGATCTAATAATTGTGTGAGCCTTTAAAGTGACTCTGCAAGCTTTCGTTCTTTTTTTCTGCTCTGCGACATGTTAAAAAGTTCAAGCTTTAGCCAAGGTATGACAGACCTCATGGACAGAAGCTCTGGGCTTTGCTCCTCTCTGACTACCTGTGACTTCTCTAGCTTTGAGTCTAACCGGTATTCTCCTGATTAGGACAATTTGGGGAATCATATTTTTCTTTAAACTACCTGTGTGAGAGTCAGTGGGGTGCGGCAGTGTTTTGCAGCAACGACTGCTGGGGCCTGTGCACATCCTGCCTCAGTCGCTTCCTAGCTGTGTGTCCTTGGTGTTTCAATTCCTTCGTCTGTAAGATGAGGCACACGATGGTATCTACTTAACAAGACTGTTGTGAGGATTAGGAGGACATACCTACAAAGCACTAAGAGCTGGGCCTGACTTGCTCTATGTTTCCATAAATACTGGTCATTTTTATTACTTAGGATACTCTTCAAATTAGAATAAAGCTACGCCAAAACAATCTTACACTTTAATAATACCCTCTGAATATTATTTTAAAATTTTAATACTGTCCTTTTATGTTTTCCTTTCTCCTTGACCAGACTTGCCAGAAGTTGATCAATTTTCAAAGAACCAGTTGGTTTTATTTATCCTACCTCTTCTTTCAAATTTCTTCATTCAATAGAGTTCTTTTCCTACATTCTTGAACTGAATACTTAGTTCATTTACTTCTAGTCTTTCTTAATGTCTGCCAAATACATGTTTGCCTCTGTATAACACCTGCCCATATCCCACTGGGTTTGCTATGAACCGTTCTCATTGTTCTACATTTCTAAATAATCTGTAATCTCAATTTGGATTTCCTCCTTAATCCAACAGTTTTATGGTTCTGTTGATTTTAAGTCAGAAAATCTAATCTATATAAATTCTTGGAATTTGTTAGATTTTTCTCTATGACCTATATAATTCTATTAATATTCCATTAGCATCCATACAGAAAAATGTATTCTTTGTACTTGTATGTGTAGCTATAAAATCATGCTGTGTTATTCAAATTCTTTAGAGCCTTAGTTAACAGCTTTTGCTATGAACATTTCAATGCTAAATGCTTGGTACAAAAAGGTTCATGGTCGTCAAAACCACTTAATGGATATTAGATCCTATCAATATAAATTAACATTCTTGTCTCATCGAACCATTCCCCGACCTCCTTGAATTCCATTTCATCTAGTATTAGGTGCTATTCCTTGAGCCTGTCACCAATCTGGTATATATCTTTGTTTTTTTCCGATATTTTTATCACTTGCCTGTAACAGCAGAGCAGGATTTTTATGTTAACTCAATCTGGAAGCTTTCATCTTTTAATAAAGAGGTGGCACTTTCCAAACATCATAGTCTAGTCAAATCTAAATTTCCCTGGTATTTTTAAACATAAAAAAATCAGTTTGCCTATGTTTACAAAGTACAGCAAAACTGGTAGGTAGGTGGCAAAAGGAAATTTGCTAATTCTCAAGGAGTCCTGTTTAAATACAGTTAACTGCAGTGTAATAAAATCCTACTGCTACTGACACAGTTCCAAAATAACAAGCATTCTGCAGGCATCTCTAGAAGTTTCAGCGTTGCATTCCAAGTGATGTAATAACAAACTTTTAATACTGAGAAGCTGGTGAGATTTGAAAGAAACAGCCTCAGAGGGGTGGATGCATAAGAGATGCAAAGAGTAGAGATACACAGAACAAAGAGAAGAAGACGCGTAAGTGAGGAGCCTGTGAGGTTGAAAAATAGACAAGCCACTAAAAATAAGAAAAAAAAAATCAGTTACACATTTACAGAAACACCACTAGGTTTGGGTGTGTATGCCTTGTATATGCAGTTTTATTTCTAAAGTGAGCTGCATCTTTAAATTTGACCTGTACTTGTAACACAGCCTTCATGTATGATGTCTCCAAGAGCTATTAATTGAATTGGTGTTATAGTTTACAATCAACCATGTCAAAGAAATGAGAAAATATAAAAAGACAGAATGTATTTATAAAAAGACCCCTAACACTTGTAACGGGATTCAAAATACAAGTTCTCATTTCGAAGAGAGAAGGGAAGCAGCAGAATGAAAGAAGGCCTGGCTCTGCACACAGGTTAAGACTTAGCAGAAGTATCAAGGCAACGCAAATACATTTTTTATAGAAATATCTGCTCTCCTACCAATCTCTATTTAATCAGCTCTAATTAGATACTGAGTAATGAATGCTAGCTGCACATCGAGCATCTGCGGCTACTGGGCTCTTCTCTATCGGGCACATTTTTGCTGCTGAGTTACATGCTTACTAAGAGTCAGTTGTGTTCGTTCCCAAACCCGTTTATTACAATTGTACCTCCTTCTGTAGTTACCTGAGTTAAGTATTACATAAACGGATGAAATATGAGTGGAAACAGAAAAGACAGTTTTCGCATCTATGAAAACGAAGTTGAATGCTTTAGAAAAACTGAAAGGCAGGTTACCAAAAAACCAAGTTTGTCCATCTTCAGTGTGGTTAGAGAAAAAGTCTGCAGAAGTGAAGAAATATTTTGCACTCAGATTTCTTGGAAAGTCTAAGTTCTGTGCTCCACCGTGAGGAAACCAAACCTAAAACACTTTGATGATACGTCAACGACAGCAGGGTTATGCCAGAGAAACAGGGAGAAACAGATACCTACTCAAAGAAAAATACCCTCTAGGGTTATAGGAAAAGATTGATGAATAAATGTAAATTAATAGCAAGTGTTTTTAAGAAGTGATTTCTGGCTTTAGTACTTTTTAAATTAACTGACAACCAATAAATACATGATTTCCTGGTTTGTATGTCTTCTTCAAGATGTAATTTTACACATTTAAAAAATAAAGAGAAAGCTTAAAAGAAGCCAGAGAAAACAGAGGGCCAGGCAAGAATGATGGCTAACTGCTCATCAGAAACAATGCAAGACAAAAGACAATGGAATTATATCAATAAAGTAAGGAAAGATCAAAAGGGGGGGGGAGGATCTATATTCAGTGAAAATATGCTTCCAAAATGAACAAAAATTTTAAATTTTCAAGTAAAAAAAAAACTGCATTAGGCTTCAGCAGATCTGTTCCACACTCTTCCTCAAAAAAGCATATTAGAATGCAAACGGATTAGTATGACATTAGTAAAGGCACGAACTCTAACCTGACCTGATTGTAATATAACTTACTTTAAGAAAACAGTTCGTAAATTGCAGTCATTTCTCATTAGGTATAAAATATCACTGGCTGACTTCACGATGGCCATGACACAGGAGCGCATCTCCACCATGTGCGAGAGGCTGCAGATACGCAACGTAACACTGCAGTACAGGAAGAGCTGTTCATTCATTCTTGAGCCAACTTACCTCTCTGTTTTGGAAAAATCTGTTCAGGATGCTGTAAAATAAATTAAAGTGCATTAGATAAATTACTGTAACATAGAAACCGAAGTGAAATTTTTAAAAAATATTAAGATAACTACCTTCATTATTGGCCTGGCTTGCTTCTCAAACAAACCACTTGGAAAAAGGTAAGCAATAGCTCTCTGAAAAGACACACAAAGGTTCATTAACAGTTAATATAAACACAAGTGACTGAGTGCTTACTACATGCCAGATTGCAAAGTAAGAGTTTCATACACATTATCACATTATCTCATCTCATAATCTTTTCAATGGGATAGTAAAATCACCACATCCACATCCCCCCAAATAAAAATAATTTGTAACTATTAAACTGGTTATTAACAACTTTGAAACACGGAGGTGATAACGCAAACTTCTCTTTTTTGAAAGCAAACGAGAGGCACTCGTCTGCAACCTCTGTGCGCAAGAGCACCCCTTCGAACTCCCCGCTGGCGGTGCAAATATCAAAGACTGAACACCGAAAAGAGCAGGCTCTAAGTCTCATCCACCGTGACAGCCCCGACGTTTTCTGACACTCTTTGAACTCTTCCTAGAAGTTGTGAGAGGCTTTTAAGCTACATTTTTTCCAGCCAAGTTCTCCTAAATGTCTGTTTCTCAATGGGGATGCTACTGGCATTTTGAGTGGGACAGCTCTGGTGCAGGCAGCCCTCCCCTTCCCCTGGACTGCAGGTCACTCAGCACGCCGGCCCTTCTCCACAACCTATGCCAGTAACATCCCCGGTGCCTATGACAAATCTCACCCCCACGTTTCCAAATGCCCCTCGCCTCCCCGTACGCCGCCACCTTGACAACTGCGTAAGCCATTCATTCCAGCGTCTTCTTCTCCAACACCGCTCCTCACAATGAAAAGCAAACCATGTGCATTGTCATTTCTGTTGAAGGGTGTCGGATGAGAAGTCTGTGGCCTTGGATCTTATTAGCTCTGTATCTGAACTCTAAATGAACTGGCAGCTCATGGAAACACAGTGCTGCTCTTTTAGAGAGGCTGTTCTCACGATGGGCCTCTCTGCCCGCCCTCACAGGAAATGTGCTAGACCAGAATCTGTCCCCGAAAGTAGGGGCCTGTAATTTGGGGCTTGTAAATTCCATTATATTAGGGAGCCCGTCTGTGACTCTGGGTCGAGCTTCATTCTCCCATTCGGCCTCTTGGCAATAAAACCGACACTGAAGACACTCTTAGATCAAACATCAGAGGGCTCATTTTGTGAACTTTTTTTCTTTCTAAAACCAGAGACTCCTCTGCCTTCCTTCTCTGAAGGAGAAAAGGTGGACTTTTTAATAAGTGATGTTGAGAGAACTGACTGCCATTTGGAAAATGATAAAAGTGGATGCAAACCCGACAGCATACACAAGAATAAACTTCAAATGAGTCAGACGCCTAAACACAGAGAATCAAATCAAACAAGTACTAGAAGAAAAAACATGGTGAATTCCTTTACAAGCTACACCCCCACAGGCAAAACCAACATACAGCTTATTCATGGATGTATAACAATAAAATATGAGAAACACTCAGCACCGCCCCCCACCCCCCGCCAAGGTTGGTTGCATAAATGATGGCACACCCTTGCCATCAAGCACTCGAGCCATAAAAAAAAAAAGGTAAAAGCAAGCTGCAAAAGAAATGTACTTAGAGTGTGACCTGGTGTAAGAAAAAGAAATAAGGTAATACACATAGGAATGGGGGGGGGGGGGGGGATATACATCGGCTTCTTTCCACACGTAAAGGTAAAGTGGAAACTAAAAAAAACCATCATCTATTAAGGGGTGGGCAGCAGCAGGTGAGGGGCATGGGGACGAGTCCTCTGAAGCGTCAATATGTCATATACATTAAAGACTAAAATTTTCAAAACAAACTCTAAAACTTAATGCAGACATAAACAAATAAACCTAACTTCTAATGACAAAAACAACTGCAAAGAAATCCCCAACTTTGTTTGGAAGGCTTAGTGTCAGGAATATTAATACTAAAATTCTGAAATATTATGTGTATCTTACATAGCATAAAGTAAATACATATATTAATTTTACAGTGACCAAAATTTTACTGTAGAGGAGATACAAATAAAAAGAAATGTCAGTTTGAATGAGACAAATCAATACACACTCATGATCTTTAAAAAATATTATTTCCTACATTATCCCTCTAATATTTAAAAGATACTCATTTTTAGTTGTGTCCCCTGAAAGCGCACAGAAGCAATGAAACTCTAGGAACAATGGGTGGCCCCTAGCATCCAGATCTTAGTTTCTAAATACAATTTCTTTTTTTAAATTTTTTTTTTCAACGTTTTTTATTTATTTTTGGGACAGAGAGAGACAGAGCATGAACGGGGGAGGGGCAGAAAGAGAGGGAGACACAGAATCGGAAACAGGCTCCAGGCTCCGAGCCATCCGCCCAGAGCCTGACGCGGGGCTCGAACTCACGGACCGCGAGATCGTGACCTGGCTGAAGTCGGACGCTTAACCGACTGCGTCACCCAGGCGCCCCTAAATACAATTTCTTAGTACAAGGAACAGCGTATGGCAGAGAAATGGTTAGGCCTTAGGCAGGAAAAGTATAAAATAAGCCTGAGACACTTTCCTGTGCCAGAAAACAAGGAAGTGCTCAAAAAGACAGAGAAGCCAGCTTCAAGGAGCTCCCACTGGCCATACCTGGGACAACGTGAACATCAAAAAGAACAATGACTATGCCTTGTAACATGCTCAATATGCACATGTTGAAGAGTGTGCTTGTGAACACACACACACACACACACACACACACACACACACACAGGCTCACTGGCTTTCTCTTTTTTCCAGAGTTCTGAAGTAGGGGGCGAGGAGAAAAGGAAAGCCTCTGTATGAAAGAATACCAGTTAAATAAAAATAGAAGGAATGGCGGAAGTAGAAAATCATTGTTTTATA
This sequence comes from Herpailurus yagouaroundi, assembly GCF_014898765.1. Classification (NCBI taxonomy): domain Eukaryota; kingdom Metazoa; phylum Chordata; class Mammalia; order Carnivora; family Felidae; genus Herpailurus; species Herpailurus yagouaroundi. The sequence continues at coordinate 24,577,696 of NW_024412441.1, read as the reverse complement.
ACTTTCAAGGTAATCACCAATTTCAGCCAAGGATCACCAGTGGATGCTAAAATCATTGGCTGAAAGGTTACTGGGGAATGGAATATTCAAATGAATCCAAAGTATCACCTAGAGATTACCTGCCAGTTACAAGGCGGGGAAGAAGTTCCTTTTACAATAAAGAGGTCTAGCGGTTACTAGTTTTAACCAAGGGATAAGATGTACAATCAATAAGTGGAACAAACTCACGATGTGCCTCCCGGTGTGAGGGAACAAGAAGTACACAATATCAGGGGAGAACTATCTGTATATACTCTAAATCTAATCACAAAGAAGTAGAAAGCCAGAATGTGGGATAACTGTAGAAGACAAATGGTCTTGAGTTCTACAAAACTAGCTGGCTATAAAGGCATTTGGGAGAAAATTGAGAAAATTTAAGTATAGACTATAGAATGCATGACATTATAGAATTATTATAATTGCATTTAGGTACAATAGTGGTATTGCGGAAAAAATGGTATAAAGGTTGTATGTATTTAGCGGTACATGCTGAACCATTTAGGGGTTAAGTGTTATATCTGTATTTTCAACGGCTTATTCAAAAAAAGCTTTAATGTACAGAGAGAAAGGGAATGTGGCAAAACGTTAACTGGCAAATCTATGTGAAAAGTATACGTATATATGTATGTGCATGTTTGTATTCGTTGAATATTCAAATTTCCTGGAAATTTGAAAAATGTCAAAATAAAAAGCTGAGGAAAATGTTAAAAATTAAAAAATAAGCCAGATCTTTCCAAATCTAACCGGTCTCAGCAGGGCCACCAAGAGCCTACAGCACCTGTGGGCCACCTAGACTTCAGGCCTGGTTCCCACAGTCGGACACAAGGCTGGTCAGACATCTTGGCCAAGGGGCTACTGACTCCAGGCCTGGGGGAGAGTATTAGCGGGGAGGACTAAAGGACAGCTCTTCAGCTGGGGGTGGGCGCTCCATAATTACAGGGGGGAAATCCAACCAACTTTCAAATTCGGTTCAAGCTGTTACTGGCATCATTTTCAAATAAAAAACTTACCATTAACTTAGGAGTCCAAGGAGAGAATGAAAATGTAAAGAATTCCATCCCACAGCTGGATTTCTCATGAAAACTAAGACTCAGATAAGTCACGAGGAAGTTAATTGGCAGAACTCGAAAATAAAGTGTTGACTGCAAGGGGCGTCTACGTCTTACAGGCAATCTCAGTTTTAAAAAAATAAAAGCAAGCCAATAAAGAATCTGCTAGAAATACTCTGCAGTTTCCTGAAAGGATGAGGAAAAGTAGCACTGTCTTAAAAAAAAATCTCAGCTAAAGGCAATTTAACACATATTTACTAATTCATAATTCCTCACCATATTATTAGGTGATAATATAGTCTGAGATGATAAAATACCTACACGATGGGATGAAGTGAGGTGAGTGATGTAGACACTGTAACGTAGTATTAGGCTATTAATGACCTTCTGATACGGCAGAGAGAGGATCATGTGCTTCTGGACTGGGATTCACCACAGATCACTGGAACCACAGAAAGCAAAACCACAGACAGAAGGGTAATACTGTACTCAAGGGATAAATCAAGAACCAAATTGACTGCAGAGTCCTCAAGTGAATCAACTAGAAAAAAAACATTTTATAGACAATTAGGGAAACTGAAATACAGATTAATATATAAATGTTCTCACACCCTGCTACAGACTATATTCAAATTAATTTTGTTAAACGTGATAATGGTATTGTGGTTGTACAGGAAAACATCCCAATTTTTTGGAGATATGCACTCATGCATGAAGGGCTAAAATACTCTAATGTTTGTAATTGACTTTAAGAGAAAGTAGTTCAGCCACAAAATATGAAGGTGAAGTAAATATGGCAAAATGTCAAGTTATTTAAACTAGGTGACGGTCATCGGGTATGCATTGTACAATGATGTCTCCTTTTCTGTATGACTGAAATTTTCACAGGAAAAAGTATACAAATTCATGTTTACTGCTATTGCTATTAGCCTAGAATATTTCGCTTTTTCAGTTCTGGTTTCTACCCCCATGTTTAATATACCTACATATACCTACATAAACACATAGATGTGTGTGTGTGTGTGTGTGTGTGTGTGTATACACAGATACATACACACATACAAGTGATGAATCTTATTCTTTTACAATTGAACTGAAATTGTTTTCAGTTCAGATAGAAGCAACCATTGTCAGATACAAGCAACTGCTGTTTCAGTCAGATATAAGCAACTATTGTCTACACTTCTAAATCTCTATTGATTCTTTCAGTGTATTTCTGAACTGTTTTCAAAACCAATATTTCAGGTATTTTGAATTGTTTTAATGAAAGACAATATAAAATGAAATCACAGAATGGTATTACTTATACTTCCAAAGTGTTCTCTTTCTTTCAAATAAGACAAGGCAAAAAATACAAATTCTCACTTGGGGGGAAATGACGGAGCAACCTTCTGGGCAACACAGTCCAAAGGAAGTCTCTCTGATAATGGAAATATTCTATAATCTGTGCTGGCTGATACGACAGCGAGTAGCCCACGTGGCCATGCTGCATTTGACACGTGGCAAGTGTGACTGAGGAACTAAACTTTTAACGTTAGTTCATTTTAATGAACTTGATAGCCATTCCTAGTTTTCTCTTCTGTGAGGTGAGGGCATTTTAATACTCTGGATCTGTGATTTGATTCCTTGGGGGCTTGGATGGGGAACTCAGCATCAGGGAAAGCTGTAGAAAGTCGAATTTCCTGACATTTCTCTTGATACCACTGAGGCCCTCTGCTACTAACCAGAATGACTTTAACTTAACTGTGTCTCAGAACTTGGATTCTATACCCCATTTCTGCCTGAATTTGAATGCTGGGGACAGGAGGCAGAAACATTTATATACAGTAAGTGGCAGCAAAACCTAGGCATATACATACACACACGAACACTCACGTGGGGTGAAAATGAAAGTAATATCACAAGACTCCACAGATACCCAATTAGTCCTCTTGTAATGTTTATTAATTCAGGGGCCCTTATTACAGTTGGCGGCTCCTGCCACCCCCGTTTGTTCCTTTCCAGTTAATCTTAACTTGCTACTGGAAAGAAAAAGATGTAAATACCGAGTTGTGACCAACACTGAAAACTCCTGCTTGTTTTGCACCTCTTTCCTCCTAGGAACAAAGCAAAAGGAAGAAAAAAACAACCAAAATGACAAGCATCCCCTCCTTTCTTGTGGCCTCGGAACGCCCACCTGACGGAACGAGGTCGTCCTCCAGAGCCCATGAGGACAGAGCCTCGTCTGCAACATGCCCTCCAGGGAACCCTCTCCCAGTGTCTGCAGCGCATTCAGTCCAGGTCCCCACCGCCACCTTAAAGGCAGAAATGGTGAGGGGAGGCAGGCACCCATCAGCTTTCTCTACCGCTGCTGGTAGTGACACCGCTCCTGGACACTGTGTACGTTTGCAAAGTACGAGACCGTGCGTGTGCGCTGCAGTCTGCTGTGCCAGCACCAACCTCCGAGCACGGTGTCACCCAAGTCACTGCCATCTCGTTACAGAAGCTCTGCCATCAGCTGTAAGGGTACCGGCCCCTGCAACGAGAGCGAGACCCACCAGGGAACATGACAGCTTTCCTGCTTCCTGCCTTTCAGACTGTCTCCTTACCCAGGGATAAGATTTCACCTTCCTTGACCAGGATGACTTGTGTGTAATCAAGGCCAGGCAGGCACATCCCAAACCCCTACGGGGGTCTGTTAGGGCACAGGGACCTGACACTTCAGCAGAAAGGGATTTGTGCAAGCCCTTCCAAATATGGCATCTACCTCTCCACCTCTCTCCATACCGCCACTAATTTGCCCCTTTGGCTTCTTCAATCAGTTTGTCTCCAAAGCCACAGGCTCGAGAGACTTCCCCAAGCTCTCCCTGCAGATGGCATACAGCTTCACCCTCACTCCTTAAAACGACAGCCTCTGCCCCGCACCTGAGAAATATCTCACAGAAGATAAAGTCTTCCACGGGCTCACGCCTTGAGTCCTCGGGGCTTCCCAAAATACACAATACCTAACAATACTATTCCTAATTCAACATAAGGCTAAGGACCGTATTTCAAATAAGTATAACAAAGAAGCAGCAGCAAGAATGGTTAGGGGCAGAAGGGCTTTTTCACACAAAATTTTGAATTAAGGTGGGGCGCCAGCGTGGCTCAGTCAGTTGAGCACCTGACTTTGGCTCAGGTCATGATCTCGCGGTTCGGGAGTTCGAGCCCTGCGTCGGGCTCTGTGCTGACAGCTCAGAGCCTGGAGCCTGCTTCAGATTCTAGGTCTCCCTCTCTCTCCTCCCCATCCCTGCTTGTCCTCTGTCTCTCTATCTTTCAAAAATGAATAAACATTAAAAAAATTTCTTTTAATTTTAAATTAAGGTAAAGATTTGGTTGGGAAAGTTTTAGAAGTACGAGAAACAAAAATGAGAAACAAAGGCAAAGAAAGTGTTAAAATACTTTTTTAAAAAAGTTTTCCTGATGTTATTCAGAAGTATCTATATTAGCATGATAAAAAAAACGGAGAATTGAAATGTTAAGAGAGGGGAGGTTAAGTCAACCAGAAAATCAGTGAAGGGAGGCGGTGAGAGAAATATGTGACTCTCTGCTAATGTAAACTCGTCCCCTGTAATGTTCCAGGGTTCCTGGCACATGTGTGGCACTTACTGGGCACTAGAGAAAAAGCACCAGCAGGACATGGCCTAGGACCTCAAGTATCTTAAAATTAGAGGAGAACTGGCAGTTCGCATCCGAACTGTGGTTTAGCCCACTTGGACCACATGTATCAACTACAGTAGAATTAACAGAAGTTTCCTAATCATCTGAAATAAGCATTGTTTCATTTCTAAGCAATCTGCATAAAAAACTATTACATAAACTAAGAAACAGCCAATTCTTCCACAGAAACAAAAAACAGAAATATATGCATTTGACCAGTGAACGACACAGGTTTCAATTCCTGTGAGTCTCTGGTATGCGCGGAGTTTTGTTCTGATAAACACAGTGCAGTACTTGTAAATGTATTTTCCTTGTGATTTTCTTAACACTCTCTTTTTTCTAGTTTGCTTTATTGTAACTGCATAGTGTATAATACGCACAACATACAAGGTATGTGCTAATCAACTGTATCGATACAAGGTATCGATAGAGCTTCTGGTCAACAGGAGGCCATTAATAAGTAGCTAAGTGACATTTAGGGGAGTCAGAAGTTCTCTGAGGATTTTCGACTCTACAGGGGGTTGGCACCGCTGAACCCTGTGCTGTGGAAAGGCCAACTGTGTATCAGTAGGGGATCAATTTTCTTCAAGAAGCTTGAAAACAGTATTACTAGCTCAACATCGGTACTTGTCTTAGGCTAGCATTTGGGTTTCAAGAGAACCTTTTCTTAGTAGGAACCAGATTCTGGGTGTAGCTTGTAGTTGACACTCGTGTGCAAACATCATCAATGTCTACGATTATACACCTGAAGTAGATGCCAAATCATTGCCTGACTCTGATTTAAGGTTGCTGATGACTTAATCTTTCAGACTTAAGTTCATTCAGAAGAAACTCTGAGCCATAGGGATAGGAGGAAAAAAAGTATTTTCTTATAATAAGTTCTAGATTAACATTTCCTATATTAAGTTCTGGAATTCAACTTGGCAAAGTTCTTAGGTATTTTAAATCTTAGGTGTTACGTCAAATTTGAAAAAAAAACATTATATACATGATGTAGGTTCAATAGTTGGTTGTCACAAAAACAAAAAAACAAACCACAAAAATCCTGATTCTTTTGGAAATAAAAAAAGTGGAGCATACATTTAATGCCTTTAAAAGTTTAGAGGCACCTAAGTGGCTCCATCGATTAAGTCAACTCTTGATTTCGGCTCAGCTCATGACCTCACGGTTTGTGAGATCGGGCTCTGCGCTGACAGTGCAGAGCCTGCTTAGGATTCTCTCTCACTCTCTCTCTCCCCCCACCTTTCCGCCCTCCCCCTCGAAATAAAATAAAGATTTAAAAATATTTATTGGACAGCATGGTTTACCTGAATCTAAAACAAAAAAATACTGACAAAAATAAAGAATGTAAATTAAAAAAAAATTCATCCACGTAAGTCACGGAGTAAGGTAATTCTCATCTCGTAAATATGTGTCTTACATTTCTAGGTGTCTAACTAGAACACTGGGTAATTCAAGCGTTCTCTAAAACGAAGGCAAAGTATTTAACTACATTCTTAGGCTTAAATCAAAGTATAAAAGGACTGCAGGCTCAACCCAGGAGGAGCACCGGGTCAGGAATGCAATCTCTATTAATTAGGTATCCCAGCTGGGCAGTGGGTTTGCAGCTGTTAACTTGATCAATGACTTACCTAAATGTCATCTCTACTGATTCGCTTATAAATTACCAGCAAGTGAGACTAATGTACAGGTGCTAATTTATTTAAACTGTTCTCTACAGTTCTACATAGCTTTATAAACTGCATCTGGCACCTAATGTTAGCTGTCAGTTGTACTTAGACATGCCTGTCCTAACGACTCTGTTCATTAGAAGTGAGCACAAATTATGAAATATTGTGAAAAATGATACATCAAATGGAATGGGCACAGCAAATCAATTAGAGAAACTTCATACAGCATATTCACACTTAGGAGAATAAAACATTCTGGTTTCAGAATGAGGTCTATAATACCAATTAAAAAGTAATTGGTAGACTTCAGCAGTGTTATATATCAATTTGCTGGCTTTTTTCCTGAAATGCTATAGTAATGTAGAACTTAACTTTTAATTCCCAAATAAAGACATTAGTAAAAGCAAGTGCAATTCTGTATCCATAACGTTTAACACAACCGAAATGTCTCCAACTTAAAACTGCTAAGCGATACTACTTAATTCAAAAAGGGAAATGCAAATAGCAGTGGTCCTCAACTTCTTTGGGTGCTGACAGCATGATTTTGAAATAACCGTAACCCACTGTCTACTCTAGCATAACAATGTGTTACAATGTCACTGGACCAGCCTTTTGCTTTGGGTCACTAAGGAAAGCAGATGCAGCCCTGCCTCCGTTACACGCTGGGGGCTTATTTCTTTACAGTCTCCGTACACATAGTCTTCTCTTGGCCAAGTTGGAACTGTTTCACATTGAATACAGAACCCACTCGGCTCACTATTCAATCTGACAGTTCAATCCTCCTCATGGTAACCGTACGGTTTATAGACCAAAATGTTTTTTACATGGTGATCAACATTTGGCAGTAATCTGTGAAAGGTTTAAGGAACAGGAGTTGAGAACCACAGGATTAAGACAGATTTTCAAAGCATTCAGCATAGCATTTAAGTATTTCCAGCAAGTGACCATATACACTACTGACTGTGAGAGGGGACCGACCCTCTCAGATCTGCCGGAGGTAAAGTAGCATCATAGTGGTTCAGTGGGGAAGTGCAATGAGTGGTTTCTTTCTTTTCAAAAGAACTTAAAATAGTAGGCAAAAATTAAACTATCTCGAAATGCAGAAAATCTACTTTGCCCATGACTAATTTCTTTCTAGTTAGTTTGTTATTTCACAAACTAAAAATTTTTTTCACATCAATACAATACCAAGATTGAGCATTAAATACAGCAAAGTAATTTTGCACACACACAAAAAAATGCCAATATACAGTGCTGTAGCTTTAATAATAAACTTCTAAATAATGTAACTTTTAAGTAAATATTAAAAGTGACAAGAATTATTTTCATTCAGAAAATTTTATAACACATATACCTCTTTTTATTTTGCAAATCCACAACTGTAATCTTTTTTTTAAAGTATTTTTTAAGTTTATTTTGAGAGAGAGAGAGAGAGAGAGAGAACATGCAAGTAGGGGAGGGGCAGAGAGAGAGAATTCCAAGCAGGCTCTGCACTGTCAGTGCAGAGCCCAATGTAGGGCTCGAGCTCACAAACCGTGAGATTGTGACCTGAGCTAAATCAGGTGGACACTCAAGTGAGTAGACACTCAAGCGAATGAGGCACCCGGGAGCCCCTGTACTCTTTTTAAAAGCCTTTATACATGCTATACATACATAGCATGTAAGATTAGCAAGGTATAATTTCACATATTCTATATGCTGCACTCAGTAGGGCCAGATTTCTATTCAAGTTCAGCCTTCTGCAATCAAATTCTAAACCTAGAAATCCACAGAAAAATGCCTACAAAGAGCTGAATTAGCCGACAATAAATTCATGATTTTACTTAGTAGGAAGGACACGCAGGTCCTCACGCCAAGTTCAGTGGCTGTTAGTTTTAATTCTCAGGCCTAACAAGTTTAGTTATGCCAGAAGGCTGGAGGGGAGAGCAGCCAGAGGCAGACTCACAGACATCTTGACAGGAAAGGAGATGGCAGGGATCAGCAATAAAGCATAGCCAGGCCACTCAGTACAGGGACAAACAGAAACGACGAGCCACAGTCAGGGTTATCACAGCTCAACAACCATGCTAAAAGGAAAATCCTGAGGCGTAGTAAGGTTAAATTACACTCCCTATACTTTGCTAAATAAGGCTGGGGAGACCATCATTTATTTTAGAAAATGTTACCCAAAAAATTAATCTTCGAAAGTGTGGAAAAACAGGCTTTGCATACAGAAAGACCTGGCCAGCCCAGGATTCCTCAACAGTAAATACTGACCCCATAAGGTTTTTATAAAGATTGAATGTGGTAATGTATACCAGGCTCCCAGACAGCATCTTGCACATACATAGGGGGTTTTTGATAAGTGGTGGTATTTTTCATTACAGATAATAATTAAAAATAGTTTCCCTTATCTGGAAACTTCACTTTTGCAGATTATCTAATTTCCTCATCATATAAAATAAGAGAAAAATTACTGTACCTGGTTTTCAATTCTTAAACACATTACAAAAAAGCATTACAACTTCTAAATATGTAAAAGCAATCACAGTGTTCTTCCAAAAGATTATCTGGAAGTTTAAAGCATTTTCCTGATTTTGGGTATCTGAAATTTATTTGGTTTTGTCTTTAGAAATAATTAAGCATTGTGTCAGTATGGAAACGCTACATAAAACTCATCAGCTAAATACTCTTTCAGATTACATATACAGCCAAATCTCAAACACAAATAATAGGTTTGAAAACACACACACAAACAGGAACTGCAATAGGTATATATAATTTTAATTCTTTGGTTAAAGAATTGAGCTGGTTGTCTCTGTCCTTTTTTGCTTTTACATCTACTTAGATGCCAAAGACAGTCCACTAAATTTAATAAAATGCCCAGAGCTAATTGATTTAAATGTGAGACTTAGTGAGGCAGATCAATCACTTGCAGGGAAGTCCAACACGGAAGAATTATGTCACTGGGGTCACCATTCACTTCCACACGGGCATTTAGGCAGTGTGCTAGGTGAAACCAAATCCAACCTGTGGCTACAACGCAATCTCTGGCTCCACTCAGTGATAAATCAATATACTCAACGGCACTTCCTATTATTCTCCTCAACATCCAGTCTTAGGTGGGATGGGAGATGTGTGTGACAAAGGTAATTAGAGAACTAGTGAATGATTCAAATTATAGTAGATTTTACTTATGACATTTAACAGTAATGAGAACAATAACACGCTGCATTAATCTCATACTCTACTTATATCCTGAGGTAGGCAAACAGGTATTATTTTAAAGATGAGAAAATCAAGTGACAGAGTGCTGTGACTTGCCAAACATTATAGTGGTTAGTGACACTGCAAGGAATCTCCTGATTCCAGGTTCTGCATCTTTCAAAAGCATCACTTCAACTACAATGAATCTCTTTAAAAAAAAAAAACAACCAACTTAAATTTAACAACAAAGTCCTATATGTTCCGTAGATATATGTATTCCTTACAACACAAGAAATTCCGCTTCATTTTAGAAAATTTTAAAGAAGCAGTTGGATGGCTTTCATGTTAATTCATGATTTTATCACTCTATTGGCTAAATCTAAGTGAGATTTTTACTATATTCTATTAGCAAAAGGACACAAAATAACAACAAGTTACCTTCACCATCTGCATACACACATGCAGTTTTAAAAGTACAGAGAAGCTGTCACCTCTCACATTCACATACTGATTTTAAATACCTCTTCTCCGGAAAGCAATTCTACATTGTAAGAGCCAGAACAAAACATATTGTTTCAACCTGACTGAATGATAGGATCCTTTTAGATTCCTCTAATAATACAAAAAGAATACGCTAGATGGAGACACCCATGTGTGTCTGTGGCGAACACCTTAACAAATTTTAAAGATATCTTCATATATGAAAGTTGTTTTCAATCTTAAATATTTTTGCTTAAGTACATTTTACAGATAGTTTCAGCTATCATTATTTTAGCAATTGGATAAGTAGTACGGAAAAACCAATTTCTAAAATATATAAAATAACAAATCGTTTAATCTGAATATAATGGCACCTAATTTACCAATGTGAAAATTACACAGTGAGCCTAGACTTTCAAGCAGGTAAATGAATTAAATTATAGACTGTGTCTGCTACCTAGAAGTTAAATCCTCTTGAAAGTATTTTCAACATCCCAAACTAATATTCTGATTAAGTATCTAAGCAATGAAATAACCACTCCAAACAACACAGTTAATTTTTAATACTAACAGTGTGAAAATGGTTATCTTCTCAGACAGAATTACAAAACCACTGAAGGAATTTATTTCTTTCAATAAGCTAAATATGCCCCATATGCCCAGAAAGGTAGTAAAGATCCTCAAAAATGCCATAGTGGTAAACTCAGTTGGGTAGTGGGATCCTCTTGCTGACAACAGTTACTCAGGGGCACACAGGTCCCAAGAAGAGAGAGGAGAACCAGTTTTATTGTTTGTTTGTTTTTTTTTAATTTTTTTTTTTTGGAATCTTTGTTTATTTTTGAGAGAGAGAGAGAGAGAGAGAGAGAGAGAGAGAGAGAGCGCGAGCATGAGCGGAGGAGGGGCAGAGAGAGAGAGAGAGAGAGAGAGTCCAAAGCAGGCTCCAGGCTCTGAGCTGTCAGCACAGAGCCCGATGCGGGGCTCGAACTCACGAGTGGTGAGATCATGACCTGAGCTGAAGACGGAAGCTCAACCAACTGAGCCACCCAGGTGCCCCAAGGAGAACCAGTTTTAAATGCAAATAGCAGTAAAAAGAAAACCAACCACAAAGAAATCCAAGGCCCAAATGAATTCAACCAAACATTTAAAGAATACCAACTCTTCACAAACTCTTGTGAAAACAGAAGAAAACACCCACCAACTCTTTCAATGAAGCCAAATATTACCCTGAATTCAAAATGAGACAAAGACATTACAAGAAAACGACAGATCAGTATCAATCAGATACAAAAATCCTCCACAAAATGCTAGCAAACTAACTCCAGAAACACATAAAAAAGATGACCCACACAACATGAGATTTATTCCAGGAACACAAGGTTAGTTTAACATCCACATCAATTTATGTAAATAAAATAATAATAATAATTAGAAAATCAGCATTTGCTTCCATCAAGTCCAGAACAAATCTGTCGGTAAAATGAGACCCTCCTTTATGACTGACTTTGCGATTTGCTATGTCATAATTTTTTTTTGCTTATGCTTATCTCTTCAGTTTTACAACATGAAAGTAGCTGTTACTACTCTAACTTAATAATGATAAAAACATAAAAAAGTCAACTACAGTGACATACCATACCAATAAAAGGCATGATCGTCTCAATAAAAGCAAAACATAAAAATAAAAAGCATTTGACAATATCCAGTACCTCTTTACAATAAAAATACTCAATAAATTGGGTATGGAATTGCCTATGCCTGATAAGAGTATCTGCAAAAAGCCCATTGCTAATGTATTTATTGGTGAAAGACCGAATGCTTTTCCCCTAAGATCAGAAACAAGATGAGGATGTCTACCCTTGCCATTTCTGTTCAACATTACTGGAATGTCTAGACGTGGCAATTAGAGAAGAAAAAGAAATAAAATGGATACAGACTAGAAGGAAAGAAGTTAAGCTGTTTCTATTTGCAAGTGAGAACATACTGCGTGCAGAAAACTACATGAACAACCACAAAACAAGTAACAAAATGGCAATAAATACATATCTATCAATAATTACTTTGAATGTAAATGGACTAAGCGCTCAAATCAAAAGACATACAGTGACAGAGTGGATAAAACAAGACCCATCTATATGATGCCTACAAGAGACTCATTTCAGACCTAAGGACACCTGCAGACTGAAAGTGAGGGGGAAGAAACTTCATGTAAATGGATGTCAAAAAAAAAAAAGAGCTGGATTAGCAATACTTACATTGGACAAAAACAGACCATTTTTTTAAGGTTATTTACTTATTTATGAGAGAGTGTAAGCAAGCGGGAGGGGGGGTGGGGAGACAGAGAGAGAGAGAGAGAGAGAGAGAGAGAGAGAGAGAGAATCCAAAGCAGGCTCTGTCTACACGGTCAGCACAGAGCCTAATGGCAGAGGTTGAACTCATGAACCGTGAGATCATGACCTGAGCCAAAATCAAGAATCAGACACTTAACTGACTGAGCCACCCAGGCACTCCACAAAAATAGACTTTAAAACAAAGTCTATGAAAAGAGACAAAGAAAGACATCATATAATAATAAAGGGGACAATCCAACAAGACAATATAACAACTGTAAATATATATATGTACCCAACATGAGAGCATCCAAATACACAAAATGATTAATAACAAACATAAAAGAGCTAATTGATAATAACACAGTAATAGTAGCAGATTTTAACACCCCCACTCATAGCGATGGATAGATCATCCAAACAGAAAATCAACAAGGAAAACAGCAGCTTTGAATGATACACTGGAATGGATGGATTTAACAGATGTATTCAGAACATTCCATCCTCAAACAGAATAAACATTCTTTTCAAGTGAATGTGGAACATTCTCCAGAACAGATCACATATTAGGCCACATAACAAGCTTCAGCAAATTCAAAAGGATCGAAGTCATACCATACATCTTTTCTGACCAAAATACTATAAATTTAGAGACCAACCACAAGAAAAAAATGATAAGAGCACAAATAAGTGGAGGTTAAATAACATGCTACTAAACACTGAATGAGTCAACCAAGAAATCAAGGAAGAAATCAAACAGTACATGGAAATAAATGAAAATGAAACACAACAGCCTGAAACCTGTAGGATGCAGCAAAAGCTGTTCTGAGAGGAAAGTTTATAGCAACACAGGCCTACTTCAAAAGCAAGAAAAATCACAAATAATCTACTCTTACACCTAAAGGAGCTAGAAAATGAAGAACAAATACAACCTCAAACGAGCAGAAGTAAGGAAATGACAAAGATTAGAGCAGAAATAAATGATATACAAACTAAAAAACAACAGATCAATGAAACCAGGAGTTGATTTGTTGAAAAAAAATCAACAAAATTGATAAAACTCTACCCAGACTCATCAAAAACAAACATACAAACAAAAAACAAAAAACAAAAAACTCAGATAAACAAAATTACCCATGAAAGACGAGAAATAACAACCAACGCCACAGAAATACAAACAATTGTAAGAGAGTATTATGAAAAACTATATGCCAACAAATTGGACAATCTAGAAGAAATGGAAAAATTCCTAGAAACATATAACTTCCCAAAACTGAAGAAACAGGAAATAGAAAATCTGAGCAGACTGATTACCAGCAAGAAGATTGAATCTGTAATCAAAAAACTCCTAACAAACAAAAAGTCCAGGGCCAGAGGGCTCCAGAGACAAATTCTACTAAATATTTAAAGAAGAGTTAAGACCTGTTCTACTCAAACTATTCCAAAAAAACAGAAGGAAAATTTCCAAATTCATTATAAAGAGAGTATCACTCTGATACCAAAACCAGATAAAGACACCACAAAAAAGGAGAACTATAGGCAAATATCTCTGATAAACACCGATGCAAAAATCCTCAACAAAATACTGGCAAACAGAATGCAACAATACCTTAAAAAAAAAAAAAAATCATTCACCACAATCAAGTGGGGTTTATTCCCAGGATGCAAAGGTGGTTCAATATTTGCAAATCAATCAATGTGATACATCACATCAATAACAGAAAGGATCATCTCAGCAGATGCATAAGAAGTATTTGACAAATTATAACATCCATTCAAGATAAAAGCCCTTAACAAAGTAGGTTTAAATGAAATATACCTCAATATAATAAAGGCCATAAAAGAAAAACCCACAGCTAACATCTTACTCAATGGGGAAAAACTGAGAGCTTTCCCCCTAAGGTTAGGAACAAGACAAGGATGTCCACTCTCACCACTTTTATTCAACATAGTACCAGAAGTCATTGCCACAGCAATTAGACAACAGGAAGGGAAAAAAAAAAAAAAAAAAAAAAAGGCATCCAAAGTAAAACTTTCACTATTTGTAGATGACATGATACTACATATAGAAAACGCTAAAGACTCCACCAAAAAACTAGAATAAATGAATTCAGTAAGGTCACAGGATACAAAATCAATGTGCAGGAATCTGCTGCATTTCTACACACTAATAATGAAGCAGCAGAAAGAGAAATTAATACAGTCCCATTTACAATTGCACCAAAAACAATAAGATACCTAGGAATAAACCTAACCAAAGAGGTGAAAGACTTATATTCTGAAAATTATAAAACACTGATGAAAGAAATTGAAGACGACACAAAGAAATGGAAAGACATTCCATGCTCATGGATTGGGAGAACGAGTATTGTTAAAATATCTATACTACCCAAAACAACCTACACATTTAATGCAATCCCTATCAAAATACCAACAGAATTTTTCACAGAACAAAAAAGTCCTAAAATGTATAAGGAACCACAAAAGACCCTGAATAGTCAAAGCCAAGTTTAAAAAAGCAACGCAAAGTTGGAGGTTTCACAATTCCAGACTTCAGATTATATTACAAAGTGGTAGTGATCAAGATCATATGGTACTGGCACAAAAACAGACACACAGATCAATGGAATAGAAAACCCAGAAACAAACTCACAATTATATGGTCAATTAATCTTCAACAAAGCAGGAAAGAATATCCAATAGGAAAAAGTCCCTTCAACAAATGGCGTTGGGAAAACTGGACAGCTACATACAAAAGGATCACTTTCTTTCACCATATACAAAAATAAATTCAAATGCATTAAAAGGGCGCCTTGGTGGCTCAGTCGGTTAAGCATCTTGACTTTGGCTCAGGTCATGATCTCACGATTTGTGAGTTCGAGCCCCACTTTGGGTGAGCATGAGTCCTGCTCTGGTGAACACAAGCCTGCTTTGGGTGAGCCCTTCTCCCTCTCTCCTAATCTCTCTCTGTCTCTCCCTCATGAGATTCTCTCTCCCTCTCTCTGTCTCTCCCACTTTCTGCCCCTCGCTCACTTGGGCCCCCTCTCTCTTAAAATAAAACAATAACAAAACAACTAAAACGAAACACCCAAAATGGACTAGAGACCTAAATGTGAGAATTGAAACCATAAAAATCCAAGAAGAGATCCAAGCACAGGCAGTAATTTCTCAGACATTGGCCACAGAAACATTTTTCTAGATATGTCTCCTGGGGCAAGGGAAATGAAAGCAAAAATAAACCACTGGGGCTATATCAAAATAAAAGCTTCTGCACAGTGAAGGAAATAACAAAGTGAAAGGCAACCTATGGAATGGGAGGAGATATTTGCGATTCATTAGTATCCAAAATAATAAAGAACTTCTATAATTCAACTTTCAAAAAGCAAATAATCTGATTAAAAATGGGCAGAAGACATGAACAGACATTCCTCCAAAGAAGACATCCAGAAGGCCAACAGACATGAAAACAGGGAAATGCAAATCAAAACTACAATGAGATATCTATCACCTCGTGCCTGTCAGAATTGCTAAAACCAACAACACAAGAAACAGCAGGTGTTGGGAGAGGATGTGGAGAAAAAGAAGACTACTTGTACTGTTGGTGGGAATGCAAACTGGTGCAGCCGCTCTGGAAAACAGTATGGAGGTTTCTCAAAAAGTTAAAAACAGAACCACCCTATGACCCAGCAATAGCACTACTAGGAATTTATCCAAAGGATACAGGAGTGCTGATTCATAGGGGCACATGTACCCCAATGTTTATAGCAGTGCTTTCAGCAACAGCCAAATTATGGAAAGAGCCCAAATGTCCATCGACTGATGAATGGATAAAGAAGATGTGGTTTATATACACAATGGAATATTATTCAGCAATGAGAAGGAATGAAATCCTGCCATTTGCAACAACGTGGATGGAACTGGAGGGTATTACGCTATGTGAAAGAAGTCAGAGAAAGGGAGATATATGTTTTCACTCATATGTGGAACTTGAGAAACTTAACAAAAGACCATGGGGGAAGGGAAGGGGAAAAATAGTTTCAAACAGAGAGGGAGGCAAACCATAGAAGACTCTTAAATACAGTGAACAAACTGAGGGTTAATGGCGGGGGAGGGGGAAATGGGTGATGGTCATTGAGGAGGGCACTTGTTGGGATGAGCGCTGGGTGTCGTATGTAAGTGATGAATCAAGGGAATCTGCCCCTGAAACCAAAAGCATACTGTATACACTGTATGTTAGCTAACTTCACGATAAATTATTTATATCTATATATCTATATCTATCTATCTATCTATCTATCTATCTATCTATCTATCTATCTATCTATAATAGACCTACCCTATGATCCAGCAATGACACAACTGAGTATTTACCCAGAAAATACTAAAATGCTAATTCAAAGGGATACACACATCCCTATGTTTATAGCAGCATTATCTATAACAGCCAAATCATGGAAGCAGCACAAGTGCCCATGGATAGATGAATGGATAAAGAAGATACGATACACACATACACACGGAAGAGTATTATTCAGCCATTAAAAAGTATGAAATCTTGCCATTTGCAATGGCATGGATGGAGCTAGAGAGTATAATGCTATGTGAAATAAGTCAGTCAGAGAAAGACAAATACTATATGATTTCATTTATAAGGAATTTAAGAAACAAAACAAAATGATCAAAGGAAACAAAGAGAAAGGCAAACCAAAAACCAAACTCTTAACTATAAGGAACAAACTGATGGTTACCAGACAGGAGGTTGGTAGGAGGATGGAGTTAAATAAGTGATGAAAGAGTGCACTTGTGATGAGCACCGGGTGTTGTATGGTGTTGAATCACTATACTGTACCCCTGAAACTAATATAACACTATATGTCAACTATAATGGAATGCAAAATAGAATAAAAAAAACTTAGAACAAGTTACAAAGTTGTTAAATTTTAAGTATCTTTGTTAACTATGTTGGGACATGTCTAGCAAAAATGTAGCATTACTACTTTTATGAGAGTTAGAACAACTCAAGAGTGGAACAATAATAGAGTTCTAACTCTCAACTCTCAAATCATTTAGGACATGCCCTGACTTTGAAAATTTATGTATAGTTAAGATAATAAAAAACACTTGACTCAGGTTTACTTATGGAATTTCCTGTATACTTGACTATATTTCCATCATCATTTTGCAAGAAAGTGGAGTTTAAGGCTACACAACTGGATAAATGTTTCCAAATTGTGTATAAGCATTCATAGTGGCTCCTAGGACCTTGAAACAATAGTTATCCATTTCTCGTTAAAATCTAAACTTCACTCTGCTTTATAATGTTTGAAATACAGAGTAGCATCTCTCTCTTCGAAAGCTTGGTTCCAGCATGCAACGCATAGTGGTATTTGTCCTTATTCTGACAGTTTGATTAAAATTTACACAGAGCTAAAGAACTCAAGCTGGAGAAAAGTAATTTCAACAGTTAAAACTACAGTAATTAGTTTCCCAACAGAGTAACTGAACTTACATCAATATCCTCTTGCGTAAAAGTTTCTGGATCTTCTCCCATCATGTTGGCTAAATGTCTCTTTCCTATGTTGAACTCTTCAATCTGCTTTTTAATAAAATCCACTGTGTAAGTTTCACGTCTTAAGGCTGCAACATTTTTCTTTGCTGTTACACCTGTGGTGTGTCTTAGCCTTAGTATCTAGCAGAAAATATAAACAAAAAGAAAAAAGATTTTAAAACAAATAATGATCTTGTCGGCCACTGTCTCTAGATAAAACAGGATGTTCAAACAGTTGTCTTTATTACAGTACTCAGTTGGCAAGAGTCTGGAAACAGGTAAAAGGCCTGTTAAGAAAGCTACTAGAAATTGTCCCCCACTCAAAAGCTTGCTTTTTAAAAGCTTCTGCTTACATAGCAGTTTAAACTACTAGCATTTCAACACATTAAAACCCAAAATACCTACAAGTGATATGCCACCTCCTTATCTATGACAAACATCCACATTTGATACTGATTGGTCAAAGACAACTAGTTGTGGTATCTGACACACAGGGAATGAAGAGGAAAATGCCACTCCCTTAAAAAGAGGCAAATGTAGAGGCACCTGAGTGGCTCAGTCAGTTAAGTGTCTGACTCCTGACCTCAGCTCAGGTCACGATCTCAGGGTCCTGAGTGCAATCCCTGCATTGGGCTTCTGTGCTGGGTGTGAAGCCTACTTAAAAAAAAAAAAAAAAAAAGGCAAATGCACATGCAGGCAGAAACTAGCAAACAGAAGACATGGGAGGGAAGGGACATGCACTTGGGAATTAGCACACTTAGACTAGTCACCTGGTTCAAGGGTACAAATATAGCCCATCTTTCAATGCCTTAAAATAGATTAGCTTAGCTGGAGACTCTTCTGCGGTCCTTATTTTAGGCTGATTCAGTGAAGAGACTGCTTCACTAAACACCAAGATTTATCATTAATTTGGTTCCACAGGCTAACTGTAGAAATAAGGGCTTTCCCCTCCTTTTAAAGTATCGGTAATGGTATCACACTTGCTGCTGTGAATCATTTCATGCTGTGGCACTAGGAGTAGGCCCCCCCCCCCGCCTCCCCCAAGGCATTAATAGTTCACTTCCAATATGGGTGCTAAAGAACCAGAAAACTGTTTTCAAATGACCGCTCAAATTCATTCAGCAGCTGGATGTAACTAGCACAGATACTTCTGGTCCTGGCTCTTCTCAAAACCTTAACCTGTGGTTTTCAACCTTCATCCCAGCCTCAACAGTTTTCAAACACTCTCAAGCAATTCAGATCTTAAGAACTACAATTCTTAGTAACTCATTCACTTCCCTTTTCATCAACATAAAAATCTCTCTTGCACAATACCACCACACCACCACCATCCCTCTCTCATCCATTCCCCAGCCCTCTGAGAAGCAGAGATTCAAATAACTATAATCACTTGTCACTACAGTTATAATAAAAAGTAGAAGAAAAACTACAGGACAAATATCACCGTACCCTATCAAGAGTAAAAATTATGTTCTTAAGCTAACAAATCAAAATAGTGATACAATGGTTTCTTGTCACTCTTTAATGAGTAAGATAGGGCAATTTAAAATTCCATGAAATTTTAGAGTTTATTTTTCCTTAGGGGAGCACAAAGGAGTTTCTCTCTTTATATTATTAGTCAGGAATCCTGAGATGCTTTATAAAGAAAGTATCACTACCAACAAATAAAGACCCGACCCAAACTTCTTAAGTACAGTTAGCCTGCCCCTTTGTACACCCTGCCACCTCTCCCCACAGCCAAGTGCCACCAGGACCAAATCCCTGTCTCAGGAGTTTACCATCTTATTATTTTTACTTTTTCCAGGGTTTTGCTTCTGGTTTTTTGTTTGTTTGTTTGTTTTGTTTTGTTTTTTTTCTGATTTCATGTCTTCTTTGAACACTGGAAGATGTTGCTTCCTATATTCAAAGTGAAGAGAAAATGCCTGTCTATCCCAAGAATCATGGCAAAGGCATGGATTTGGAGGAGAAGATAGCAGTCACTCAGGAGAGGAGATTCTCCCAAATATTCCACTGCCAAAAGGACGATTATGCTGCGGGTTTTGGAAGTCATATGATAAAATGTTTCCGTCCGTAGCTAAAACAACCCATGTGTAATACAGGTGAACCCACTACACTTCCCACCAATCACCAACCACAGCCCGTATGAGAAATGGAAGTCTCCCGGATTCACTAGGAGACTCATTCACTGAAGTAATGAGTTCTACAGGAAGAGTAAGATTAGGGAGGAAAGTGATGAGTTCAATTTGGGGCATGACAGGTTTGAGATGCTTGATGGGCATCTCCAGAGAGATAGGTGTCCGCGAGGCAGATGGCTCTGTGGGTGTGTGCACAGGAAAGATCTGAGCTAGAGATGCCGTCTGTTAATAATCAGCATGGGACATGATGTGACACCATCAATGTAGGGGAAATGCAGGCATTAGTGTTAGAATAAGAAACATCTATTCTACTATGCAAAGAAACAACACAGTATGTGAAAGAAGGCAGGCAGAAAGGTAAGATTACTTATGCCTTACGGCCATTATTTTTATAAAACGGGACGCGAGATGGGTCTGCAGAGTAAGGAGTGACAGGTTTGACGGACTGAATACCTCATATTCAAAGAGCAACAATACAGCAGTTATAAAGGAGGAAGGACAATTAAAGAAAGAAAATTAGAAAAAGAAATTTAAGTACCCCTTTATACTGGATGTGTGCCAGGAATATACGACCAAAGAAACAGTTATGAATCTACATCTATACAACAGCTACAATATTTTCTTTGTCAATTACCTTTTTGTTTCCTATAGATTTCGTTTGTATGTTTCAGTGGAATATTCAATGCACTACTTAGCTCAGGAGAGTTCCATCTTAGGGCAGACTGTACCCTTCAGCATTATAAAGTGTTCCATTCCCAGGCAATACTTTTATTTTTAATTTAATTCTACTAGATCATAATATTGCAACGCTTTCAAAGTTCAATTTGTATTTCCCTGGAATGTCACTGCCAGTAATTTTCATTTAAATTTTGAATAATTTTAGTTTTTTTGACCCAATCTGAGTTTTTAATACATTTAAATGGATTTCATAAATATTCTCATTTTTCATCTGATTTTATCTTTATTGTTTGTTATGCTTTCATTCCTGTTTTCTTTCTTTTACTAGATGGTCTGTAGATTTTTATATCTGTTTTTTGATCTGGCAATTTGGATATTATAGAGCCTGGCTTTATTTCAGTAGTGATTACCTATGTCTCTGAATAAAATGTTTAAATATATTTCTTCTATCAACTTCAGAAAGTGATACTCATTCAATTCTCACCTATTTATCTTTTCTTTTTCGACCATAAAAATTATGTTTTTCCGTCCTCCAACCGTTATCAGCTTCACTTCTTTCTTACTTTTTGCTCCGCATTCTATATGATTTTTAAACCTTTATTCCTTGGAGACGTGTGTGTGTGTGTGTGTGTGTGTGTGTGTGTGTGTGTGTGTGTGTTACAGTGTCAACTGTGCAGCCACTCTAAAATTTTAGCTTCTTAAATCACTGATCTATCTTCAAAAATCTTTCCTTAACTATTTAATTGTATCTTCTTGTCTTATCCCCTGTTTCATACAGCTCTCCCTCACCCAACATTTTCAAAATGTCCTTGACAGTGTGAAGGAGTTATAGCAAAAAAAATCTTCCATGTTGCTGAGTAAATATTCTTTGTTTTCTTCATCTCTCTCTCCGATTCGGTTCCTTTTCTTATTTTGTTCTGACAACATTTTAGTATCACCTCAAGCAAAAGAGTTGATTATTGGCTGGAAGACTCATTTTTTCACTTGATCTTCACTTGATCTTGTGTCTGTCTATATTCTTCGAGTTTGTGACAGCTGGCAGCTTTCTTAGTTTTAACATGAGTCTTAAAAGACTGTCAAAAAAATTTTATTGTTGTTCATTTAGAAAGAACTTTTTAAAAAAGTCCCTACTTTGTTATTTTTCATAAAAATCTCTTTAGGATCTTTTCAAAGACAAGTGTACTGCCTAAGAATATGACATTCTGGAAATTCATATTTATTAAAGTTACAAAGCCATTACAGCATCAGTACCAGAGTACTGAATATATTTATAAATGTTCTAAGTTATTCTAGCAATGACTCACACAAAAGTATTTACATTCAAAAGAGACCATTATTCATTAGTACAATCCACTAAATCAGATGAGGCTGAATCTGAATCGACTAGATCTTTAGCTATGAGCAGTCAGAATTCCTGGAGAGAATGTGCTTTGCGACTGGTAAGTACAAATCCCCAACCAAACATTCTATAGGTTCTATTTCCGACTGAAAAGCTGTGGCAGAGAATTTTCCTCACACTCTGTTTTTACGGAATGGTATAGATACAAGTTGACAGATTTGTTTCTTTTTTGAGATAATCAGTGGGTCAGACAACTATAATTTCAATCAAGCAGGTTTGCCAAAGAAGCAGACACATCCTGACAGAGCAGTGATGTCCCAAATTTGGCCAAATGCCAGTGCCACACACTACTCTAATGATACTACGAGAGTATTGAGGAGTTTCCTTTTTGTTCAATTGGATAAAAATGGAACAAAGAAGAATGCACCGCTAATCTGAACAGAAAAGGCAAAAAAAGAAATACTTCG
The DNA here is from genome assembly GCF_014898765.1 of Herpailurus yagouaroundi. Lineage (NCBI taxonomy): Eukaryota > Metazoa > Chordata > Mammalia > Carnivora > Felidae > Herpailurus > Herpailurus yagouaroundi. The sequence goes on along the minus strand of NW_024412441.1, from coordinate 24,555,100 downwards.
AGGAATAAAAGATAAAGACTGAAGTCAGATTAGAGAAAAGGTGGAAAGAAACAATATAAGGACACCAAGAGAGAAATGATAGTAACCTTTCTGAATGAGTTTTTATTTTCATCAAGTAGAGGTCTCTGGATGCAAGCAAAAGAAAATATAGTCCTGCTATAGACTAGCAGGACTATAGTTGAAGCAGGCAGCTAAAAAGCAGGAACTCCAATGATCCACAGCACACTCAATGAAGTCTTGGCCATTAAGATAAAATGCTATTCCAACGGTCCTTCTCTCTCTGCTCAAGATCTCAAGGGAGGGACTATCTAATGGGGCTACCTTGGGTCAGATGCCCGAGATGATAGTTCTTCCAGGCTGTATCTAGTGGGGAAGAACTCATTACTCCTGAGAAAATAGGAGTGCCCTGATGAAGGGGAAATGGACACCAGGTTAGACAAACAAGGAAATGTCCTACACTACTCGAGCAAAATTCACCATTTATATTCACTCCACAAACTTATAGATTTAGAGCCTTAACATATTCACCAAATAAAATACATGCAATTTGTTGGAATCATGATTTAAACAAACCAACTATAAAAGATTATTGTTGGAACAACCAAGGAAATTTGAACATGGAATAGGTAATAGATGATATTAAAAAATTATTGTTCTTTCTGTTAGATATGTGCATAGTGCATGGAAGCTATGTTCTTTTATTTATTTAAGAAACTTTTTTTTTTCAACGTTTATTTTATTTTTGGGACAGAGAGAGACAGAGCATGAAAGGGGGAGGGGCAGAGAGAGAGGGAGACACAGAATCGGAAACAGGCTCCAGGCTCTGAGCCATCAGCCCAGAGCCTGACGCGGGGCTCGAACTCACAGACCGCGAGATCGTGACCTGGCTGAAGTCGGACGCTTAACCGACTGCGCCACCCAGGCGCCCCTTAAGAAACTTTTTTAATGTTTATTTTTGAGAGAGACAGAAAGAGAACGCAAGCAGGGGAGGGGCAGAAAGAATCCAAAGCAAGGGAGAATCCAAGGGAGACAGAATCCAAAGCAGGCTCCAGGCTCTAAGCTGTCAACACAGAGCCCGATGCAGGGCTCAAACCCATGAACCACGAGATCATGACCTGAATCGAAGTCGGGCACTTAACCGACTGAGCCACCCAGGTGCCCCAAGGAAGCTATGCTCTTTAAAAAAAAAAATCTACCTAGTTCGAGCCCCGCGTCAGGCTCTGGGCTGATGGCTCAGAGCCTGGAGCCTGTTTCCGATTCTGTGTCTCCCTCTCTCTCTGCCCCTCCCCTGTTCATGCTCTGTCTCTCTCTGTCCCAAAAATAAATAAAAACGTTGAAAAAAAATTAAAAAAAAAATCTACCTGTTAAAAAAAAATCAAGTATATATATATAACAAAAAGCCTGAGATTTACACAAAAACCTACAGGAAGATAAACAGGATTGGTAAAACATTAATAATTATTGAAGCTGATTGACATATACATGGGTTCCTTACAGTATTTTATTTTTGCAAATGCTTGAATGTGCTTTAATTTTTATAGTAAAATTCTAAAAAGTAAACTATTTTACACGTTCATTGAAGAAATTTAAGGAACTACTATGGGCCAGGCTATACACTGAATTTTAACAGAAATAACCGTCAAGCAGAATTGAGTGGTGTTAAAATGAGAACGATGCCATACTGAGAAAAGCAAACATGAAACAAGGTAAAAATGCAGTTTTCTTATTTAAGCTACTATCTATCTGGCAAAAAAGAATGTGGCAGATGTTCACACATATACAAATGTGCATATACACATGTACACATGCACATATCCCTACATGTAAGAACTCCTCACGTTTAAATTTTGAAAAAAATGTTTATTTACTTTTGAGAGAGAGAGAGAGAGACAGAACATGAGTGGGGGGAGGGGCAGAGAGCAAGGGAGACACAGAATCCGAAGCAGGCTCCAGGCTCCGAGCTGTCAGCACAGAGCCCCAAGCTGGGCTCGAACCCACAAACCATGAGATCATGACCTGAGCTGAAGTCAGATGCTTAACCAACTGAGCCACCCAGGTGCCCCTAGAGCTCCTCACGTTTAATTCAAGAAATGATCCATGAGCATCTAGGAGGTGTCTGTGGGCACTGCAGGAAGCATCAGAGTAGGAATACAAAGGTTATGCTATTTTTCTCAAGAGGTTTAAAAAAACCAACTGTAAGGGAAAGACCTAAACACACGAGACATTGAGATAATAAAAAAGAAGTAAATGTGGGTCTTTCACAGTTGTAGGCAGCTTCCAAGATGGCTTCCAGTGATTCTACAGGTTGATATTCATCCTGTTCAATCCCCTCGAATGTGCGCTTGAGTAACTTGCTTCTGACGGATAGAACACTACTAAAGTAATAGAACGTCACCTCTAAGATTAGGTTACAAAAAGATGGTCTTCCCTCTTTCCCCCCCTCTGTTGATCAACTGATGGAAGCCAGATGTGGTGAGCTGCCCTACAGAGGCCCACGTGGCAAGAACTGAGGGTGGCCTCCAACCAACAGCCGGCCCAACAGCCTGCCAAGATATAAATCCTGCTAACACCTACAAAGAGTGAGCTGGAAGGTAGATTTCCACCCTCCAGCCTGGAGAGGACTAAAGCCACAGCCAACACCTGGACTGCTGCTTTATGGGAGACTGTGAGCACAAAACCCAGTTAAGCTGTGTGTGGAATCCTGACCGCCAGAAACGACGACATAACAAATGTCTGTTGTTTTAAGCTGCTAAGTTTGGGGGTAACTTGTTACACAGCAATAAATAATGGATTCATCATCCTAATTACAACAATGAAGCACAGTACAAGGAAACTTACTTATTTGCTTTGTAAGGACAAAATAGGTGGGAATGATGGTAGCATCTATTATCAGCCTCTCTTTAAGTAAGAAACTACTACATGAGGAAAATGCTACTTTTAATGTCAATATTTTACTTTTAATGTCAATATTTTTCATAATGGAGTAATGAGGAACACACTAAATCTATCCTTTAAAGGACAGGGTGAGATCTCAAAAGAAACAACTTATCCCACCAAGGGGTTTTTATCTCCATTGCTAACAAAATGGGATTTTTAAAAAATCCAAAGTTACCTGGGGAAAAACATAACTAATTTACAGAACTGCATACAGCATTTGATACAAATAAATGCAAGTCGATTTTTAAATCTGTTTGTCGAAGAGTTTGTAAGCAATTTATCAATAAAGTTTATTAAGACCCGACCGTAAACCAACTGGATGCTGTGATAAATACAGGATAAGAACAGATACTTAAGACAAGGACAACAACGTTTTTCCATTAAAACCAAAATCTACAAGGGCCAAGCTCCCAAACTGCCACTGATTGTGCCTGTCATTCTTCGGCAGATAGTCCAATCCCACAAGGGAAGTATATTGGCTCAATAAAAACAGAAAGTGTAAGCACTAAGCATTTAGTAGAAAATAAAGAGGGCATCTCCTTGACATTTGGCAATACTAGCTTTCAAAATAGAAACTGGGTGGCTCAATCGGTTAAGCATCCGACTCTTGATTTTGACTCAGATCGTGATCTCACAGTAGCGAGATCGAGCCCTGCGCTGGGGTTCCGTGCCGGCCACGGAGCCTGCTTGGGCTCTCTCTCTCCCTCTGCCCCTCGCCAGCTCGCGCTTGCTCTTGCTCTCTCTCAAAAATAAATCATAAGTAAAATAAAAAATTGAAATTGGCCTACTGGTTTACTTATTATGAAAGTCACAAATAAATAATACTTTGGGAAACTAAATCAGTATTCTTGTCTTATACTGATAGAGGGTTTAAGAATTCACGGGTAACCTTTGCAGGACACCATGACTGTCAACTGCTTATAATAATGCCGGTGCTACTCTCATTAGCGAAAGATAAAAAAAAAAAAAAAAAGAAAAACTCAAGTACTTAGTACAGCAAAACTGACCATAACCTGGGCCCTGCCAAACTTTCCCGTCTCTCACCATTCTTGTAACTACACCAATTGTAACTGCTAGAACCAATTATTTGTTGTTGGCAAGAGTCCACACACTCTGTACACATCTGGCCCCTTCTGTAACCTATTTCATCTTCCTAGAACAGAATACCTCGTTTTTATCATGTAATTCCTCACTGCTCCTGAAGACTCTATCATCTCCTTTGAGGAACTGCCCACCTTACAACTCATTTGCATTAGGCACTGCACATCTGGGCTCTTCTGTATTTACCTCTGCAAATCTCAGTACACTGTATGTAAGTCCTTGATATTCGGGGGATCATAATCTGAAGTTTTGCCATTCACACGCAAGACTCCTTCTTCCACCCCAAATTTGCAGTTGTAGAGAAATTAATACGAAATGCGTATACCACAAGAGTGGTATGCAAGAGGAAGTCTGCTGGTGAGGGTCCCAATTGAGCCCACAGGAATCCTAGTTTAACAAAACTTGTTTCTTTTTCCTTGTGGCATCAGTGCTCCTCAAACTTTTCTGACTGTGACCCACAGTAATAGCTATTTATATCACCACCTCGTCACACTTTTAGATATAAAAAAACTGCAAAAATACCCTGTATGAGATGTATTTATTATTATTCTATTGTGTTATGAAACATGGCCCCTAAGAGAAATACAACTATTAATGTTGGAGACAGAAGTGAAGAAACATTAATATTTAATTAAGACAAACAAGTTCTGTGCCAGAAAAAAGCTTCATAAATGTCTTCAACCATATATATATGGTAACAGTAAGGGTCTGACTGGGGTCAGTTAAGTCTTTCAGTTATGTCTGAGTCCTACTTCACGTGGTAAAATATGAGCTGTGATACTATTCACGAATTTGGGGATTTGGCAGTCTCAGGATCATCCCTGGAGAGTGCTATGGGTCAATACTGTCTGGGTAATTATCCAATAATGATTTGTTTACTTCACAGTGCCTGGCTCAAGTAAAGTGCTCAGTAAACATTTGCCATATGGGGGGGAAAAACCTTGAAGAGTGGTCAGGGAGATGAAAATTAAATTTTTCACTCATCTTAATGGAAAACATACCTGATGCCAGTAGAAAAGGGGGCACTCCCATACATGAAAGATAGAGTGTGGATTGCTACAGCCTTCCTGGAAAGCTATGTGGAAATACCTATTAAAATTTAAGATGTATTACACACACTTTGTAACAAGAATCTCACAACTGGAACTCTCTACTACACAATTAAAAGCAACAGTACCAAGAATTATGCCACGATGTTTACTGAACTCTTTATTCGTGGGAAGAAAATGGGAACAAAATAAATGGCCATCAAATATTAACTCTGACACATTCATAATAAAATATTATATAGCAGTTAGATACATAACAGGTGACCTGAAGGAATTTCTACTATATATGTAAGTTGGAGAAGCAAAATGTAGAATGGAATCTACTTTTTTGGAAAGCATGCACGTGCATGGATGTTTGCACGCAATAAAAAGAACATAGAGAAAGACACAGGAGGATACGCATATTCCAGAGTTTGAGGGAGAGAAAGTTAGCATTCTCTCCCAGACACATATTAAGTGTCAGCAAAAAAAACATTATATATGCAACAGTCCCTTTTATAGATGACTATGCATACACAGAAAATATATTCAAATAAGATGCAGGAAAAAAATAAAAACTTCCAACATATTTTTCACCGAGAAAGTATTAAAAAAACAAATGATGGACAAATGAATAGGTGGACTGGTTGATTTACGTTAAAATAGACTATTCTTTTTTTCAAGTTTTTTTTTTTCACGTTTGTTTATTTTTGAGAGAGAGAGAGAGAGAGAGAGAGGGAGCGCTCAAGCAGGGCAGGGGTAGAGAGAGGAGGACAGAGGATCCAAGGCAGGCTCTGCGCTGACAGAAGCAAGCCCAACGTGGGGCTCGAACTCAGGAACTGGAAGATCATGACTTGAGCTGAAGTGCGAGGCTCAACCAACCGAGCCACCCAGGCACCCCTTTCAATAGTTTCTATATCATAATAATTGACTTTTTCACAATACTTGGTACTTCTTTATCACTTTCCCTACTTCATTCACCTGTTTTCCATGACACCACACTGTCTGGTTTTCCCCCTACTTCTCTGGCAGCTCATTCTCAGTCTCTGGGAGGCTCTTCTTCCTTGACTGTTGTCCTTCGGGGCCCTGTACCTCTACTTATTCCAATTCAGTACACCTTTACTAGGTGTTTGAATTCACTCTTAAGGCCTCAATTACCATCTACAAGGTAACAGAGGATTGTAAATCAGTACTCTTCTCGACCTATAAACTTGCCAATCTTTGAGCCTAGTGGAAATCTCCACTTGGACATCCCAATTATAATTGTATAATAAATATAATTCTATCCAAAACTGAACTCGTTTTCTACCCTCTCAAATCTTGTCCCTCCTGTTGGGATCCCATGTCAGTAAATGGCATCATCACTCAACCAGCTGTGAAGCTAGAATCTTGGCTTTTCACTGCCCCCAGGATGAGCGGAAACGTTCAAGTTCTGGGCTCCCCCTCTCCAGAGACAAGGTGTCGGGAAAATTAAGAAAACAGAAACTGCACAGATGCAAGGCACTTTTAAAGTCGCTATCAATCCTATCCACTGTGTGACTTTCTCCGTGAAGTGTTCCAGACCATTCACTGCAGGAGTCCAGTTCTCATTCACCGCCTCTGGCGCGGCCCTCCTTCCCACTGGACCGCGGGGAAGGCGGGAGGGACCGGACCTCACTCCACACCTAGGCACAGACTCCCCTTTGCCTGGCAGCCAACTCAAGAAAGGGGGTCGCTCTAGTTCCGTCTGCAGGTAACTTCCTCCCTCACTGCACACCCCGCGAAAACCAGACACAACCCCAAGTGGCCGCTGCAAGCCAATACCCATTCCTCTCTCAACCGCACAACTCTTCTAAATACCCAAGACCCTAGGGTCCCCGTCGGCAGGCACGCGAGACGCCAGGGGAAGGTAGCGGCGCCGGCTCCACATCCTCGCGCTACAACGGACCAGTGTTTCCACTTCTCTCCGGTACCTACCTGCAACTCAGCAGCCGCGACTTTCCAGACGCCCTGTCTGAGGGCAAGGCTAACCCTACCTCCGAGAAAGAGCCGGTAGGAAACCGCTGCGCCCCAGAACACACAGGGAGCCGCCATCTTGGCTGCTGGAGACCCGGGCTGGAGGGTGAAGGGGCGGGGCCTGGCGGCTGCGCAGGCGCCTGTGGGAGACGGGGGATCCCGAGGGTGTAGGGAAGGAGCAGGGGGCGTGCCCCGTGGGGCGGGGCGGCTCGTCGCTGATTGGGTGTGTGAACCCCCCCCCGAGGGGCGTGTCCGGCTCCACCCCCTGGAGTAGCCAGCTCGTAGTATCCCCTAGTTCGTAGTAGCCCCAAGCTGAAAGAGTATTGGCCTCTTTCACCTGCTGCAGCTGTTGAATTCTGTCGTTGTCTAAGTCTGGGTACGACTTCCATGTGGTTCTTTAACCCACCCTTCCTTCCCTGGCCCAGTGCTGCACCTCTAGCAGGCTCTTCCGGAACGGGAGAACCTGCGCAACCCGCCCGCATCTCCCTCTGCAGTCTGTCTTCACCACGCTCCAACCCGGATCCTGCTCTCCTTGCTCACACAAGAATGGATTTCAGACCTTGGCTCCTATCTATCTTACTAGTAGGGTTTTCCCCTCCTGTATACCTTTCCACTTTTTTCAGGGTCCAGGGTCTCCACCCTCCTGAGCAGCTGCCAAACCACTCTACGTTCCAGGGCACACACTTCTAATTGTATAACGTGCAGACTAAACCATTAACAGGTAAGGATGAAACAGTCTTACCCATCTTTGCACACCACTCCCCATAGTGTTAGTCCTAAGCCTTACTTGCAACCAATCAATTAAATCCACAGTCATGGAATAGAAATGAGTATACCTTGCTTTATGAGACTTGTGTGTTCTTGAGAGTAACTCCCAGGGTGCTTCCTACAAAATGCATTTTAAATAATGCACTAAACTGCTCTGAAAGGACTTCCAAACATTTAGACTTCAAGGATTAGTAAAATTAAAACACAAACATACACACACAAAATCTGAGTTCAGACAGAGTAGTCAAACAAATAAATACACCATAATTTCTTAAAACACATTTTGTCACTAAAAAGGTAGAAATGACATAATCTCAGGGGGGAAATGGGGGGGGGGTGTTCCTTTAAATGAAATGCATTTCATTGTATTGAAAAGCTCATTCTGTTGTTTTTCTGTTAGTACCTTTTAGGCTAATAACTTCCATCAGAAATTGGCAGAGGTCCGCAAACTAGCGTTTGGGAACCAAAACTTTATAGCTCATTAAAATAGATGCCTTTAAATAGCAATTCCTACACATTGTCACAAAAAATGGTTTTAACTGTGGAAATTTAATTAAGTATAAAACAATCAAATAAGTATGTGAATGCAGAATTTTTACTTTTTTTTTTTTTTTTTTTTTTACAAAATGACATGTTGGAACATATAAGAACGAAGTAGGTTATGTAATTAAGGTTAGGAATTATGGAGGTTTTCTCTTCTTTTTTTTTTTTTTTTTGGTCTAAATTCATGTTACAGTCTTTTACTAGATTACAGTAAGGTGAATGTAGTACATTTCCTACCTCTAGGGGCAACACTTGGACTGCTGCCTTGAATTTCCTGCATAACCTTTGAGTTTGGAAAAAATATACCACTAACGGTTAACATTAGGTACATAGTTTGGAGTCAGAAAGAATGATTGGAGTCAGGAATGTGCTGATAAACACTTAAAATGAAAGAAAAAGTGTGGTTTTACCAAACAGCTAAAGCATAAGATTCATTTGATTTTTCTCTCATTTACTGAGCACCTATTATGTCAGAGGCATCAGGCATTCTAGGCATGAGGATCATAAAGTCCCCCAAAAGTCCAATATGGTGGTGTCACATCTAATGTGAGGGTTTGGTTCTAAAGTCAGCTTGTAGGGTAGACATCAGGCAAGTCAAAATATTGAACCAATAATAAGTGCTGCTGAGCTGTGAGCTAGCAATAAGTTAGGTGTTCCTGGTGGGAGTGTTCTAGTACAACCCTCCTGAAATCTACCAACCAATCAGCGATGCTAAGGGGAGTGCACCCTGCACTCCATCAGTTACATTCCTAGGCATATACCCTGCAGAAATTCTTACACAGTGTATCAAGAGACATGTAAAAGTGTCATCAGCGAGACCCCTGCACTCAGGAAACTCCTAGAAGCTTCTGCCTAACTACAGATTTTGTCTTTTAGCAACTAACAAATTGCTGGAACAAGACAAGAAACCTTTGAATATGACCCCCCCCCCCCCAGGACAGATGCCTGGAGAGATGAATCAGGAATCATAAAGTGACTGACAGTTACCTGAGCTTCATGATAATGTTAAAATCCCCACCCAGGGAGGGACATAAGCCTCATTAGATGACATGTAATATATGTATAGGCATGTTTTCTGAGTGGGAATGTGTAACTTGATACACATATTGATACACTAACATAAGAATGTTCATAACACTTTTTTGTGTGTGTGACAGCAAAAGTAACCTATCTATGGATCAGAGGATGGGTGGACATCAATGACAGTGAATGAACCACAGCCACGCAATATGGAGGGGTTTCACCAGGTGGAGGAAAAAAATAGAAAGTCATGTATGCTCACCTAGACTGATTCCATTTATGTAAAGTTCAAAAACAGGTAAACCTAGGCAAGATATTGTTTAAGGGTCTATCTGTGTGTAGTAAAACCATAATGAAAACAAGAAAATGATAAACACAAACGTGGGACTAGTAAATAATCCAGGAAGGAGGGAGAGGGTGCTGTGAGCTGTGCACACAGAGGCATCGGTGCCCCTGCCACTGTTCTTTGTCTTTAGATGACTGGCAGATACACAGGTGTTCATTGTCTTCTTGAATTTCTAAAAATATAGATACATATAACAGTAAGAGTTGATTTTATCTCACCTCCCACCCTGCCTTACACTGGATGATGTAGCAGGCTATGGTAGGAGTCTAAATTGGTACAATATTTCTTTTTCCTGTATTTCTCATATCTCATTTCCTTACTCCTTTCTCCTTCATTATCTCCTCTTCATCTCCTACCCTCTCTCTTCTCCTTCCCAGTGTAGATAGCTTAAATGATGAATGATGAGGTTTCCAGAAAATTCACACACACACACACACACACACACACACACACACACACACACCTTTAAAGGATTCCTGGAACTTCAGAGCTTTGTGAGTCAATATGAAGAACCTAGAACCTATAAAAAACACAAAGGTTTCATGGGTCCACAGATAACAGAGATCCAAAAAACCTACATTTCTCATTGGAGTAACCAAGGAGTGGATTAGATCAGTGATTCTCGAAAGTATTGTCCCCAGAGCAGGACCCTCAGTATTACCTGATTGTATTGTGTGTTAAATTGTATCCAATTCAAAAGATGTTGAGGTCCTAACACCCAGGACTTCATAACATGAACTTTTTTGGAAGTAGGGTTATATATAGGTCATTACAGTGGGTCTCCATCCATTATGACAGTAGTACTTGTAAAAAAAGGAAATTTTATTTAGAGATAGACATGTATAGAGGGAAAACAATGTAAAGACACAGGGAGAAGATGGTCATCTGTAAGCCATGGAAAGCGTGAGGTTACCAGAAGCAAGGAGAGAGCTCTGAAACAAAATTTCCCCCGTAAGCCTCAGAAGAAACCAGCCCTACTGACATCTTGATCTTGGACTCTCAGCCTCCAGAACTGTGAGACAACAAATTTCTGGTGTTTAAGTCACCCAGTTTACAGTACTTTCTTATAGCAGCCCCAGGAATACATCCAGGGTATTGGCTTTTAAAATTGGTTTTTCAGTACTCCTCCTTTTGAAAGGTCGAGCCCCTCCTTTTGAATATGAGCTGCATTTAATGACCTATCTCTGAAAAATAGAATTTGGATACTAGTCACAAAAGCTGGCTTCCTGCTTGCTCTCACTCTCTTGAAGCATCCACTCTGGGAAACTCAGATACCCTGTGGTGAGACAGACATATGGAGAGACCAACCTAGTAGGGAATTACACCTCTTGCTAACAGGGAGTGAATCATCCTGAAACTGGGTCCTGCCCGCCAAGTCTTCACATGACTTCAGCCTCCATCAACAGTTTGACTGGCACCTCATGACAGATCCTGAGCCAGAACCACTAGACTCCTGGACCACAGAAATTTTGAGATAAAAAAAATATGTTCTCATAAGCCACTAAAATTTGGGATAATTTGTTATGCAGCATTAGAAAACAAATACCCCAGGGAATTTGTTAGAAATGCAGATTGTTGGGTACCAGTCCAGACCTATTACATCTGAGAGGGGGAGCCAGCATAAAACCGTCCAAATAATTCATGATTCTTATTTAGGTCAGACTCCATTACCTTTCATCTGTGTCAATACTCCTTCAACTTGACCATCTGGACTGACCATACAGATTCCTACATGTCTTTTGTGTGCGTGCATGGTTAAAAAATACATACCTTAAAATTTACCATTTTAACACTTTTTAAAGTATACAATTCAGTGGCATTAAGGGTATTCACAGTGTTGTCCAACCACAACTGCCATTCATCTCCAAACCGTCAATCTTCCCACACAGAAACTCGAGCCCCATGAAACACCTCCCAGCCACCCTCTTCCCGACCCCTGGTAATGCCATTCTATTTTCTGTCTTTATGAACTTGACTATTTTAAGTACCTCTTGTAAGTCGAATCACACAATGTTTGTCCCTTTGGGCCTGGCTTCATTAACTTAGCATTATGTTTTCACGTGTCACCCATGCGGTACCATGTTTCAGTGTTTCATCCCATTTTAAGGACAAATAATATTCCATTGTATGTATATACCACATTTTGTTTGTCCGTCATTCATTAAGGGACACATGAGCTGCTTCCACGTTCTGGCTATTGTGAATAATGGTGCTATGAATGTGAGGGCACGAGTATCTGTTTGAATCCCTGCTTCTGATTCTTTTGGGTGCATACCCAGAAGTGGCATTGCAGGATTCTTTTTAATGGGGCCAGATTTTTAACTTACCCTCCACAGGCAGGTGCCCACACAACTTCAGCGATGTTTAGATCTACAACTTAAAAAGTTTTGGGGCGCCTGGGTGGTGCAGTCGGTTAAGCGTCCGACTTCAGCCAGGTCACGATCTCGCGGTCTGTGAGTTCGAGCCCCGCGTCGGGCTCTGGGCTGATGGCTCAGAGCTTGGAGCCTGTTTCCAATTCTGTGTCTCCCTCTCTCTCTGCCCCTCCCCCGTTCATGCTCTGTCTCTCTCTGTCCCAAAAATAAATAAACGTTGAAAAAAAAAATTAAAAAAGTTTTAATGACCTAGACCACTCCCAGCTAAATAAGCAGTGTACGTGGGGTAAGGAAATGCAAATTTCACTGAAGTGTAAAAACATTTATGAGAGGTAATTTTAGTACATAATTGCCATATAAGAAGCTTCTATAGCAGCTTAAAAACTGAATCTGTCTCAGCCTACAAGTGAATCTATTCTCCCAGGATGCATATATTTTACCATGTTAATTGAATTTTAATTAATAAAAAATAGAACAAATTTCTTCTTTGGTGTTTTCCCCCACTGTGTTCAATGTGGGCTCGATCCATCTACATATGCTCTTTACCTATGAGCTGTCAATTATGGTTTCTATAAAAGACACAGCACTTAGGGAGCTGTCAGTCAATGCTGTTATGATGCTTCGAGAATCATTTCTCCAGGCTTCATTATCAAAAACAAAACAAATTTACAGGGAACATAAAGGTGGATCAGTCAGACCTTTTCTGTGCCTTGAAAATGATTTCCAACATACACAGGTGCAGGGGCAGTGTGCTCAGGGCCAGGGTCTTCTTGACCATATTTGTAATTATTTTGCATAGATTAAGTCATTTTTTTAAGTGCATGTAGACAGTGGAAGTAGTTACTCCAATTGGGTGGTGGAATTATAAGTGTTTTTCCCTATTAGAAATAATAGCGTGTGGAAAATGTTCTATGACATTATGTGTGTTTCTTTCAACCATGAGCTAAGGGTGCATTCGGGCTCCAAACAGGACTTTCTTGTGATGAAGGCCAAGTGGAGGTAAAGAAGGTCTAGAAAAAAGGAGTTGTTTGACTGAATATAGTTGAGATACTAGGATGTCAGAGCAAAAATACTACTACTACTACTACTACTAATAATAATAAACGTTAAGAATATAATCAAATAAGAATATAATCAAATAACGACGTTTTGAGTATAATCAAGATCAATAAAATCAGTGCAGGCCCGGCTAAAACAAATGCAGACTTAATAATCAAATTCCAGAAAACCAGAGCAAAATAAACTTGAGGCAGAAAGAGACCATTTTAGGACAAACAGGAAGGGCCACTTTACCCAGCAGGGAGGCACCTTAAAAAGTGCATTGCTACTAAGACGTTGATCCAGCCTAACGATGTAAATAAGTTATAGAAGAAGATTGTCATCTGGACCTGAAAAAAGAAAAAAGAAGAAGAAGAAGAAGTAGAAGTGTTCTGAGGTGTGTAATTTTCATTCTGACGCTGTTGAGGAAGCAAAGGGAAGAGCAACATATTTCTCACCTATCAGAGAAAGCGGATGGATTGAGATGGACCATGAGATGCGAGTCTAAGAAACGTAAAAGAGAGTTATGGAAGTTGTACATCATATGCAAATGAACACGCACAAAATGTTAATTTAGGGAGCATTATACAACGTTATATGGCATTAGCTGGGGGCTGTTCTGGCTTTCTGCCTCATTGCATCATAGCATCCTTACGAGGGAGGCACTATTATTTTCCTCATATTAGACATAAGGAAGCTGGGGCGGGGGTGTGTTCAGTAACTTGCATAGTGTTCCACAACTAGGAAGGCATGGAACCAGGCACCATGGCGCCCAAGGACACACACGCAACCACTCTTCCATATTATGCCCGGTCCTGGAAGAACCGTGAGTTCGTCAACAAGGGTGTCTTAGAACCCTCACTCTCCCCTTTATACATTGCATATGCTTGCTGTTAACCATTCTCTTTAGGGACCCTGTTCACTTGTCCTCTTGCCTTAGCATCCTACCCCACTTAATTCTGTCTGCTGCTTTCATACTTCCCACGCATCCCATCTCCTGTGGAATACACCGGTTTAGATTGCTCTTCAGAGGTCGAAAACTGGTCGTCCTTCACGTACGTTTTCCTTGGTCTGCACAGGCGTGTGTGTGTGTGAAGTTTAAATATGGATGCTTTAAGTTGCCCACATACCCTCCATTCACCATGTCCCCTCCACTCTTGGGACCCCACTCAGGCTGTTCCCATGCATGTTCATACTCCACTCTGCTTCCTACAGTGCCCACCCTGAGTGCTACCCATATGCACTCGTTAAGTGTTTCCTGACGTAAACATGAACCCCAGAACTATTCAGATTTTGCCTACTCAGAGATAGCAAGGGCTCTAGGGCCCACAGGATTCTTCCAGATAGGCCAACCAAGAAACTGGATATTTCATATTTTGGAGACATAGATAAATCTGCCCAGAATGTCTTCTGACTCGACTGCCCAGCTGAAAAGTGGAAATTTGGTACTTTAGGAATTGCAGTCAGAATTTAATCTGCACAAAAAACTATTTTAGCTTTATCACCCGATATTTATTGATACATACTTTGAAATTCTCTTTGATAGGAACCATCTGGGTATTAATATGATACCTGCCTTTCAAGGGCTTATCAACACATATAGAGAAAAAGATATTTACACAAATATGATCATTCTAGAAAGATTGTGATACAGTCATGAAAGAATTGCAAAGTAATTTGGGACTTTGAGAAGGAAAACATTACTTCCTGCCAAATGGATCAAGATGGTTTTATTTCCTAAATGTTTTATAGAGCTGCAAATCAAAATAAGAAAACCATCTAACTCATTTCTTTACCCTTATGCAGAACCACTTCCAAACCCTCTCTGAAAGCAATTAACCTACCCCATTTTATAATACCTACAAAGTAGAATTTTCCGTCTCAATTTATCAAATCAGGCGATTAAAAATTATTCTTCGATATCCTTAAATGACTCTTAAGCACTTGCATGCCACCTTTCCGATTTCCACTGAAGACACATTGCTGGCCCATTTTCCAAAATCAAGTATCATATCTGAAACCTGAAATTGTGTCCAATTTCAAGAAGCATATCACAGCCTGGTGTCTGATTAAACTATCTCGTCTCTTTATGAATAGTTTGCTGTGATTAGATTGTAAACACCTGCAAGGTGTTATTCTGGCTTTAGACTCAAAAGAACATTTTATCCTGGGAAATACAGATTCCTGAAATAAGCATATCAGTTTTTGAACCAAACTGTTAGAGTTACATTCTTAATGACCCAATTTGAAACTTACAAATACTTAGGCTTGTGTGGTAAACCCGTGGTTTCCTGTCATCTTATTTAGATGTCCGGCACTTTTTAGTTGTGGATCTCTGAACTCAAGGCACAAACTTGCCAAATATTCATATTCCTTATAACTTCTTATCCAGTCAGTACAATGTGTTTCTTCACATCGTTAGAATCAAGAGTTCAACTGAAGAATTCAACGACTCATGCAGTTATGTCAAAGGTAAGATTGATGGCATGAGGTAGCATTACTTCCAGATTTTTTTTTTTTTTTATACACATTTGGCCTATTGTTGAAAAGAGAGAATGTGAGAAAAGAAACGAGATTTCGGTTTTCGTCTTCGGTCTTTTGTGTGTCCATAATCAGTAGTGTAGATTCATAGCTTCCCAGCAGCAGGGAGGAATTCTTGCCAGACAAGGGGTCCAAGCATCGTGTTAATAACACTGTGTCAGTTTGTGTTCACTTTCAGGCGATTGGATCCACTCTAACTGGTTTCAGTAGAAAGGGATTTATTACCAGGCATTTAAAAATCATTGAAAGGGAAAGTGGATCAAGCTGTAGCCGTACTTCGAGGAACATCTCTCCAAGGACGACTGCTATTACGTGCATCAGCCAACTGGATATGCCTCTTGCTCTGCTCGTCTTTTCCACTCAAACCAGTTACTGACTTAAGTTTCACATGGATCCCTCTGATTGGTAGAAACTAATCCATACCTGGAACTCAAGCTGCAAGGGAGTCTTTAGCTTTCCTGCTTTCATAGTGGATGCTTACATGAGATGAATCTGAGGTCCTCTTATAAATAAATCCCTTGAGGGCAAGGTCCATGTCTGTTTTGTTCATATTGTATCCCAAAGGTGGACTGTGCCTGGCACAATGCTAGGCAATCAGTAAATGCTTGTTGGCTAAATGAATGATCACATGAAACATCGATTGTCTTTTTCTCCTATCTCCACCATCCTTCAATCCTCAAGGTTCATATACTGGTTATTCTCCAATTTTTGTTTGATGTCATATAGATATTTTTGATAACTTTGTCACTTGCTTTCCTTTTCCTAAATTAAGGATGTAGTACAAACTGAGAATTTGGGAGCATGTTTGGCTGCACCTTCTCTTTATTCTGGCAACCAACTTTATTTTGATGCTTACTTGGCTCCGTGCAAGATTGGCCATTATAGTAACAGTGCGGTGGCCCGATGGGTCCATTTTTACTTTTATTATACAGAAAAGTATCATTGATGATTTTTACGCTTCAGAAAATGCCTTCCTTCTATGTTTGGAAAGTGGCATCTTGGACCTTGAAGCAAGGCAAATGCAACATGATTAGTCAGAAAACAATGACCATCAGGTCAGTTTTCCAAACAGCGTGTCCTTGATGTGGCTTTGTTTCTGCGATTTGAGGTGAAGGATGTAATAAGAAGAACTGCCCGTTTCTTGGCAAATGCCTCTCTCCTTTGTTTCATAAACGTAATAGGGTTTTTTTTTTAAACTTATTTTTAATTCCTGAGTTTAGAAACCCTGATTGTTTCATTTCCCAAAAAATTTCACTGGTGTTTCTTTTTCTGTTCAGACATCTCCATTTCGTGTTGTGTGCAGACCCAGCATGCACATATCTCTATAAGTGAATTATTGTAATGATTATTTAATTGAGGTACCCAAAGCTCAGCACCTTTAGGAATTAATTAAAATGAATGTATTGCACATGATACACAACTCCATGTTTTATGTTACAAATTTCCACTTTGTGAGATTTGTTTTTCTCCATAATTAGATTTATTACCGTGTCTAAAACAAAATGTAGACCTCAACTTTATTCAATAATCTACATTTTCCAAAGCATTTTTTATATATTTTACCTCGTTTGATTCACACAACAGTCTAATTAGATTTTAAGCATACCAGAAATGGTCAAGTTCGGATACACTGGCTTGCATATTTTAAATGTTAAAAGCACATATTAACAATGGGAAAGTGTTATTTTATCTTTAGATAGAAAAAAAAAACACCTATTAACACTATGAAAATAAAACACCTCAAAGGAAAAATAAAACATTAACTAGGTAGATTGGTTGTGAAAAATGAAATTACCATTTACATTTCTTAGATGTTCTTAATTTATTCAGAGAGAGAGAGAGAGAGGGAATCAAAATACCCTGACTAATGTGAAAAAATCTTTTAATGATTTTTGACATAATTTCATCACTGAAAACACTAATTTGCGCTAAATACTGGTATCCAGGTTTCATGAAATACCCCGTTAGCCGGGCATTCAACCTGATCCTCCAAAATCAGAGGAAGAATGAATAAATAAGGATTTAGAAATACAACTGGGTGAGATATCCCTTCTGTCTTTTCCTTGGCATTTTCCTTCTTTAACTTACAATCCTTTCCACATAAACCCTCTCTCTCTTAGCTTGATGTTAATGTGTCTTTTTTCTTGTTGTGGCAAAACACACATAACATAATATTTACCATCTTAACCATTTGTGGGGTACCGTCTAATGGCATTAAGTACCACTGTTGTGCAACCATCACCGCTGTCCGTCCCCAGAACTCTTTTCATCTTGCAAGCCTGAAACCATGAACTCTCAATTCACCCCCTCTCCCAACCCCTGACAACCACCATTCTGTTTTCTGTCCTTATGCACTTGACTACTTAAGGAACCTTATATAAGTGGAATCTGACAGTATATGCCTTCTGGTGACTGGCTTATCTCACACAGCATAATGTTCTCCAGATTAATCCATGTTGTCGCATGTGTCAGAATTTCCCTTTATTTTTTTTTTTGTAAATGTTTATTTATTTTGGGGAGGAGGGAGATGAGGGGCAGAGAGAGGGAGAAGAGGATGTGAAGCGGGCTTTGTGCTGACAGCAGAGAACCCGATGTGGGGCTCGAACTCATGACCTTCAAGATCATGACCTGAGTTGAAGTCGGACGCTTAACTGACTGAGCCAGGCACCCTGAAATTTCCTTTATTTTTAAGGTGGAATAAATTCCATTTTAGGAATATACCACATTTTGCTTGTCACTTCACCTGCCAGTGGACACGGGTTGCTTCTACATTTTTGCTATTGTGAATAATGTGCTATGTGGTTACTATTTGCATGGAGTATCTCTTCCCATTCTTTCACTTTCAACCTGTTCGTGTCTTTGAGCTAAAGTGAGTCTCTTGTAGACAGCATATATTGGGATCATGTTTTTATCAACGTTTATTTATTTTTGGGACAGAGAGAGACAGAGCATGAACGGGGGAGGGGCAGAGAGAGAGGGAGACACAGAATCGGAAACAGGCTCCAGGCTCTGAGCCATCAGCTCAGAGCCCGACGTGGGGCTCGAACTCACGGACCGCGAGATCGTGACCTGGCTGAAGTCGGACGCTTAACCGACTGCGCCACCCAGGTGCCCCTGGGATCATGTTTTTAAAGCTATTCTGCCAATCTCTCTTTTGACTGGAGAGTTTAATCCATTTACATTTAAAGTAATTACTGATGTGGTGCCTGGGGGGCTCAGTCAGTTGAGTGTCTGACTCTTGATTTTGGCTCAGGTCATGATCTCACAGTTTGTGGGATCGAGCCGCACATCTCCCTCTCTCTCTGCCCCTTCCCCACTTGTGCGCTCACACCTTCTCTCTCAAAATAAATAAATTAATTTAAAAAATTACTGCGGAGAGACTTCTGTCATTTTACTATTTGTTTTCTGCCTGCTTTATTACTTTTTGTCTTTATTTCCCACATTACTGTATTATTTTGTGTTTAGCTGATGTTTTCACAGTGAAATGTACTAATTTCCTTTTGTGTGCATTCCATAGATATTTTCTTTGTGATCACCATGATTACATTTAACATCCTAAAGTCAAAACACTCTAATTTGAATTTATACCATCTTAACTTCAGTAACACCGAAAAATTCTCCTATACAGGTCTATCCCCACTATTTTCAGTTATTGATGTCAAATTGTGTTTTTACATATGTGTGTCCAAAATGTAAACTAATGATTGCATTTTTTATGCATTAGTTTCTTCACTTACGCACAAAACAAAATGTAGGGCCACAAACCAAAGTTAAAGTAACACTGGCTTTTAGACCAATGACTTTTTTTAAATGTTATTTGTCTCTTAAATCACGTAGAAAACAAAAACTGGAGTTACCAATCAAAATTACATTAATACTAGCTTTTATAACCGCCCATGTATTTATCTTTACTGAGGTCCTTATTTCTTCATATGGCTTTGAGTTGTCTCATGTCCAGTTATTTCAACCTTCAGGATTCCTTCTAGCATTTCTTACAGGGCAGGTCAGTGGTAACAGACTCCCTCGCCTTTCGTTTATCTGGAAATGTCTTACTATCCTCCCTCACTTCTCAAGGACAGTTATGCTGAATCTGGGACTCTTGATTGATGTTTTTCTCTTTCAGCACATGAATATATCAGCCACTGCCTCTGGTTCCAAAGTTTCTGATGACAAGTCTGCTGATTATTCTATTGAGGATTTTTATTTATTGAGAACCACTTCTCTCCTGCTGCTGTCAAGATTCTCTCTTCATCTTTGGCTTTCAACAGCTTGATTGCAATGGGTCTTGGTGTGGGTCCCTTGGAGTTTATTCTGCTTGGAGTTCATTGAACTTCTCGTTTATATTCACGTCCTTCATCAAATTTGGGGAGTTGGGGGCCATTATTTGGGGAGTTGGGGGCCATTATTTCCTTAAATAATCTTTCTTCCCCTTTCTCTCTCTTCTCTCTTTTTTAAATTATTTTTTAACGTTTATTTATTTTTGAGACAGAGAGAGACAGAGCATGAACAGGGGAGGGGCAGAGAGAGAGGGAGACACAGAATCCGAAACAGGCTCCAGGCTCCGAGCTGTCAGCACAGAGCCCGATGTGGGGCTCGAACTCACGGATCGTGAGATCATGACCTGAGCCGAAGTTGGACGCTTAACTGAGCCACCCAAGCGCCCCTCTCTTTTCTCTTTTGAGATTTCCACAATGTGTATGCTGATTGGCTTACGGTGTCCCACCTGTCCCTTAGACTCTGTTCACGTTTCTTCAATCTTTTTTCTTTCCTCAGATTTGATATCTTCAATTTTTCCATATGCGGGTTTGCTGATTCTTTCTCCTGCCTGCTCAAATCTGCCTCAGAATCCCTCTGATCCCTCTAGGTGAATTTTCCATTTTAGTCACAGTATTTTTCAGGTCCAGAATTTCTGATTCTTTCTTTCTTTTTTTTAGGTTTTTAAATCTCTTTCTTGTTATTTTCATTTTGTTTTTACAGCATTTTCTTGATTTTTCTCCCTGTCTGCTTTAGTTCTTTGAGCGTCTTTAAAACAGATGTTTTAGAGTCTTTGCCTAGTAGGTCCATCGTGTGTTCTTCTCAGAGACAGTCGCTGTTGTTTTTTTTTCCCCTGCTTTAAATGAGCCACCCTTGTCTGTTTCATTGAATGTCTTGTGTTTTTTTTATTGACAACTGGGCATTTTTATCTCATAATGCGGTAACCCTGGAATCAGATTCTCCCTTTTCCCCAGGGTTTGCCAACTTTTGGTTTTGTTTTTATTTTTTGATTGCTGTAGACTGTATCTGTGCTGGGGATCAGCCTGAGGTATAAACTAAAGGGCTTCTCAATTCCTCGCTGAGGCTGCAACTTTCCCTGGGCATGCCTGATGATTTTCTAAATTTCCCCATATGTGTGGTTACTTTTGAATAGCCTAGACCTTAACTATCTGGCTGCCAAAAGAGGGAAATGAGAGGGAACAGAAAACAAAAGAAAATTTTGAAAGACACTGGCCCTTTAAATCCTCTGACAGTCATTTCAGCCTAAAGAGGAAAGGCTTCTAACAGCGGAGTGAGGAAGGCAACAATGCTTCTGTGTCTGCGCTCGGCTCCAGCAATCAGTGATCAGAGCAAAGATCCCTGGTATTTGGAGGCAGAGTCCTTATTATCCACCCTGGCTCCCTCAAGCTGTATGCAAGCTGCTCCTGAGACATGTGCACAGCTGTCTTTGTGGGGCCAGAGGATGGGAGATGGGTAGTTGCTACAATGAAATTGACTGAAATTAAGTGCAATTTACCATCCAGAAAATTTACTTCCCCTGGAAGTAGCAAGCCTTCAATAGACTCCAGAGTTCCAAAATCCTTATATGAGACAGATCCTGCCAGTGCAATTACTGTCTAGGTGGGGAGACTGATTCCTACTCTGCCATTTTCCCAGAGTCCTCCCTTTATTTTTATAAGGTAAAAGGTAGCTGTCTCATGATTTGTTAAAATAGTTCTCTTTGTTTTGCATTTTTAAAATATTACAATGTTTCCCCGTAGATTTCTGCAAAACTCTTAACAGCTTGTCCCTGAACCAATTAAACAATTTTAAAATAAGTACCAAACCCTATATTAATAGGGAAATAGACTGATATTTTTGCCAAAGGCAAGACATTTTCCCACTAACATGTTATCTATCACATTAAGGAGCCCGATTGTTGTTTGTTTGTTCTGTTTTGTTGTTTTACAGGTTATGAGCAAACCCGTTTTAGGAAAGGCGACACATCCTTTGGCAAGGGTCATCAATATCGAGACCATATTCTATGCCGAAGGTTCTTAACGCTGAAAAAAACGCTGATGTCTGGCACCAGGCCCAGAGATGGTGATTGAATGGTCTGGGGTATGTCCTGGGCTTTGGGAGTTCTGAAAGCTCCCAGGTGATTCTAATGAGCATGGGAATCTCTGCTCTGTGCTTTCTTTGTCTCATGGCCATGAGCATGCTACTCAAAATGACTGCACTTTTTTGTACTCTACCAGGACAGAGCTCATGATTTCTGAATGAGCTCTTATCCTCACTTTACAATTCCAGGCATATTGTCTAATGTTCCTATGTGTATTGAACACTGCTGGGGCTCAGCCAGATTCAGCTGGATCTCTTTTATTCTTATACACCCCTCCTTTGGCTTTGGTATGCTTTTGCTTGTAACTGTCCACACCTGTGTCTTTCTTTGGAGGTCTGCCCAAGGTCTGCCGAAGTCACTTTGGGCACAAGTACAGAAAGCAGGAAATGCCTGGGAATTCTTGCCTCCTCGGGGGAAGCCCCTGGCCAATGGCTGACTGGTGCGGCCAACGAAAGCCCAGCTCTCTTGCCTCCGGTTCGGATACACTGAGGCAAAATTTGTAATCCAGTTCCCCTGCCGGATCAGGCTCGTTCTTCTCTCCAGGGACTTTTGTCTGAGATCATACCCTGGCTTGCACTTTCCCTTTCCGTGTCTTGCTTCCCCAGTCCCTTATTAGTTTCTCCTGGGAGGCACTTCCTGAATAAATCATTTGCACACATATCTTTGTCTTGGTATCTGCTTCTGGTGGCTCCATGGTAACTAACCCTAGAAGAAGGTTAGTTAAGAGAGGAAAGAGAAGGTAATAAAGACCGAAACACTGATTGGAAACAAACAAACTTATTCCACAATGCTTGAAGAAATTTCAGGGTCAACAAAGAGGACTTTCTATGTTTAATCATTTGAAAGTTAAAAGATGATTTTGTGTTTTTGAAAAACTGCCCAGGGATATCACGCCATGACTGCTGATGTTTTCATCTATTAGGGAACAGCCCCAATAGCAAAATGTTTTCATATATGCAGTCATCAGTATCGAGTTTGCAGAGATGAGTGTATGTGTTCTGCCAGCATGACTTAACCAGGCAGACTTTTGCAAACTTAACGTACCCTCATCATGTTCTTTGGTTACTGGCATGAAAAATTGACATGCTCACACAGGGACATGGTTCCATGAAAAAGTCAGAGCAGACAGGCTTTGTCTCCCATTCGTGCAAAGAAAACATTGGCTTATTTTTAAGTAGGTCATGATAGGACAGGAATCATATGGACCAGTTGCGGATGGAAAGACATAGCGGTCTTCAGCCTTGTTTCGGACACGTGACGCTCTGGAAAGCACCACAATTACAGATGCTCATTTTTCCCCCCAAAGGTGGCAACCTTAGCAAAGAAGCAAATGCTCCATGAAGGTTAAAATGACCTGAGCCTTCTAGTTTCGGTACGCAACTGAGGCCCATAGCAGCATAAAGGGAGCTGTTTTCCGAATACAAAGATTCTGAGCCTGAATAAAAGGCTTCGTTTTCCAGAGCTGTCAGTCTGATGCAATTCCCAACAATTAGATTTACTAAAGAATTTTATAGAGCAAAAAAAGAAAGAAATCAAGCAAAATGTCCAGATGTCATCTGTTAAAAATGTTTTATTGAGACAATAAACAAATAACATCAACAAGTACTAAAATTTTAATTAAAATATGATTTACAATGTTGCTATATACCATCAGAAGCATTCTTATTGACGGGAAATAAGATTGCATTGCTTGTATCCTTAGGACACTCAAACATCCCATTTGACTTTGTGGGTCTGGGGCCCCCCCCCCCCGCAAGTAGTGTGCTCTTAAGATGTACTTTCCATGCCCATGAGCATGAAGATTTTCTTCAACACTTTAAAACACAATGGGAGTATCAATCGTTGCCTTTCATTGCTGGCTACATCACTAAATAGATGTATATTATGTTCTCGAGCCTTCTGCTCAGAAAAACCTAAGTATTGCATTTCTGTCAATTCATTGATTGAAGAGCCTCCCCCTCAAAATGTTGACAGCTGTTTCAGACGTTTATAAAATAACTTGGGTAACAGCTGCAAACGGATTGGCTAAAGAAGATTTGGAACCATGCAATTAGCATTCATCAAATGCACACATTTCCATTGAAAAACCTCTTCAACCCAAAAGTTGACTATCAGGAAGCTGATGACTCTTGTTAAATCTGGGAACAGGCCTTGCTAACACTTAACTTTCCATTAGCTGATTTAAAAAGGAGCATATTAATATAGTTACTATTGAATACCATTGAATAAGTTATTGGTGAGTGCTGTCTGTAACTAACACTGCTTTGATTTTTGTCCTTTATCTTTCAGACAAGCATCCGTGTGAGAACGGCAGGCCATGTCTTAATAACGTAATTCACTGGTAAATTCCTCGTACTTGAGCAGATATAATTTCCAGAGACAAAGTAGAAATAAACCCAGCTAATTAATTACCTTTACGGACAAAAAAACATTCTTTGCAAGAAACAATAACGTATACATCTCGTAGTCACCGCTGTGTTAGAAAGTGTAGTAAAAGCCTCAAAAAGTTAAGAGTGGATGGGTAGTGTGGCATGACTGTGGCAGATTTTCCCTTCTGTGTATTGTAGGTATTTTATTTGAACATGTAATTCTGATATGATTGAAAAATAAAATGTATATTAAAATACTTTGAGTCCTTCAAGGATGATACAACTGTACTTTCAGAGCCAAAAGGAGCACTAGCCTTACTCAACTATCTTGAAAGGACCTTCAGTTTAAAAAGAACTTCCCCAGGGGCGCCTGGGTGGCGCAGTCGGTTAAGCGTCCGACTTCAGCCAGGTCACCATCTCGCGGTCTGGGAGTTCGAGCCCCGCGTC
>NW_024412441.1:24466626-24530140 GCF_014898765.1 Herpailurus yagouaroundi | reverse complement strand
TCTCTCTCTCTCTCTCTCTGTCCCTCCTGTGCTTGTGCTCTGTCTCTCAAAAATAAGCAAGGAACGTTAAAAAAAAATAAAAAGTAATAAAAAAATTAAAAAATAATTAAACCTAGAGTGGCAGAGTGGTCAAAAAAAGGCTTTTACCTTCTTGTGCCGTTGGTGGGAATGCAAACTGATACAGCCACTCTGGAAAACAGTATGGAGGTTCCTCAAAAAGTTAAAAATAGAACTACCTTACATTCCAGCGATAGCATTACTAGGTATTTACCCAAAGAATACAAAAACACTAATTCAAAGGGATATATGTACCCCAATGTTTATAGCAGAATTATCTACAATAGTGAAATTATGGAAACAGCTCAAGTGTCTATTGACTGATGAATGCATAAAGAAGATGGGGTATATATATGTTATATTATACATATATATACATATATATACATATATATATAATGGAATATTATTCAACCATAAGAAAGAATGAAATATTGTCATTTGTAATGATGTGGATGGAGCTAGAGAGTATTATGATAAGCAAAATAAGTCAGAGAAAGACAGATATCATATGATTTCACTCATATGTAGAATTTAAGAAACAAAACAAACGAGCAAAGGGGAAAAGAGAGAGAGAGAGAGGCAAACCAAGAAACAGACTCTTAACTATACAGAGCAAACAGATGTTACCAGAGAGAGGTGGGTGGGGGCATGGTGATGGGGATTAAGGAATCCACTTGTCATGATGACCCAGTAATGTATGGAATTGCTGAATCACTATATTGTACACCTGGAACTAATATTACATGGTATGTTAATTAACTGAAATTTAAATAAAAACTTTTTTAAAAGGCTTTTTTTTTTAAGTTTATTTATTTTGAGAGAGAGCAGGGGAGGAGCAGAGAGAGAGAATCCCAAACAGGCTCTGCACTTTCAGCATGGAACCCAATGCGGGGCTCAATCTCATGAACCATGGGATCATGACCTGAACCGAAACCAAGAGTCAGACACTTAACCAACTGAGCCACCCAGGCGCTCCTAAAAAAGGCTTTTACAATAGGAATGGTTCATAAGCAATTTAACAATTTTGCTACGTAATATATATGGAGAACCCCTTGCTATAACCATAAGACCTTATAAAATTTATATTCTCATGAGTATGGGCTAACTTATGTTATCTCTAAATTCATATTGAAGGGGGAGTTGAAGTTCTAACCCTCCATTACCTCAGAATAGGACTGTATTTAAGACCGGATCTTTTAGAAAGTACATTAAAATGGGGTCATTAGGGTGGTTCAGGTCCAAAATGACTGGTGTCTTTGTAAGAAGGGGATTAGGACACA
The DNA here is from genome assembly GCF_014898765.1 of Herpailurus yagouaroundi. Classification (NCBI taxonomy): domain Eukaryota; kingdom Metazoa; phylum Chordata; class Mammalia; order Carnivora; family Felidae; genus Herpailurus; species Herpailurus yagouaroundi. Next base: position 24,528,800 of record NW_024412441.1, on the reverse strand, counting down.
GACACATACGGAGGGAAGGCCACGTGAAGACACAGGGAGCAGATGACGACCAGTTGCAAGCCAAAGAGAGAGGCCTCAGAAGAATCGAACCCCGCTGGCCCCTTGATCTTGGACTTCCAGCTTCCAGAATTTTGAGAAGATAAATGTCTGTTGTTTAAGCTACCGGTCTGTGGTACTTTGTTACAGCAGCCCTAGTAAAATGATAACAGTCATCAAAATATCGCGTGGATGGTTCAGGAAGTCAGTGAGTGGCTTATATACATAAATCAGGGCAGATCAGGTACACGACAGAGGCAACTCACACAAAAGCCAAAGTCTAGATCTCAAATTCACCTTGAGAAATCTTGAAATCTGCAAAAACCTTGGGGGAGGGATTGGACACCGACAGGGAGATCGGGCCAATAGTCCCCAGGCCTTTGCTATACTTAACATCCCGGCGGAGGGGGGGGGGTTCATCTTGGCAAGTGCTTGCTTACATCAAAAGAAGGCGTGTGGGCCAACTCCTTTCCACTGCCTGTTTTTGTCAATAAAATGTTACTGGAACACAGCCACAACTATTTGTTTACATATCATCTATGGCTGCTTTCGTGCAAAATGGCAGAACTACATGGTTGCTACGGAGGCCATATGGGCTGTGAAATCGAAAACAGTTCCGAAACTTTACAGAAGTTGGAAAAGTTTGAAATGAAGTGAATATTACAACGAAGTCCCCCCTTCTTTCCAAACACATGGCGAATCTGCAGCCATTCGGGCCCCTTGAGTTCAAGGTGATTCACGTGTACGGGATGGAACTCTGCCAGCCACGGCTTCCGGGCTCACCTCCTGGATCAGCGAGCTCGGGAAAGCAGAAGGGGGGGGGGGCTTGGGAACCCTTGGAAAACGCCGTTTCCACGAAAGGAAGGAAGGAAAAGCAAGCTAAGGAGGAAGGCAGGCGGAGTACGAGGGAGCAAACTGAGGAAGTTGTATGAGCCCAGAGATAGCGAGGACATTTATCAGGAAATTCATACAGAAAGATCCCAAGGCTGGGGCTTCTGGGTGGCTCAGTTGGTTAAGCTTCTGCCTCTTGATGTCATCTCAGGTCATGATCTCACAGGTTTCTGAGTTTGAGCCCTGCAGTGGGCTCCGCACTGATAGCACTGAGCCTGCTTGGGATTCTCTCTCTTGCTTGCTCTCTCTCTCTCTGCCTCTCCGCCGCTAGTGTGCACATGCTCACACACACTCTCTCTCTCTCTCAAATAAACATTAAAAAAAAAAAAAAAAAAAAAGAACCCAGGTGCAGGAACCACCGTGGAGAGCACAGTTTTGTTCTGGAAGTAGAAGTGCTCTGTCGCCCAGATGTCAGCTGGAATGAAGTCCCCCAGACCCTGGCTGTCCAGGTGGGCTTGACTCAAACCTTTGCGCCTGTCCTACCCTCCATGCCTTTGAAGATTTCTAAAAATTCCTAGGAGCTTACACCTTTTTGATCACCTTTGTCTCCAAGCTCCTCATTTCAGAGAAGCTGTCTTATTTATTACACATCAATCCAGATGGTACATTCAACCCCTTCTGTGAATGTTTCATGTGCGTGCATACACACACACACACACACACACACACACACACACACACACACACTCATGGAAAGCATTCATCAGAAGAAAATATTCTACTATAAATTTCTGAGCCATGGCTCATATAGTTCTTCAAAATTGTTGTCCTTAAAAATACTCTTTGGCTATTTCACCAACTGGGACATTTCTTGTGATTGCATGTGGTGGCATCCTGTCCAGCCTCAGACCAGCTCACTCTCCCCCACTAACTTGTCTCTACACATCTTTCCTCTCTCCTCTTCCTGCCTCTCAGAGGCGAGGATGCAATCCCATGTAGCCAATCTCTTTGGGGGTCTTCAGTGTCTTACCACACCGCCTTCTTGATGCCAGTGGTATTGTTGAAAGCCTGATTAATTTTGGTCCTTTGTATGTGATTTGCTTTTTCTCTGTAAAGTTCTGAGAATTTCCACTAATTATAATTTATATGTGTGTGTGTGTGTGTGTGTGTGTGTGTGTGTGTGTGTGTGTATTTGGAGTGCAAGCAGGAGAGGGGGCAGAAAGAGGGAGAGGGAAAGAATCCCAAGCAGGCTCTGCAATGTTTGTGCAGAGCCCAACTCAGGACTTGAACTCATGAACTTGTGAGATCATGACCTGAGCTGAAATCAAGAGTCATACACTGAATCTACTGAGCCACCCAGGCACCCCTATCATTTCTTTGTCAAATGCTTCCTCCCCTCTGTTTTCCCCTGTTCCCCTTGGTTTCTTGTTAAAAATAATTGCCTGTTATTAAATAGAATTTAATATTCCATGTTCTAGAAGGAAAGAAATAATGAAAGACCTCAGGTTGGGAAAGTTCACAGGCTGGGTAATAAAATGAATCCTTCCTCTGAGTACAGTACCATAAAATTGAAGAATCTCAAAGACAAGGAGAAAGTTTATGTATCAGTTCTACCATACTGATTTTAAATTCTCATAGCCCATAAATTAATTTGGTAGAGTTATTCAGCGAATCTTCTTGGTTTTACTTTCAATGGAAGTAATTTGTAGATAGCAGCCATTTTTGACCTCTTCTTTACTTAATGATAATCTCTTGGGTGATTTGTGAAGGTATGGTGTTGGCTATTGTTTTAACTTAGATATTCTTTACTGTAAAAAGTTTTATTTTATTCTTTTTTAGTAATCTCAGTACCCAACATGGGGCTTGAACTCACGACCCTGAGATCAAGAGTCACACGCTCTTCCAACAGAGCCAGCCAGGTATGCCTTATGTTGGATACTCTTCATCATGTGCAGGAGAGAGCATTTTGTTTAGTTTTCCAAGAGTTTTAATTTTTCCACTATATTTAGATGTTAGTGTCAACCATATACTGTCTAAAGCATATAAAGCCCACATATAATGCAGTTTGCAAGTACCGCTGGTCCTGATTGCTTGCCATGAGCAACTTTTAGTTCACACTCAATTTACTAGGAAATAAATGTCCTGAATTCTCTTGTAGGAAAGTGCAAAGACCCTTAACTTAGTCTGCCTTTTCTCTTGACGGCTGATTGAAACTTGAAAGTTGTCACATTCATCTCTTAAAAGCAATGCAAATATAAGATTACTCCCACCCTGGGGACCACGGCCGAATCCAATATTGTTAACAGCCTATTCAGACCCTCTGCTCCTCTGGTGTGGAGAGAAGCTTCTGGTCCCTCTGGCCCTGTGTTCCTTTCTAGGAATGCTGCTGTAGGCTCACCATACCCACCTTTTTACCTTCACCCTTTGCTGTGACTTCTATCCTTTGTTGGGTGACCATGGCCTGAAGGCCACATTTCTCCTTTATGATTTTGGACTTCTCTGTGGGGTGCAGTGCTCAATGCGTATACATTAATTGGGTTGTATTAATTATAGGTGTCATTCAAGCATTTAAAAATGTTTCCTTTACGGGGCGCCTGGGTGGCGCAGTCGGTTAAGCGTCCGACTTCAGCCAGGTCACGATCTCGCGGTCCGGGAGTTCGAGCCCCGTGTCAGGCTCTGGGCTGATGGCTCAGAGCCTGGAGCCTGTTTCCGATTCTGTGTCTCCCTCTCCCTCTCTCTCTGCCCCTCCCCCGTTCATGCTCTGTCTCTCTCTGTCCCCCAAAAAATAAATAAACGTTAAAAAAAATTTTAAATGTTTCCTTTACATCATGAAATATGCAATACATGCATATTCACTCAGTGCATCACGAAGTCTTTAAATCTGCCTTTCATCCTCGTCTCCTTTATGTCTCCATGCTTCGTTCCATACTCTTCTTTGGTTCTGTCTTTCAGGTAACTCATTCTTTCCTTGGCTATGTCCATCGGGTCTACTGCTAAATGGATCAATTGCATTTTAAATTCCAGTTACCGTATTTTTCATTTCTGAAAGCCCTGCTCGGCTTTATTCAAAATTGTTTGCTCTTTTGTCATGTTTCCAAGCCTCTCTTGAGAAACACATCAAATATATTTGCACCATACGTTGGGTTTTTAAATTTAATATTTAAGCAAAGGTTCCCAAACTTGAGTGTGCATCAGAATTACCTGAGAACTTGTTAAAACACACATGGCTGGGCGTCACGCCTAGGGCCTGTGATTAGCAGGTCAGGGCAGAGCCTAGGAATGTGTAGTTCCAACAACTTCCCTGGTGATGCTGATGTTGCTTAGTTTAGGGACTATGTTTTGAGAATAACTCATCTAAAGTATTTGTAGGTCAGATTTTTCAGCTATTGTTGGTGCTATGCTCACTCATTGTGCTTGTGTTTTTGTGGTTTGTTTTATTTTGATTGAAAACATTCATTTTCTTTGGACTTTCCTTTCCCTTCCCTTCCTTTCCTTCTTCTTTCTTTCTTTCTTTCTTTCTTTCTTTCTTTCTTTCTTTCTTTCGGAGAGGGAGGGAAATACTTGGGACCTTGGATAAAGGTGCATTTCTGAAGAAAGGATTTATGTTTGCTCTTGCCAAATGTTTGGGAACACTCCCAGAGCATTCTAGGTTAAATTCTTGCCTTGAGGTTTTTTGAAACCCCTAGTTAAATTGAATTCAGGGTATTTCACTGCCTTAAGGATGGGTTATAGTTTTGCTACTCAACAACCGGTTTGAGATTGGTCATGTCTTTCTAGACCAATGGAGTAGGGGAAGTGTCTTTTCTAGTTTAACTTTACTGTGAGAGTGTAGTCCTTTGATGTTCCAGGTTTATGGGGTGGCGAACAGGGTCCTACTTACTCGCATTTTGGGCCTTTTCTTCTACCCCTGTTCTCCCGAGCTGTTGAAAATTGATGATGAGGCTCACCAGGTCACCAAAACTCTCAAGTTGAAAGCAGACTGAAGCTCCCTGCTGGCCCCTCTGTGTTTTCTGAGTTGCAAACATTCTCTCTTAATCCATTTCAACTTTTTACTTTTGTCTATGGTATTTTTTTTTTAATTTTTTTTTTCACCGTTTATTTATTTTTGGGACAGAGAGAGACAGAGCATGAACGGGGGAGGGGCAGAGAGAGAGGGAGACACAGAATCGGAAACAGGCTCCAGGCTCCGAGCCATCAGCCCAGAGCCCGACGCAGGGCTCGAACTCCCGGACCACGAGATCGTGACCTGGCTGAAGTCGGACGCTTAACCGACTGCGCCACCCAGGCGCCCCTATGGTATTTTTTTCAACATAGAGCAAATTTAAATTTTAGTAGGAAAATCTAGGAATTATGTCCAATTTTGTCTGGTTTCTGGACTTTATGTAGAAGGTCATTCTCCAATAAAGATTTTTTTTAAACTTTCTTAAAATTTTTCTCTACTGGTTTTGTAAACCATCACTGGTAAATAATTGTATATATACATATACATACATATATGAGATATATATATATCTCATAATGCAGGAAGCTACGTTTGATTTACTCAAAATGGATATTCAGTTGTTCCATTATCCAAATACTGAATAATTCATTCTTTACCTACTGATTTAAAATGTCACATTTTTCACGTATTAAATAGATACATATTTCTGGATTATATTCTGCTATAACAAGCTATTTGTCTATTCCTGGTATAATAATATGGCACTTTAATTATAATAGTTTTCAAGGACATTTTCATATCTGATAAGACATGCCTCTACTCATTATTCTGCTTTTCAAATATTTCTTGGCAATTCTGATGGAATTATTGTTCCAGATGAAATTTAAAATCGATGTATTACGTCCCTTCAAAATCCCTTTGATATTCTGACTGAAAAAGCACAATGTTTATATATGACTTTGGGAGGACTGACATTTTTATGTTATTTGAATCTTCTTGTCTAGGAGAATGGTATGTTTTCCCATTCAGTTGGGGCTTTATTTCACGTTTGTCATTAATGCCGCATAGTTTTTTTTTTTTTTTTACATATATATATACACATATATATATGTATATACATATATATATATATACTTTTTTTCTTGTTGAATTTTGAGTTGTCATTTTTGCAAATGGAATCTTATTTTCAATTCATTTCTAACTAGTTATGGCTAGTTAGAAACAAAGATATTAATTTGTAAATCTTTTTTTTTTTAATTGAGATACAATTGATGTGTAACATTATATTTATTTCAGGTGGTTTTTCTCTGTGTATCCAACCATATCGTATGTAAATATTGCCACCTCACTTTTTCCTCTCATTTTGTTTTCTAGATTTATTCCATTAAATAGACTGTCCAAAGTACCGTAGCAGTGAATAATACAGATAGTAAACATACTTGTCTTGTTCCTGACAGTCAGAATACCTGTAAATTTTCAGAATTGTTTACTATTGATTTCTGATGAATACTGTTCAAAATATTCGAGAAAAATTCTTTACTTTTATCAAACATTTTGGTAATAGGTATAGAATTTTGTTCATATTTTGTACCTATAAAAAATCACCACCAGTTATTTGGCATTATTTATTTATTTATTTATTCATTTATTTATTCTTATTTTATTTACAGAGAGAGAGGGCATGAGCAGGGGAGAGGGGCAGAGGGAGACAGAATCTTAAGCAGACTCCACACTCAATGCGGAGCCAGATTCAGGGCTCAATCCCACGATTCTGGGATCCTGACCTGAGCCCAAATAGAGTCAGACACTTAACCAACTGAGCCACCCAGACACCCCTGGCTTTTATTTTTGATTTATTGACATAATATTTGAATATTTTAATGTTGAAGCATCTTATCAATCCAAAAATAAATCCTATTTATTTATTTTATATCATTATAAAATGTACTGCTTGACTGTATGTGCTTAATATCTTTCTTAGAATTTTGGTTATTTATTCTTATGCTATTACTTTCTCACGTAGAACATGGTATGTGTCTGCATATAATTTATGGCAAATTCATTTTGGATTGTTGCTCATCTTCGAATGAGATGAGTTCTTCCTGGACGAGTTGTCTGTGGGAGGTGCAGGTCAGACATCAGGCAGGATCACGCCCCAGGCTGGCAAGGATTCCTGTGACAGAACCCTGTATGACTGTTCTCTCGGCTGTGACTTCTCCCTAGACAAGAAATATAAGCCCTGCAGTCAGTTCGTGAGGCTCAGCACACTGTCCTCCCCTCCCGCTTTACCAAGACACCTCTTTCTGCAATGGGGATCTATGTGATGGTTTATGCAGCATCACCCTCTCTGCTTCTGGAAGCTCCCCCATCAAACCAAGGCCAGGGACATTAGATCAACCAGCCCTCAAGAATGATTAATTTTTCTCCTCTCAGTGGGTCACTTACTTCTGAGGATAGTGATTTTATATCTGTCAGGGTCCAGTCAGGAAAACAGAACTCCACAAGTTATTTTAGCAGTGAGTTGCATATAGGAGGCCCCCACCACTCTTAGCTCTGGAGGAAATCGGAGGAGAGCCTAAGGTCATTATAACCTAGAGGCTTGGTGGGCGGGAGACACAGACCTCCGTGGAGAAGCAGTTGTCAGCTATTTCAGAGGGGATAAGATGATGCTCTGGGACTGTAGAAGAAACCAACAACTGGAAACTGGAATTTCCAGCGGTCACCATTCCTTCTTCCTTCTGGTCCTTCTCTAGCACCCCCTACTGGCAGACTCCAGCAGGAGAAATGTGGTTTGCAGAGTACCAGCTAAGGGAAGTGTGGCTGAGAAGCAGGCTGAGAGCAGATTCATGATGGGCTTGGGTCACCAGAGTCTACCTGCGGACACCTCTACTGGGCAGCTTCACACTTCTGTTTGACCTTCCCCACTCTTGCCAACCCTTCCTCACAGGTGCACGGTTACAGATGTCTCCTCATTTCAGTGGAAACGGATTTTGCTTCTGTTTCTTCTTTTGATACTCTTATAGGTATTTATTCTCTTAGTACTCCAGCGTGATTTTTGAGAAGGGGAAAGGGCAATCCTCTTTACCCCACCATTTAAAAACTTGAGGTCATCGGGGCGCCTGGGTGGCTCAGTCAGTTAAACGTCGAACTCAAATTCAGCTCAGGTCATGATCTCACAGTTTCATGAGTTTCAGCCCCAACTGGGGCTCTATGCTGACCCTATAGAAGCTGCTTGAAATTCTCTCTGTCTCTCTGTCTCTCTGTCCTTCCCCTGCTCATTCTCTCTCTGTCTCTCTCAAAATAAACTTTAAAAATTATTTAAAAACTTGAAGTCATAAATGAGCTAGTGGCTATGTAAGTTCCTTAAACAATTATTTATCTCTCCGAGACTTCTTAATAGCATTTTATTAGGACTTTCTTTTTCTTATGTCATTGAGAACATGATTGTCTTTTCTCAGTCTAATCAGATGCATAAGCGTTAAACTTTCTTCTGATTTCTATAGACATTTCCAGAAATAGGTTTTTCTTCTATACTTTGAGAATGATGCTCTATATCCCCTGATGAGCCATAAAGAAGTATATATAGACACACACACACACACACACACACACACACACACACACTAAACTGGAATGAGGCAGAATCCATCTAAGACTTGATTTCCACCAGTTAGCAGGATGTGTAGATTTCCCCAGGCTCCAGGCATTGGTCATTTTTATTTTGCTAGAATCTCATTCTCATTTGTACTTCAGAGTTCAGATTGAATTCACGGCACAGCCCTGCTCCGAGTGTGTGGCGGGTATCTGTAAATGTCACTGTGTGGTATTGCGATGGCTGAAGGCTGGGAGCAGCTGGTCGGGTAGCCTTTCCTCTAGCTTCCCCTAAGGACGCCAGAGGTGTGGATTGCACACCCTTTCCAACACTCACATAGGAATCCGTTAGGAGGAGGCTTAGATGAGATGCAAGGCAAATAGATTTCAGCCTAGGTCTACGTGCCTGGGCTAGCACCCCGGCCGCGCTGTTGAGTAATGAGTGACCGGTATTGATGAAATGGAGAATGAGAGGCACGCGCCTAACCCGCTGAAGGTGGCCGGGAGCCACACCCACTCAGCCCCATCTCAGATGACCCATCCTGAATGAATGACCGGTGTCTGGGAACCTGTACCGGGTCATGAGACTCATCTTTGTTGTTAACGCGTGTGCCATATTGTTCGACCCGCATCCTTCTTTGTTAGTTTCGTTTACCATTTTTATTTTGAAACCCTTATATAGAGTAGCCCCCAAATAAGATATAATTACAGATTAAACATTACAAGGTTCAGAATAGTTATAAAGAGTTGCAGGCTGAAGTCGCAGTTGCAAAATGAAAAACGTTCTTGCAGGTTTCACGTACCCCTCAGCCAGTTCCCCTCAATGGTAACATCTTGCATAATTAGGGAGCAATGTGACACGGGGAAATCGACAATCCACAGAGCTTATCAGCTTTTACCAGTTCTCTGATAAAGTTCTGCTGTAAAGTTCTACCACGCTTTGTTGGGGGGGGGGGGATCGTGGGGAGGAAGAGAGACAGAGACAGAGACTGACAGAGAGAGAGAAAGAGAGAGAGAGAGTGTGTCCAGATTTATCTCCCATGTAGATTCATGTACTCACCACCATGGTCAAGATACCCAAGAGTTCCATAATTATAAAGGCTCTCTCATGCACTCTCTCTCTCTCTCTCTCTTTTAAGCTTATTTACTTTAAGAGAAAGCACAAGTAAGTCAGGGAGGAGCAGGAAGAGAGAGAATCCCAAGCAAGCTCCATGCTGTCAGCGCAGAGCCAAGATGCAGAACTGGAACTCAAGAATCGCGAGATCATGACCTGAGCCAAAGTCAAGAGGTGGACGCTTAACCGACTGAGCCACCCAGGCACCCCTCATGCTATCTCTTTATAGCGTCTTCTCACAGCTACCAACTCCCTAACCTCTGGCAACTTCCAATCTGGTCTGTCTCTGTGATTACATTATTTTAAGAATGTTAATATAAATGTAATGACACAAACATCTTGAGTTTTGTTTTTCTTTTTACTCGGCATGATTCCCTGGAGGTTTATGCAAGAGGATGTATGGGTCAAAAGTTTGTTCCTTGTCACTGCTGAGTAGCACCCCATGGCGTGGATGTACCACAGGTTGTTTACCATTTGTTTGTTGAAGGTCCTCTGGTTTGTTTCCAGTTTTCAGCTATTATGAATAAAACAACTAATAGGGGTGCCTGGGTGGCTCAGTCAGATAAGTGTTCGACTTCAGCTCAGGTCATGATCTCACGGCTTGTGGGTTCGAGCCTCGCATCAGAGCCTGGAGTCTGCTTCCGATTCTGTCTCCCTCTCTCTCGGCCCCTCCCCCACTTGCGCTCTGTCTCTGTCTCTCAAAAATAAATAAACATTAAAAAAAAAAAGAGTATTTTGTATGGGTTTTTGCGCAGACATACATTTTTCTCTCTCTGGGATCGATGCTGGCTGTATGATAGTTACCGATTTCGTTTTATTAAAAACTGCCAAACTGTTTTCCAGAGCAGTCATACCATTTTTCATGACCACCAGCAATGTATGAGTGACCCAGTTTCTCTACATCCTCACCAGTGTTTTGTGTTAGTTCTGTTTTGTTTTGTTTTAATTATTTTAGCCATTCTAATAGGTATGCAATGGTATTTCATGGTGATTTCAATTTGCATTCCCCTGATGACTAATGAAATTGAACAGTTTTCCACCTGTTTATTTGCCATCTATGTATCCTTTTCAGGAAAATGTTCATGTTTTTGTCTATTTGCTAACAAGAATTTTTTTTAAAGATTTATTTATTTTTGAGAGAGAGAGAGTGCGCAAGTGGGGAAGGAGCAGAGAGAGGGGGACAGAAGACCCAAAGCAGGCTCTGTGCTGACAACAGTGAGCCCGATGCAGGGCTTGAACTCACGAGCCAAGAGATCATGACCTGAGCCAAAGTCGGACGCTCAACTGACTGAACCACTCGGGCGCCCCAAGAATATTTTTTAACAATGAGTTTTGAGACTTCCCTACGTATTCCAGATAGAAGTTCTTTGTTGGGTATGTGGTTTTCAAATATTTTCTCCTGCTTGGTGTTCATCTTTTTATACTCTTAATGGGGTTTTTCACAGAACAAATGTTCAAAAAAATTTTTTTGACGTTTATTTATTATTGAGAGACAGAGAAAGACAGAGCATGAGCAGGGGAGGGGCAGAGAGAGAGGGAGACACAGAATATAAAGCAGGCTCCAGGCTCTGAGCCGTCAGCACAGAGCCCGACGCAGGGCTTGAACTCACAAACTGCGAGATCATGACCTGAGCCGAAGTCGGAGGCTTAATGGACTGAGCCACTCAGGCGCCCCATAGAATAAATGTTTTTAATTTTGTCCAGCTCTAATCTACAAAATTTTCCTTTTGTAGATCATACTTTTGTTGTCCAGTATAAAAACTAGTGTTGTTTTTTTTTCCCTCGAAGTGTTATATGTAATTTCAGGTTTGTGATCCATTTGTATCTTTTGTAAAGAACTGAATCTGGTGCTTAGTGACGCCTATTCTGTCTTGTCAGTTATGTCACGAGCACCAGCTCATGACTATTCCTGCTAGTAGAACATCCTGGGCATCCACAATGTCCTCTTCCTCTTACTGCCTGGTTCTCTGACATGTATGTGATATGATGTGATATACGTGATATGATGTGATATGATGTGATATATAGTCCCTAGGAACATTTTACAGACTACTAAGCTCAGAAATAATTTGCCATCTATGAGCCAGGTGATTTTCTGATTCTTCTTCTTCTTTTTTTTTAATGTTTGTTTATTTTTGAGAGAGAGACAGAGAGAGAGAGAGCATGAGCAGGAGAGGGGCAAAGAGAGAGAGGGAGACACAGAATCTGAAGCAGGCTCCAAGCTCTGAGCTGTCAGCACAGAGCCCGATGCCAGGCTCCAACTCACGAACCACGAGATGGTGACCTGAGCCGAAGTTGGACGCTTAACCGACTGAGGGCCCCAGGGGCCCCATGATTCATTTTAAATTACATTTTTTTAGGACACCAAAAGCAAAAGTTAAGTCAAAGCGGTTAGCACGCCAGTTTTCTCTTTCTGAATGCAAGACCACAGTCGTACCTGGTTATCACCTACTCGAATTATGGCCTTCTACAGGGAAGCTTGTAGCTTCAAGCTGAGGATTAGATCCCTCTGATGTACCACCCTATCTACAATAATCAAGGCTTTAAACTTGACGTGGGTGAAAACTGCTTCCCTGCCCAGCTGATGTCTTCCGTAGGAAGGCCAAGGAAACGGAGCATGGCCCTTTCTCTCTTCCCTGGGCTTGGCTCCCCATTTGTCCGTCAAAGCAGAGAGCACCAGAGAGCAGGAGAGTGGTAAGTGAGGAGAAATGTCTTACTGATACTTTCCTAAGATGGTATTGTGCCCCCCTGAGCCTGGTAGAGTTGTCAAAGTTAATCTTTATGCTGGTGGCATTTCTGTCGATTCTTTGGATATTCGTGTCATTGGGGACCTTCGATTTATAGTTCTTTCAACCTAGGGCAATGCTTTCCTTTTGGCTTGATTTGTACGATAGACTAGAGTTAACTTCTTTGTTGGCCAGCCCACCTACCTTATCCAGAGAAACCTTTTGATTTTCACAAAGAAGCTTGTCTTCTTAAGTCACATAAGGCAGTTGTTGATATAATCACCTTTGGCAGATAAAGATCTGTTAGAAACAGTCTAACCTCCCTTCAGGGGAAAGGACTGAGCAAAGGGAATCACTGTTAAGAGGGCTGTTATGGCCTATAGGGCTTGTAACAGTCACCTATAGCTGTGTAATAAGGAGCCCCAAACTCAGCCGACTTGGGCTGAGCTCACTCGGCTGCCTCTGTGGTCTGTTCCCAGCCTGACTTTTCTTGGCAAGCCTTCCTCACCTGTCTCGGGCCTCGCCTGGGAACAGCTGTGATGCCAGCTCCGTGTGGTGTTTCTTTGTCCAGCAGGCCAGGCCGGGCTTGTCCACATTGTGCCGAAAGGATTCCCAGAAGCAGCAGCAGCAAGGCTTCTGGACGCCTGGGCTCGGAGAACAGCCAACCTCACTTCCACTGCTTTCTGCTCTTCAGAGAAGGTCACCAAGGTCTCCAGACACAAAAAGTCTCTGGAGAAAGAGACGGTAGGTCTGGATGAGTGGAGTTACAAATTACGGCTGCATTTAGCGATCTACCATAATGCTTTAACCTATATGCCTCCTTCTCAACGCGCCCAAGAGAATCAGCGAAGGACCAGAAAATAGGGGGCCAGCAGTAGCCAAGCCAATGTACAGGACAGGTCATTAACATCACTTCTTTGACCACTTACAACCATCCTGAGCAAGAGTGCCTAGACCATGAAGACAGTGCGGCTTGGCACCAGGGGAGTTAGAACAGAAAGAAAGCAGGTTCATGCCGTATCTCTTCTCTTTTCGGTCCACACTGTCAGACAAATAGGCCCTTCGTTTCCTTTTGTAAGTATCACATTCGAAGACTGGTTAATTTGGGCTCAGGAGGACTGAAATAGGCTTTCTGTAAATAGCGCCCGCTGGGACCAAAGCCATTCTGCAATGAAATTCAGGGTCAACTAGTGATATGGCACGCCGATGTATATCCTACTTCCCATTTGTCTGACGCTCCGTGGGGGTAGAGAAGGTGTGCAGAGCACGGTCCCCATCTCCCACCCGTGTTTTTTTGGAAATTCCGCGGTTGCCACAAATGTACTGGGCTTGAGTTTAAGAAGATACTTGCTTTTTTCCTGACCTGGCATCCACGGCAAGTAACTTTTTGAAAAGACACGTGCCAAATATACTGAAATGACCTTAATCTCATTTTCCTGTGTACAAGCGAAGGTTCAATGCAAAACAGTAAGTATGAGAAACCTTTCGGCCTATTAGCCTAACTATTTAGGGCTGTTTATTTTGAACTGTTTTCGAGGTTTCAATAACATAAACATATCAGCTGGGAACGATACCTTTCTATCCATTTCCATCCGCCCACTGAGGTGGAAAAGCCAGTATATTTTTATAACTTAAAAAAAATCGGTTATTTTCCCAGGCAAATGCACATGTGGAATTTTCGAGGCATTTTCCAATGTTACACCTGCATTCTGGAGAGCAGAATAAGCTTCTTTGTGTCTCAGGAAGGGGGAAAATACCAACCACGGAATACCTCTTGGCTTTGCACAATGACACTATTTAGTATGATATGTATTTAAATCGTAGCTGTGAACCAGGATTTAGGCACTTAGCCAATATCTAATTACTGACATTATTGCTGAAATGGCAATATAATGTGGTGCAATATGATGATGGAAACTTGACCCAATCTGCCTAGATTTTTGGCACGCTGCTGAATATTATCAATGCTTGTTTCTCTGGGTGGATGACAGAATCATGCAAAGTGTTAAAAAAAAAAATACGGCAAAGGCACACTTCCCTCCTTTGGCTACAGTCACACGTTGTGGTAATTGTAGGATGAAACTGTTTGGATACCTATAATCTTATCAGCTGATTTCATAAAGTATTTGAACTTCTCTGGTCAACCACTATCTCTGGGACTTCCTATAAGCCGTTTTATATTCTCCAGCAAGAACAGAATGCATTCAACACTACAGACTGCTGAATCACCCTTGTCCATTTTCCTTTAGGGTAGCAGTTTATTCTTTTCCTTTTAATGTTTATTTATTTTTGAGAGAGAGAGAGAGAGAGAGAGAGAGAGCAGGGGAGGGGCAGAGAGAGAGAGAGGGAGACACACAATCCGAAGCAGGCTCCAGGCTCCGAGCTGGCAGCACAGAGCCCAGTGCAGGGCTCGAACTCGTGAACCACGAGATCATGACCTGAGCCCAAGTCGGACACTCACCCGACTGAGCCACCCAGGCGCCCCAGCATTTTATTCTTAAATGTGCAATTCCTATTTTTCCCAGGAAGATTTTTGTGAGTCGTGGAGAGAACGTTACTGACTCCTGTGTTTTTTGTTTGTTTGTTTGTTTGTTTCTTTTTCCGGCAAGGTGTCCCGGTGCCAGTGAAAACAACGTGCTACCAACGATTCACTTCAGAATCCACCACGGCCACTTTCTAGCTTTTCAGTTACAACCCCCCCCCCCCCCCCCCCCCTTCCCCCTCTACCTTGGGACAATAGCCCCAACAATGGGGGTGGGGGGGTGGGAGCAACAAGGAATGCTGAAACCTTAGCAGAGAGAAGGCGTGTTCCACATAGTAGATATTGTTACAATTGTACTTCGCGCAGAGCGTCTGTGTTTGTGTGTTCTTCTTTTCGTTGTGTCCTTTGAAATGTTCACCTACTACATAAAGCATTTTGTTTGCCCGTTGAACTGGTTCCCACATTCTGTTAGGCTTGTTTAGCCAGCAGCACTTTACAGCAGTTTGACACCTAAGTGCATTCTGTGGGGACAGAGCACGGTTAACAGTGTTGCGTACTCACGGGATGGTGTGGGGGCGGGGGGAGGGGAAGCACTGCCCTTGGAGGCAGGACCTGTGTACTTCTGTTTTTGAAATTATAAACTCTCGTGGATAATATGTATCCCGATTAGCCCACAGAACAGTGGAAGATAAAATACGACCACTTTTTAAAATGTTGTTATTTTGAGTGCCACCTTAACTTATTTAAAAATGTTTTTAATTACTGAAAAACAAGGCTTTGAATATTATTACTTTAGGAACCTCTTGTTGGTGGAATTATACAGTATTTGTCTTTTTGGAACTGGCTTATTTCACTCAGCATCGTGTCCTTAGGGTTCATCTACATGGTGGCACATGGCAAGATTTCCTTCTTTTTAAGGCTAATAAGTATTCCATTGTATGTATATACCAGCTTTTCTTTATCCATTCATTCAATCAGTGGACATTTAGGCTTTTTCCACATCTTGACCTTTGTGCTGCAATGGATCACCACTTAGGGATCTTGATTTCAATTTGGGGGAATATATACACCGGAAGTGGGATTGCTGGATCATATGAAAGTTCTGTTTTTTAAAATATTTTTTTGGGGGGAGAGCACAAGCAGGGGAGGGGTAGAGAGAGGGGGACAGAGAGAGGGGGACAGAGGATCAGAAGTGGGCTCTGTGCTGACAGACTGACAGCAGAGAGCCCGATGTGGGGCTCGAACTCACGGACCGTGAGATCATGACCTGAGGCGAAGTCGGATGCTCAATTGACTGAGCCTGGAAGTTCTATTTTTAATTTATTTCTACAGGTTATTTATTTAGTTTGAGAGAGAGAAAGAGAGAGCACGAGCAGAGGAGGGGCATAGAGAGAGAGAGGGAGAGACAGAATCCCAAGCAGCCCCCACACGGCCAGCGCAAAACCCAACGTGGGGCTTGATCCCAGGGACGATGAGATCATGACCTGAGCTGAGATCAAGAGTCGGATGTTACACCACCTGAGCCACCCAGGTGCCCCTTCAATTTTTTTAGAAAACCTTCGTACCGTTTTCCACGGAGGCTGCACCCTTGTACATTCCCGCCAACTGTATACGAAGGTTCCGGTCTCTCCACATCCTTGCCAATATTTGTCATCTTTTATATTTTGGTAATAGTCAAACTCCTAGAAACAGAGTGGAATGGTGGTTGTCATGGCTGGGGGGAAGAGGGAATGGGGAGTTGTTGCATAATGGTGAAAAGTTTGAGTTATGCAAGATGAATAAGTTCTAGCTCTCTGCCCTACAATATTGCACATACTGTACTGTGCACTTAAAAATTTATGGGGCGCCTGGGTGGCTTGGTCGGTTAAGCGTCCGACTTCGGCTCAGGTCATGATCTCACGGTCTGTGAGTTCAAGCCCCGCGTCGGGCTCTGTGCTGACGGCTCAGAGCCTGGAGCCTGCTTCGGATTCTGTGTCTCCCTCTCTCTCTGCCCCTCCCCTGCTCATGCTCTGTCTCTCTCTGTCTCAAAAATAAATAAAACGTTAAAAAAAAATTTTAAGAGGGTGGGGGTGCCAGGGCGGCTCCGTGGGTTAAGGGTCCAACTGTTGATTTCAGCTCAGATCATGATCTTACTCATTAGATGGAGCCCGGTGTGGGGCTGCTTGCACACAGCCTGCTTGGGATTCTCTCTCTCCCTCTCTCTCTCTCTCTCTGCCCCTCCCCTGCTCATGCTCTATCTCTCTCTCTCTCTCTCAAAATAAATAAATAGACATTAAATTTTTAAAAAAATATTTAAGAAGCTACATCTCATGTTAAGTGGTAATTAACATTGGTAATTAGTACATTGGTGAAAAACCCGTCGGATGTACAACACCAAGAGCGAACCCTGATGTCAACTAGGGATTTGGGGTGATAATGCATCAGGGTAGGTGCCTTGATTGTAACAAATGGGCCATAGGGTGTGGGGTGTTAATACTGGAGAGGCCGTGCATTATGTGGGGGCGGAAGTATGTGGAAACTCTGTACTTTCTGCTTAATTTTGTTGTGAACCTAAAACTGCACTGAAGAATAAAGTCTATATTTATTTATAATGTTTTTAAGCGTATTGATTTATTTTGAGACTGACAGAGAGCACCCATGCACGCAGGGGTGGGGGCGGGGCAGAGAGACACAATCCCAAGTGGGCTCTGTATCGTCAAGGCAGAGCCAGTTCGAGGCTCAAACCCATGAGCCATGGAGTCATGACCCGAGCTGAAACCAAGAGTCACAGGCTTAACCATCTGAGCCACCCAGGAGCCCCTAAAGTCCGTATTTAAAAAATGTTAGGGGCCCCTGGGTGGCTCCGTCGGTTAAGCGTCGGACTTCAGCTCAGGTCACGATCTCGCGGTCCGTGAATTCGAGCCCCGCGTCGGGCTCTGGGCTGATGCCTCGGAGCCTGGAGCCTGCTTCGGATTCTGTCTCCCTCTCTCTCTGCCCCTCCCCTGCTCATGCTCTGTCTCCCTCTGTCTCAAAAATAAATAAAAACATCAAAAACATGAAAAGAAATTAAAAATGTTATTAGGACATCGATTCCTTGGCTCCGCCCATGTCAGAGTATCCTACTGAAGTCAGTGTCACATATTATTTTGTACAATCCCCTGCCTTGGTTCCACTTCCCTTTGAGCCATGGTGCCATGTTCCTGCTCTCTTTCACTGGGCAATTTGCCAAATGCTCCCCTCCTATCCTGTCTTAAACCCAGTCTGCTGACAAGGCCAATGAGGATTTCCGCTTGGCTAAATGCAGCACTGATTCTCAGTGGTTACACGTAGCCGTCTGTCACGGCTCCTGTCGGGCTCCCGTCCTTCGTCGGGCTCCTGGCTTGCCACAAGTTCCCGATCTTCCTCCTACTTTTGCCCATTCTTCTTCATCTCTCTGCTTCTTTAGGGTGGCGTGCTCGGAGCATAGTCCTGGGACCTCCATGCCTTTCAGCCTGCACTCACCTCCCTTGAAAATCTCATGCAGTTTTAGGGCTTCACGTTTCAAATTGGAATCTTCAGTTCTGAACGCCCTTGAATGATAGCCTGGTAAATCCCACTGCCTGCCTGACCCCTCCATTCGGGTGTCCAGTATTCATCTCTTACTTACCATTCCCCAGAGTGAACCGATGACCTCAGCCCTTCCCCCAGTCCCGCTGCGCTGCCGCCCTTTCCTGCCTTTCCGGCATTCAGACCAGAAACCTGCAGGCGCTCTTGACTTCTTGTCGTAGCCCATATCCAACCCAAGTGGAAATCCTGTGGAGTCTACCTTAAAAATGTACGTAGAATAGGGGCCCCCTGGGTGGCTCAGTCGGTGAAGTGACCCACTCTTAACCTTGGCTCAGGTCATGATCTCACGGTTCATGGGATCTAGCCGTGGCAGAGCAGAACCTACTTGGGATTCTCTCTCTCTCTGCCCAGCACCCCACTCCCACACCCCCCCCCCAAATTGATAAATAAACTTTGAAAATATGTATAGAATACCTAGAATAGACTCATGACTCATCACCTCCATGCTCCCAGCCTGGCTCAAGCGACTGTCTCATCTCATCTGGATCGTTTCAATAACTTCCTGAGTCACCTCCCTGCTTCCACTTCTGCTGTCTAGAAATGTCAGTCGGGTCCTGTCATTCCTCTACTCAAAATCTTCCAGTGGCTCCCATCTCACTCGGGGTAAAAGGAAGGTCTTTGCAATGTCTACAAAAGCGCCACAGGATCTGCCCGCTTACCAACCCTCCCTTTCCTCTCTAACCTCAGCTCCTACTGGGTCCCCTTGCTCAGCTTCTCCAGTCTCACTGGCTCTTTTTTGCTTTTTCTCAAATATGCCAAGTATGCTCCCATGTAGGACCTTGCCCTTGCTCCTCCCACGTCCTGGGTCCCGCACACCCCAGACATTCACCCCTCACCACAGTTACTCATATGACACCCCCCAAGAATATTTGCAAACGTCCCCTTTTCAGTGACACACCCTTGACCACGTTGTTTAAATTGCAGCCCGTGTTCTCCTTCTCCTCTTCGTGTTTCTCCAAAACACTCATCATCATCATCTCCTTATTATATCCTTGTTTGCTTTGTTTCTTGCCTGTCTCCTCATCTAGGATGTAGGGCACTAGACCGTGAATATACATGATATTTTCCCCACTGCTATAGCCTTAGTGCCTGAAACCCGTAGTAGACACTCAACTAATACGCGAATGAACGGATTAGTGAATGAAAGCCTATGTTTCCTTTGAAGTGTTAGCCCCTCCTGGTGCGAATGACAGATAAGTACATAGTTGTTCTTGAAAATGTTTCCAATGCTAAAATTTTTAGAACGATCGTTGCTGTTGCTGTAAATATCACGGGCATATCATGCTACTGCTCAAAATGTAAACGTTATTTCATCAGAAAGAAAGGTAGTGATTTGCCCTAAACCCTTGCTCACCTAGGTGTTGAAGGGTAATTAAAGAGCCACGAGCACTATGTCTGTAGAAACTGAAAGTCAAACTAAGTCTTATTTTTGAGTTTATGGCTTGATTATATCAATTTGTCTTCCTTCTACTTTTATTACTTAGTGAATGAAAAATGAGTGGAAACATTTTTTTTTTTACACAATTCCTTAAAGGAAGTTTTTTTTTTTAATTTTTTTTCAACATTTATTTATTTTTGGGACAGAGACAGAGCATGAACGGGGGAGGGGCAGAGAGAGAGGGAGACACAGAATCGGAAACAGGCTCCAGGCTCCGAGCCATCAGCCCAGAGCCTGACGCGGGGCTCGAACTCCCGGACCTCGAGATCGTGACCTGGCTGAAGTCGGACGCTTAACCGACTGCGCCACCCAGGAGCCCCTAAAGGAAGTTTTTAAGGTTAGGAAGATGTGTCTTAATTTTTCAAAGCTCTCCCTGAGCATAGAATTCTTAATTTTATGTTGAGTTCAGAATGGAATTTCAATGATGCTATTAGTGTTGAAGGCAAGGTGTTCTGGTGGAAAGGAATGTTTGTTTGTTTGTGTTGGTCTTATCCCCTTCGGCCTTTGTCAATAACGGGCTCTGAAATTTCAAGGAACTCCCATCACTCTTAAGTTTTCGGGCTGCAAAACAGGAAGAAAAAAAATTACTGCTCTTTTATAAGAAGGTTGCCATTTTTATAAATGGATGTTAAGGCAGGTAAAAATACTTTAAAATCTAAGAAAGAAGTTTACAGTTTTGTGTAAAGTGTACTCAACCCGTATTATGTGTTCAGCACGCGAATGGAAGAGTAGTCTTTGGGACTAACAGCGTAAATGCACTTCTGCAGGGAACATCTCCACAATGTGCCACCCTGTCCACACCGCCGTCCAGATCTAACCTCTACCGGTTCCCTGAGGCAGTCTGGCTCCACGCTAAAGGCCCAGCTTTAAATGAATGAGTACATATCGTAAGACCCAGCTTCCAGGTCTCCAGATTTTTACGTATTTTAGAAATGGGTAGCGAATTAAATCATCAGGAAAGGAAGCACACAGACAAAAGCATTTTTAAATGATTTTTTTTAAAACTGAGTAAACTCACTAAACTAACCGGAAGTTTCTGAATGATGAAGACATGCTTTATATTTGACACAAGTAGGCTGATTTTTTTTTTTTAACGTTTATTTATTATTGAGAGAAAGAGAGAGAGCATGAGCATGGGAGGGGCAGAGAGAGGAGGAGACACGGAATCCGAAGCAGGCCCCAGGCTGTGCCTGTCAACACAGAGCCGGAGGCAGGGCTCCAAGTCATTGACCGCAAGATCGTGACCCGAGCCCAGGTTGGACGCTTAACCAACTGAACCACCCAGGAGCCCCTGATTTTTTTTTTTTTTTTACATCCCCATTCATTCTTTTTCTCTCTCATTTCCTTTTACTTACTCTCCTCTTCTCTGTCTCATATACTGAGTAATAAGGAATAAACTGATGTCGATAAAATTTGCCTCTTATCTCATCCGCTTGATCAGTGAATATTCTCCCCTGCTCAGTGTGCCTTGTGGGGTTTTAGCTGTCAAAAGCCTTCCCCATCAGTCTGTTCTGAAGTGCTTCATTCTCCAGTGCATGGGCCAAGATTTGGATATTATTTAAGTTTATATAGGCTGAGAAGTAGCTATTATCTCAATCTGGCAGTAAAACAGTTGATTACTTCCTGAAGTACCTCTTTAGATCAAGAATCCTCCTGATATAAAAAAAAAACTTTAAAACATGCTTTTAAGTTGCAGAAAGTGAAATTAACCAGCCTCCGCCTACCGCTCCGGCCTCTTCCGGGCTCCGTTCCCAAAGGCTCCCTTTTTTCTCCCAGAATGCCACAGAATTGGGGAATGCAGTTTCAGTGTATAAGCGCCGATGTGTTTGCTTAAAGATGAAAAGCTGGGGGTTCAGGCTGTCCCCAATGACCCAGGAAAGACCACTGTTTTTTTCTCTGCTCATCTTTCCCACATAGAGCTCAGCATAGCATTAAGAGAGCAAAGAAGCCTTGGAAAAAAAGGCGCTTTTATGGACGTTCCGGCTATGATTATCCATTCGGATCATAGTCTCTGTTTTAAGTATTTGAACTTAAAAAAAAAAAAAAAGTCAAACTGCTTACAATTGGTAGGAGTGAAAACTCCCTGCCTTTTTTTTTTTTTTTTTTTTTATGTTGCTTCACCAAACGTTCCTATTTTATAGAGGTTTAATGATGGCACATCCTTTCTCTGTTTTTGGGTATGACCAATTCCGTCACTGTCTTTGCGGTTCTTAGGATCCCGGACCACAGCAGTCACCCTGGCAGATGTCTCACGGAGGGACGTGCTCATATCACTGCTAGCACAAGACTGCATTCCGTTTGAGACGGTGCAACGTGATGGTGGTCAGCAGAGGAAAACACATCTGATTCTCGCCGAAGTGATTATTACTAGTTTAGTGTTAGTTAATACTGAGATTACAATTCTGCCTCAGCTACTAACTTATAAAACCTTAAGCTCAATGACCTCCAGCTCTTCCTTCTGGAAGTGTATTCGTACTGCTGCCCACCTACAGAATCAGGGATGTTGCTATCGTTGTTAAGGTAATAAAGCGCCTCTTGGGTGTTTTCGGTATTTTTCCTTTACGTGTATGTCTGAAAATGTAAATCTCCCCATCTAGTGTAAAATATTCTTCACCACCTCTGTATGAGCCAGAATATTTGAAAATAAGAAGTAAAATATTCATGACATAAAGCATAGGGCCCTTAATTTTTAAATATTTTGGCATGTTTAGGGAATATTAACAATGAGGTCAATTCCTTGCTGAAAACGAGTATTTCTATTTTTATCAGGTCCCCGGGGAAGGGAAGGTTTCTCTTCTGGTTCCATCACCCACTAGAACACATGGCATGTGACAGCGGCCAGGTCTGTTTGCTTTATCAGCATTGTGCCTGGCATCTGAGTGAGCCCAGACTCCGCCTTCAAATGGCTAGGCTTTTCTCAGTTCAGAGACAAAATTCCTGTCCTCTGACCATAACCTAGCGGTCTGGGTTTAGACACCACCCACAGACCACGCGTGTAATGGGAAGTAACATTTTTTCATGATTTTAGAGGGTTGCTCTGGAGATTGAAAAAGGAAAAGATCTTTTTTAAAAAAAAACAAAAAACAGGGGTGCCTGGTGGCTCGTTCGATTGATCGTCCGACTTTGGCTCAGGTCATGATCTCGCGGTCTGTGAGTTGGAGCCCCACGTCGGGCTCTGTGCTGACAGCTCGGAGCCTAGAGCTTTCTTTGCATTCTCTCTCTCTCTCTCTCTGCCCCTCCCTCGCTTCTGCTTTCTCTCTCTCTCTCAAAAATAAACACTAAAAACAACCACCACCACCACCGATTTCCCCTTTACTTACAGAAACAGTGTTAGAGGGGCCTTGGCGAAGAGGACAAACTGTCAGTGGGGAGGTTCCCAGCGCTGGTAAGGGGTTGAGGCCAGAAGAGTAAGTTGTTAACGTGGCAAATCACCTCCATCAACTTAGGAATGTGGAAAGGCCGATCAGGCGCTTTGGGTCAGCCTCGGTTCCGAGCAAACCTTATCTGAGGCAGAGAATAAATTAGCATGACTTTGGATGTTAGCAGACGGCAGCCAGTGAGGAGAGGCAAGACGTCAGGAATGCCTGAGTGGGAAAGTGGTTTGAGAAGATACCAACATGATGGGCCCAAAGGGATAAATTTGGCCTTTTCTATGTCAGTGGATGACAAAACTTTCGAGGACAGCTAAGTCAGGCTGTATGGTAGTGTACCAATAATTCACTTAGTGAGTTAGGTATTTATTGAACACCCTTGCCTGTGGGGCCCTGGGTTAGGTACCTGGAATACAATAATCAATTAAAAAAAAAAAAAAAAAAAGACAAGGTCTTTACCTTCCCGGGACTTACCTTCTGGTGGGAAGCAGGATACTAACTAGATAAATTCATTTGGATGGTGAGTTATAATTAAGATGAGGGGGATCTTCTCTAAATTGGGTAAAAGGTGAAAGAAACAAGGGAGGCTTTTCTGAGTAAGTGACATCTGAGCTCAAGGATGAAGAATGCATAAAAGTCATATGCACAAGACACGGACCAAAGAACATTCTGGAAAGCTGGGAAGGGGGCGGGGCAACAGGCACAAAGCTACAACAGACTAAGCAAGGAGAATGGCACTGAATGGGGTCATCAGGTTGAACAGGGATAAGATCATGCAGGGCTTTGGAAGTTCTGCTAAAAATTTTTTATTTCAGCCAAAGTGAAATGGAAACTTCTGAAAGCGTTTTTTTTTTTTTTAAGTTTATTTTGAGAGAGAGAGAGAGAGCGCAGGGGAGGGGCAGAGAGAGAGGGAGGCAAAGGATCTCAAGCAGGCTCCACACTGGTGTTCACACTCACCAACCGTGAGATCATGACCTGAGCCGAAATCAAGAGTTGGTCGCTTAACTGACTGAGTCACCAAGGTGCCCCGAAACTTCTGAAAGCTTTTATTTTTATGTGCTTAAAATTTTTTAAATGTTTATTTATTTTTGAGAGAGACAGACAGACAGAGCATGAGTGGGGGAGAGACAGAGAGAGAGGGAAACACTGAATCAGAAGCAGGCTCCAGGCTCTGAGCTGTCAGCACGGAGCCAGACGAGGGGCTCGAGCTTACGAACCGTGAGATCGTGACGTGAGTGGAGATCATGACCTGAGTGGAAATCAAAAGTGGCTTAACGGACTGAGCCACCCAGGCGCCCGCCCCTTCTGAAAGCTTTTAAATAAGAGAAGGGGGTGATCCAAAGCTCCCTCTGACTGCTTTAATGGAGAATAATTGGAAGGGGACAAGAACAGGCCGATGATGTAGTAATAGGCAAAAGTAATTACACCTGGACTGGGTTGTGGCAGTGGACACAGACAGATGGCTTAGGGGTGCACGTGTTCCTGCATAACCGACTGGAAGCAAATGAGAAGAGCCGCCCACACCTTGATAACGCCCTGCAGATCTCGTATGATCTGAGGAGGCACGTCCCACCACCGACGACGTGCTGATCAGAGGAGAGACCGCAGACAGGAGTCCGGTCATCCGAGTGGTGAGTGAGTCAATACAGCTGTCTTCCTTTTTGATGAGCCCGTGTTCATGGAGATCATTGTCCCCATGTTCTTTTAGAACAGAAGCACCCGGAGAATGACTGTGATGGGTAGATCCATTTCAACTTGGCACTTTTGAGCCACTCTGCTGGCCTACACCGTCTTCCTCAACACCTTTCCAGGAACCACCCACATTCTAGCCCCACCTTCCAGGCTGGCATAGGCGTGTGTGTGGTTCCCAAGGCTCGGCCCCTTCCGCTCCCACCACGCCTCGAGTTTCCCTTTCGGTATTGACCCAGGGAGGTCAAAAAGATTCCACTCTAAGAATTTGGAATTGAAAGCAGGGAGAAGTCAGAGTGAGGCTGTGAAAATACCCTGCTAATAGTAGGAGAAATGTAAATGAAAAACACTTACCAAAAGATGGCTTTTATAGTATCTACATTATTATACTAACAGAAGTAAATTGTATTTTGATTGTGGCCGGTTGAAAACCACATCCTACATGTATGAGGTATATAATCAGCTTAATCAGTTGCTGATCCCAGGACAATTTCATCCCAGTGTATTGGGAGAGTGCAAATAACATAGAGTTTATTCCATTCTTCTTAGTAATTTAAATGTCACTTTGTTAAATGAACTTGAAGACAGATTTGCATTACTTCAATGCAGGGTTTCCAATAATAATGTAACACTTTTCTCCCCCCTCTTCCCGTACCAAGGCAATGGCTTAATATAAAAAGCAAGTGATTAAATTCAAAACATTTTCCCAAATGAGTGTCTGTTAGTGTTGTGATTTTTGGGGGTGTGTGGGGGGGTAAGGGATGGCATTCTGGGGTCAACTGTATTTTCGAAGTCTCACTAAATGTGCCACTTATTAAGCTATTGTTTCTTGATCCATTCTCTAGAACCCACTTGCATAATATTTACGATACCGGGGCTGGGAATCAGCAAATCACACTCTGCCAGTTGGGGATGCTAGTCGGGGGAGGTGCGCTTTGGAGGTGGAGGGGGTTACTGGTCCTTTTGCGGTTGCCTCCCGCTCCTGTAGCCTTGCCAGGCTCACCTCTCCGCTCACACAAGCAGTGTTCATTCAAATGGTGGCGTTGAACCAAGTCAGTGGCTGTGCCGAGGCTCCCAGGACCAGCTTTGTCCCCCGCAGTGGGCGGTGCCCGCACCTTCTCAGACCATCAGGGCCCAGCTCTGCCCAGCCTCTTCTTCCGGCTTCTAGCTGGGGGAGGGGGCTGCTTCCTGCACCTGCTACCCCTGTCGTATCTTACTGTTTCCCTTTTGCCCTTGCAACTCTCGCTATCTAGCCAACGGTTCTTTATGTTCGATTATCTCTGTGAATGTGAAATGACCTCTGATGTGGTTTCCCTCTCCCGGCTGGACACCGAGGGATGCATACGTATGGTGCCGTAAAGTCACAAAGATGACTACCTCGCGTGGGGCTTTGAGATTTCAGCCTCCCTCTGATGCCCGAGACGACATGGACCAGGACTTGGTGTCGCTGAGATGTGACCTGTGCGGATCTGTGAAGATAGAGACACTGCAGCCTGGTGTGGTTGCTGTTGGCTGAGAAACTCTGTTCCCCCCAAACCTTGCTTTATATCGAACAGGTTGAAAAAGTCCGTGCAATACGAGCCCTGTAGGAATAATAGAGATGGGAGCCACAGAGGTGGCATTTGCTGATTTTTTTTTTTTTTTTCCAAGCTGGGCGCTGCTGAGGATTCTTAAATTCTCTGATGATAGAAAAGAATTTTTAGCTCTGGGTTTGAGTGACTGCAGCTCAAAGCCCCAGATTAGCTTTTAGAAGCCGTTACTATACTTCTTGTGGCCAGAGTTGCATCTGCAATTCAGGGAACTATGGTCAGCTGTAAGGTCCTTTCCTTCTTCATTTATAAACACTCTGGCAACAGGACGCTAAAGAGGAGCTTATAAAAAACCCATATAGGGACACCTGGGTGGCTCAGTCGGTTAAGCGGCTGACTCTTGATTTCAGCTCAGGGCATGATCTCATCGTTTGTGAGTTCGAGCCCCACGTCGGGCTCTGTGCTGACAGCGCAGAGCCTGGAGCCTGCTTCTGATTCTGTGTCTGCCTCTCCCCCACTTGTGGTTTACATTTTGCGTAGTTGGTTTCACATTCCACTTTGTTTCCAACTGTTCTCCATTTGTTGGCTTCCTCTGGGACATTAGGAAGTTACACTGCAATGTGGTAGAGAGAATGTAATCATACTGAAGCCTCGCCATCCCAGCAGCACTGACTGCCCCATTTATATGGGCCGAGACTTTCTGCTTTGGGGCCCACGGGGTTTCCAGCCCTGAGCCTTCTCTAGGCATTTCAGAGATCTCCAAGCCTCTCCATATAACCACGGTGTCACCCAGAAGAGAAACAGGCTTCTGATCTCGTCCACTGATCCCTCCTGATCTGGTCCACTCTTCCCAGAATCAGTGTTTTAAACAAAGCTCAAATGAAATCTCGCTCCTGTTTAAAAGCCTCCCATGATGCCACATTACCTGTAAGGTAATATCTAGGCTACCATCTGATCTTCCGAGATGTCGCCCACGTCGGCCATGTCTCCTGGTAGCCATGCCCTTTTATGGGCCCTTTGGTGCTGAATCTGGGTTGCCAGCAAGCCTTTTTTTGAATTTTTTTTTCAATGTTTATTTATTTTTGGGACAGAGAGAGACAGAGCATGAACGGGGGAGGGGCAGAGAGAGAGGGAGACACAGAATCGGAAACAGGCTCCAGGCTCTGAGCCATCAGCCCAGAGCCCGACACGGGGCTCGAACTCGCGGACCGCGAGATCGTGACCTGGCTGAAGTCGGACGCTTAACCGACTGCGCCACCCAGGCGCCCCAACCAGCAAGCCTTTTAAGGCGAGGTCATAAGAAGCTTTGAAGCTTCTATCTTCTCCTTTTGGGACACCCATTCTGGGGGAAGATAGCTGCCGTAGAAAAAGTCCAACTCCCCTGATGCCACCGTCCTATGAGGAAGGCAAGGGTAGCTGCGTGGGAAGGCCCTGATATTTGCAAGGAGAGGGAGAGAGGCCAGCCACCCCCCATGTTTCTGTCAAGCCTTTGGATGATTCCAGTGCCAGCTACCTACCGACTGCAAGTATAGAGAAATTCCAGCAAGACAAGCAGAATAAGGAGTGGTTGCAGATGGAAGCGTGAGGGACAGAGAGGTGGGGGCACTGGCCAGCATATCTTGCTCTTCCTCTCCTCTCAAGTCTGAAGGCCTCCCAATTCACGTGCTTTCTCTAGGAGGGTTACTTTGGGCTTCCTCCAGGCACGGTATCAGCTTCGAACAGCAAGCGACATCAGAGGCAAGCAATGGAAGCTACCAGTTCCTTAAGGCTTGGGAACCGGCCGTGTCACTTTCACCACAGTCTCTATCAATCAAGTAGTCCCGGAGCCCATTTTCTTTTTCTTTTTTTTTTTTTTAACATTTATTTATTTTTGAGACAGAGAGAGACAGAGCATGAACAGGGGAGGGGCAGAGAGAGAGGGAGACACAGAATCTGAAACAGGCTCCAGGCTCTGAGCTGTCAGCACAGAGCCCGATGCGGGGCTCGAACTCACGGACCGTGAGATCATGACCTGAGCCGAAGTCGGACACTTAACTGACCAATCCACCCAGGTGCCCCTGGGAGCCCATTTTCAAGGGCAGGGGACACAGACATCTGCTCTCACTGAAAGAAGTCTCAGGATTCAGGGCCACATTTACAGACTGCCACAGTCTGACCCGTAGCTGCAAGTTATTTCTGTTTCTCTCGTGCCCAAAATACTTTCCCCCTTCTCTCTTTTGCACACACCCTACCCTCATCGCAAGCTTTTATTAATTAAAAAAAAAATTTTTTTTTAACGTCTATTTTATCCTTGATACAGAGAGAGACAGAGCATGAACGGGGGAGAGGCAGAGAGAGAGGGAGACAAAGAATCAGAAGCAGGCTCCAGGCTCTGAGCCATCAGCCCAGAGCCCGACACGGGGCTCAAACTCACGGACCGCGAGATTGTGACCTGAGCCGAAGTCAGACGCTTAACCGACTGAGCCACCCAGGCGCCCCGCGTCACAAGCTTTTAATTAGTGGTTTACGTGTTCGCCTGCCCTCCGAACTTTCTTCAAGGCAGATGAGGTGTCTAATTCATCTCTGGATCCCTTGTGGCCGCTATGCTTATTACCCAGCATATAATCTATATCCAGTAAAGGTTGAACCACCATAAATTACTTGTCCACACATACAGTAAGTGGATTGTAATCAACATAAATTGAGAAAGGAGAATATCAGCTAATGGTTAGATTAAGTCCTGCATTTATTTACATATTTCCCAAACAGGTATCTCCTTCTTTTCAACTCGTTATGATCATCTTGAAAACGAAAAGTAAATTTGAAAAACTTGGGGAGTGTAAACGAAGCTACAGAAGGCTGTTCGTAAGTCTTGCTAGGGGAATGAATAATTATCTTAATATTCACCATCGTGTTCTTACTGCTCATGCTTTATCTTTATTTTTGCCTTCCTCTCCTACTGAGCAAGGTCAAGGAAAGGGCAAGAGTCAGAACGGTCCAACCACCTGGTGTGACTTTACTCAGTAGGCAGGTAATTCACCAGCTACTTCAACCTCTCCCATCAAAAGCACTTCGATCTAACATATCAGAAGTACACTGAAGTCAGCAGGTCAGTCCTGGCTCTGAACCATTGTGGACAAGGGGCAGGAAAGGAATGAGGGAGTAGAAGTGGGGTTGGGGGACAAGCTTTGATTTAGATTAAAAAAAAATCAAACCAAACCTAACCCAGGAGGATGTCCCCATTGGCAATGTGTCTTCTCTAAATGGGTAGCAAAGGGGACTCAGGGAGAAGTTTTGCTCTCCAAATGTTGTGATGTCCGCCCCACGTCTGCATTCTGGAATTTCTTAACCAGTCAATGCAGAACCTGGTGCAGGATTGAGTTTCCAGGAGGACCCTGGAAGGGGATAAGGGTTCAATGATGAGGGCAAGGAGATAGCCAGGAGGGAGCCATTATTCATTCATTCATTTTCTCACAAACAAGTATCGTTGTGCAGCCCTATTCTGTGCCAGGCACCGAGCCAGGCTCTAGGAATAAGATAGAGCCCAAGACAGTCAGGGTTTCCAGCATTGAAGAGCTTGAGCTCCCGTGAGGGAGACACACGATAAGGGTTAAGTTAAAAATCCATGCACTGCTTGTGTTGTGGTGAGTTCCATAAAGGAAATCAACAAGGGGATATTCTGGACAGTAAGCGGAGGGGGCGGTATTTTAGGCAAGAGAGCCGAGAGAGATCCTTCTGAAGAGGAAACATTTCAGTTAACATATGAGGGGCAAGAAGGAATCCTCCATACACAGCTCTGGGGAAGGAGACCCTGAAGCTAGAAAGAGTCCTGTGGGTTCTAGGAACTGACAGAGGTGGGCAGGGCCAGATCCTGCTGCCCTCGTAAGCCAGGCTAGAGAGTGTGGGGTTTATTTTTATTTTAATTTTTATTTTTTTTTAAATGTTTTTACTTATTTTTGAGACAGAGAGAGACAGAGCATGAGCAGGGGAGGGGCAGAGAGAGAGGGAGACACAGGATCCGAAGCAGGCTCCAGGCTCCGAGCTGTCAGCCCAGAGCCTGACACAGGGCTTGAACTCACAGACTGTGAGATCATGACCTGAGCTGAAGTCGGACGCTTAACCGACTGAGCCACCCAGGTGCCCCGCCCCCGGGGTTTATTTTTAAATGCAATTAGTAATCATCATAAGATTTTAAGCTGGGGAGTAAAATAATTATGTTTTAATAACATCAGCCTGGATGCCATATGAATAGACTTGGAGAGGCCAGTTGTCAGACGATTCCAATGGTCCAGACAGGATACAAAGGTGGCTCAGTCACAAGTGTGACAATAGGGATGGAGAGAAATGAATGGATTTAAGGACTTCAGAACTGTGTGGCCCTTTCTTGAGAGCCAGTTTGGGTGGGATCATCTTACAATCCATATGGAAATGTCCAGGCAGGGGGACCTGGGTGGTTAGGTCAGTTGAGCATCCGATTTAAGCTCAGGTCATGATCTCATGGTTCATGGGTTCAAGTCCCAGGTCAGGCTCTGTGCTGGCAGCTCATAGCCTGGAGCCTGCTTCAGATTCTGGGTCTCCCCTCTCTCTCTGTGTCCCTCCCCGGCTTGTGATTGTCTCTCTCTCAAAAAGAAAACTTAAAAAAAACTTAAAAAAAAATTTTTTTTTTTTTTTAAAAGAAATGTCCAGGCAATGGTTAGATAATAAGCCTGGAGCACAGAAGACAGTTCTGGAGATACCAACGCAGAGGTTTAAATGCACAAAATCAGGGGTGCCTGGGTGGCTCAGTCGGTTAAGCATCCGACTTCAGCTCAGGCCATGATCTCACGGTCCGTGAGTTCGAGCCCCGCGTCAGGCTCTGGGCTGACGGCTCGGAGCCTGGAGCCTGTTTCCGATTCTGTGTCTCCCTCTCTCTCTGTCCCTCCCCCGTTCGTGCGCTGTCTCTCTCTGTATCAAAAATAAATAAATGTTAAAAAAAATTATTAAAAAAAAATAAATAAATGCACAAAATCAGATGAGCTCACTGATGAGAATATGTGATAGAGGAGAGAAGAAAACTCAAGACCCAGGCCCAAGGTCCAAGAGCCTCCAATGTTTGGAGGTTATAAAAGATAAGGACCCCGTTCATGCTCTGTCTCTCTCTGTCTCAAAAATAAATAAACGTTAAAAAAAAAAAATTAAAAAAAAAAGATAAGGGCCAGGGGTAGGTTGGCTGAGGCAAAAATCTTTGTCTTTGTTCATACTGTTCCCTTGGTCCAGAAGGCCCTTGTCTCCTTCCTTTGCCTAGTAAAATCCCGAGTACCTTTCAAGACCCAATGAAAATGTCACCACCTCTGAGAGCCTTTTCTGACTCCCTATCCCCGGCCCCGCCATGGCAGAATTGGTTGCTCTCTTTCCTGTCCCCCCACTGCTCTTTGTTCCTGGGCTCTCTGGGTGCTAAGAACACCGTGCTCCAGGCAATTGTCGACTTTTCCGTTTCTTGAAGAGAGTTGGAGCTCTTTGGGGCACGTACCGTGGCTTTATTAATTCTTATAAATAAGTACCGTTCCAGTACCTAGCTAGCCACAAATATTTGTCAAGTGAGTAAACGAGTGGAAGAATGGTCTACATAGTGTGCTTTAAAACAATATCCACAATCGCCTGGTGGCTCTGGGCTACTTGAAGAGATTGCCTAATGTAGGTTAGAAAGAACGTACTGAGAGAGAGCTCATTCATCTGTTGATGAATGCTCACCGCTGAGTCATTGACCTCACGTAAGAGCTCTAAGGTGCCTTGTAGAAGTCCGCGCAGAGGCACTGGAGAGTCCTGTTGAACGTGAGGGAGTCAATGATGTGCCAACCTCCAGCAGAGATCCAGATTCTAGAATGTAAAGATGCAGAAGGATGCCGGAAGAGGTTGGCTTTCCCTGGCCTGCAGATCCTTTCCACTGAGCTGACTTCCCGCATGCAGGTGATTGCTGGTGGCCGGGAACCCACCCTCCCAGGAAGAGGGAGAAAGAGTTTTGCCAAAGAGGGCTCGAACAGGTCATGCAAAAGCAGCAACAGATCGTGGTTCTGCTCACTCTTAAGTTGTTGCTGTTCTCCGCACTTCCTGCAAAACTGGGCCCCCCCCCTCCCCATGACCTCGCTGGTTGCTGTCCCACTGA
This sequence comes from Herpailurus yagouaroundi, assembly GCF_014898765.1. NCBI lineage: Eukaryota > Metazoa > Chordata > Mammalia > Carnivora > Felidae > Herpailurus > Herpailurus yagouaroundi. Next base: position 24,496,344 of record NW_024412441.1, on the reverse strand, counting down.
AACAGCTTTGAGGCAGGAATGGACCGGCCTGGCCACGGCAGTGTGTATGCACACCTCCTGGTGATGCGTGTCCAGGCTGATTTTTCTTGTTAGCACCGTGGCACGGTGCAGAGGCAGGGGGTCGTGGCCCTCTGCTCAGCCTGCAATCACTGCCACCCACTGACTCCCACAGGGGGCTCATCTTGCCCTTTCTTTTTCATCACAAGCCAGGAGATTGCCTTACCAACTCCTCTAAGACTTCATCCGGCAAGCAAAGAAACAAAAAACCAAGTTTATTGACAGTGGTTAGCACGGAGCAGTAAGAATCTCGTGTAATGGCACATCCAGAATTGAGAAACGGAGCGGAGCTTAATAAAAGGATTCTTTACCACCATGCAGGCAAAGTTCAGGAAAAGCAATAGGGCCGGTGCAGTATCTGTGGGTACGAACAGCAGGAGCTTCACCACACCTGAACTTGACCAGGGGCAAGGGGAAGGAATGATCGTCAGATGTGTGTGTATGCATGCGTCCGTGTGTGTGTGTGTGTGTGTGTGTGTGTGTGTGTGTGTGTGTGATGGGGGCGCATAGGAAGTATGGGTGTGAGTTGGCTGAATGGAGTGTGCTGGGAGAAGTTGTGGCCTTTCTCAGAAGACAGGGACTTAGGGAATAAATGCCTTTCCTCCACGCTCTGCCTTCCCTCTGACCTCCTACCAGCATCCTCTCGTGGCTCAACCAACCAGAAGCCAGAAGCCAATGGGGCCCGTGGGTACAGTCCATGCAGGTGAACCTCCCTGGCCGCGGGGCAGGTTGAAGAAGGAGGAGCAGCGAATTTGGAGGGGCACGTGGAAGATTTCCCAGCCCAGACCTAGCCAAATGCTTTGTCACATTTGCCAGGAATTTCACAGACCAATCCCATACATGTTCTCGCCGTAAGGATTTCAGGGTGAAAAGCTATCTGCTCTAGTCAACGTCCAGGACTTTAAGGCTGAGAGAGAGGCACTTGTAAGTGTTGGTGCCTTCACGGGTGGTCCTCTGGCAAATAGGCCTCCGTTGCATTTACCTGTTCTGACGGCGGTAATACTGATCCTTGCCCTTTTTCTTGCTAGGGCCCAATGACCTTGATCTTACCTTTCCCCTGGACCTTGTCTTAAGATTATTCTTGTAAGGATTTGGCTCCCTCTAGTTGGTCATTTGAGTCGTTAGCCCCTTCCTGCATCCCTTCTGTCACGGAACTTTGGCTGCTGTCTTGCTCTCCGGGTGTCTGACATGGGCACTCTCATGTCTACCCCCCTAAATGGCTTGACTCTACTAAACAGGGAGACAGGAACTTTCTATCCATAGACTTCATGCTCGGGGAGGCTTGACTCATCCCAGGCCTCACCCGTTCCTACACTGACCGCCTTTTGTAGGTCACGCTGGGCCCGGATCCCAGAAAGCAAGGCCGTTTTCTTGGGTGTCCAAGATAATCACACTGGGGTCAGGTAAAATCGATTTCAATCTTAGAGCCGCTTCCTCATCTTTTCTGGGCCTCCATCTGTTAACCCCATTCACCGTATCTCCCGGGACCAAACATGAACCCTTTCCTCTTTTTCAAGACATCTTAGATGATGGGTCCTACGTTCGGTCTTTGATTTGATTTGTTCCGGGGATGTTGGGGTCGGCTTTTGTGCTTCATCTACGGAGCCAAGGCCTGGTTCCTACCCCCACATTTTTCCCTCCATTTTTTTTTTACATTCACGTCCACAACTCTATCCTGGTTTGACCCTTTCTCTTCAGGTGGATGAGGTCCCTTCCGGCACGGAGATGAATTGTAATGTTTTCTGCTAGGTGACAGTTTCCGGTACACCACTGTATCCAGCCTGGCCTCTCAGACTGAGGCCCCGTAATAGTATTTTGGAGGTCTAAGCATTTCCTGAAGCGCTTTTAGTGTCATTCTCTTCCATTCTCCCAAGTACACAATTTTACATCGCAATCTAAGATGAGGGGATGTCATGTATACGTTAGATGCAAGCTTTTGTGTAGACAGGGAATTTCTGGGACTTAAAGACATCTTCTAGAAGACACGGTATTTTGTGTTCTAAAAAGAAACGTTTTTCAAATGAGAAAGGCATTGTACATTCTAAAGTACCTTTGGCAGTGTCTTATGAGCTGTGGGTGGGAAGTCACAATATGGGGAAGTCATCTAGAGGTTTCCTAAGGTGCAGCTGAAGTTAATGCTTCGGGTAAAGTTATTACCCTTCAAAGAGACTTCAAGATTTAAAGATTAGAGAGGATACCCAATTCAAGAAGGACCACGAAGTCATTCGCTGATACCACTTCCCGGCGTGGAAATCAGTCCTGACATCTTTTACCTAGGAATTATGTGTATGTCATTTCTGGAAGTCTCTCTGCTTAAAATTATACTAGCATTTTGTACAGGGCTTTATACAGAATCCATATACAGTCAGTGTTGACTAACATTGAGTGTTTACACGCTTAAATTCTACTCCACACCTCTAATACTCACTTCTGCTCGGTGCTTTTCTTACACTGCTATATTCACCACCATCACCGCCATGGTCATTCCTGACCTTCTTTACTAGCTAGGATGATTTTTCGTTGCAACAGAAACTCCACCTCAAACTGGCCATCAACAATGCATATGCTATGTCTCCTCAGGAGATTCTGCAGATGGCTGGCAGGGTTGACTGACTCAGCAAATTAATAGTGTCGCCAAGGATCCAGGCGCTCACCATCTCTCCTCAGGGGGGTAGCAAATAACGGCACCCATTCCAGGTGACGTTCCAGATATGACGTTGTTTAGGGGAGAAAAAGAGCTACTGTCTCTGCCTGTGGCTCCATCTGAGAAGAAAGGACCTTTCCCCAGAGCTTCTTGGGACGCTTCTCCTCACGACTCATCCATAGGGTGGAGTCACAAGCCCCTTCCCAAGTCAGTGACCAGCGTGACTATTGTTTATGCTTCCTCTAAAGTGGAATGGCTCTTGGGGGGATCAGCCATGTCTACCACACATTTGTATAGTGACTTCTGTTTACCTCATGCTTCATGTATCTACCCGATAGCATCTCTGTGAGGTAGGTAAAGCGGGTATTATTGTCCTCACTTTACATATATATAGATGCTCATAGAATAGTAACTTGTTTTTAAAAAATGTCTTTTCTGGGGCGCCTGGGTGGCTCAGTCGGTTGGACATCCGACTTCTGCTCAGGTCATGATCTCGCGGTCCGTGGGTTCAAGCCCCGCGTCGGGCTCTGTGCTGACAGCTCAGAGCCTGGAGCCTGCTTCGGATTCTGTGACTCCCTCTCGATCTCCCTGCCCCTCCCCTGCTCACGCTCTGTCTCTGTCTCAAAAATAAGTAATCATTAAAAAAAAAATTTTTTTTAATGTCTTTTCACAAGAAATGGCAGAAACAAAATATCACTATTTTAAAACCTCAGATAAAAGAATGGATCTAGCTAATTGATCGCTAATGGTGGCTAAATCACTAGGTCAATAGCTGGTGACAAACATTCCAATGGACAGATCAGTTTGACGATGCCTGGACCTATTAATCGCTCTTAATATCACAAAAAAAGAGAGACAGCCAGATATCATCGCCTCCTGATGTGACGTAATAGGAAGTACACAGCATGAACCTGAGTCTCACCAAGCCTCCAATTCGGTTAATGGGAGATACAGGAGACAGAAGACTACATTGAAGATCCCATTGGAAGGCAACGAAAACCCAAAATGTAGGCAACTCTACGAAACAACCAACGTGTTTTCTTCAAGAGATACAGTGTATTAAAAGAAATTTAGGAGACGCATCAGCTAAATGCAGATCGGATCGTGTTTCAATCTTAAACAGAGGTTTTTTTTTTTTTAAGTTAAATGTTTTATTTATGGTTTTCCTTTTTAAATTACTAACTATCAGGGTTATATTAGTGTCAGGTGTACAATATAGAGATTCAATAATTCTATACATTTTATAACATTACATACACAAAATTTTAATAAAAATTATGAGACCATGTGGGAAACCGTAATGGTGATTGAGAATTTGATAGTATAAAGGAGTTTTTGTTAATTTAGTTGCATATAATAATAATAATAGGGTCATATTCTGAAATATTTATGGATACAATTATACAATGTCTGGAATTTGCTTTCAAATAATCCAGTGCAGGTTGAGGAGTGGTGAGTGAGTGGGAAGCAGATGTTTGGCTTTGTGTAAATAACCATCGAGCCTGGGTGATGTGCACGTTGGGGGCTATTTTTTCTACTTTTGTATATATTTAGATATTCTCATAATAAAAAGTAGACTTATAAAAAGAAAAGAAACATTCTCCTGCAAATATTCTTCTACCCACTGTCAACAAGGCAGGTTTACTGCAAGTTTGTTTTTCTCTTAATGGCATTTGCAGATCTGAATTTATGAATTGACTGGCCTAGAAAGGGTACGGCCTTTCTTTTATTCTAAAAAATTTTTGAATGTTTTTGTTTATTTTTGAGACAGAGAGAGAGACAGAGCATGAGCAGGGGAGGGGCAAAGAGAGAGGGAGACACAGAATCCGAAACAGGCTCCAGGCTCTGAGCCATCAGCACAGAGCCCGACGCAGGGCTCGAACTCACGGAGTGTGAGATCATGACCTGACCTGAAGTCAGGTGCTTAACTGACTGAGCCACCCAGGCACCCCAGGGTATAGCCCTTCTAATAGTGTTTTTCTTTGTGTGACTTACTTGATTGACATGTAGATTTCATCATTTTTACCCCTCCGTTCATTTGTAGACTTACGTTCACTTATGAAATAAATATTTACTGAGTCTCTCCTCTGTTCCAGTTAAAAACTAATCACTGGGCATACAGTAGTGAGGTAAATATGCAAGAGTGAGCCCTCTTAAAATCTACAGTCCCAATCCTGAAGCAGTGGGTGGGTGAGAAGGACATAGCAGGGCCCAGTGTAGTGCTGGGAAGTTTGTATTTCGCCAGTCTCCTGAAACAGGCCCCTGATTTGTCTTCCTACGCATAGCCCAATCTCAACTCAAATACCAGATGGGAATTGACGATCAGACCTGAGTTTGCTGAAATCACGCATCTATTGAGGATTAGAGAGTAGATGATATAAAAATGTCCTTTTACAAATGGTCCAGATGTTTTCCCATTTATAGTCCCTCACCAGAGGCTGTAGGTTAACTCCTATAACATAAGAAAAGTTATATATTTTGCTAAAAGTTGTATCACATGCTAATGTGCCAGGAGGTTTTAACAATTTGATCAGAGTAAGACCCGGAAATTCAATTACTGGCTTGTATTTTGTGGAGGGAGGATAACAGAACTGAAGTCTGGGATGTTCTGTTGATAAAACAAAACTACAAACAAAATCAAAATACCAAACTCTATAACCTCGCTTATTATAGTAGCATTGAGGGGCGCCTGGGTGGCGCAGTCGGTTAAGCGTCCGACTTCAGCCAGGTCACGATCTCGCGGACCGTGAGTTCGAGCCCCGCGTCGGGCTCTGGGCTGATGGCTCGGAGCCTGGAGCCTGTTTCCGATTCTGTGTCTCCCTCTCTCTCTGCCCCTCCCCCATTCATGCTCTGTCTCTCTCTGTCCCAAAAATAAATAAACGTTGAAAAAAAATTTATTATAGTAGCATTGTTTACAACAACGGATCATTTCATTAATGTTCCATGTCTTGTGTTACACATGTATTCAAGTCTTTGCCACCAGATTCATTTATCTATATATCTATCTTTAGGCTAGAGACTCGTCTTTTTGTTGACTACATAAGTTTCTCTCTGTTCTTTTTCTCCCCACCTGGCCACTTGTCGCTTCCCATGTGGAACGATCTCTCAGAAAGTTTTGGTAGGAGGGGCAACTGAGTAGCTCAGTCAGTTAAGCATCTGACTCTTGATTTCAGCTCAGGTCATGATTTCTTTGTTCATGGGATTGAGCCCGCCTTGGGCTCTGCACAGACAACATGGAATCTGCCTGGGATTTTCTCTTTCCTTCTCTCTCTCAAAATAAATAAACTTAAAAAAAAAAGTTTCGGTAAGGAATTCTTGTGAATTTGGGGTATAAGGATCTTCAGAGACAGGAACCACAGGAGAGAAGGGGGTCAACGGTGATGAAATTGGAGGGAGCTCATCAACAGCAAAAGATCAAACATCCATCTTGTTTCCCTTCTTCCCACATTCCTCTCTTCCCTGTCCCCAAGTGTCCAAAGCCTGTGGTCCCCATTCATGGGCCCTTCTGCAATGTGAGGCCTGAGCTGTACAGGCAGTTGTCCCAGAACATCGGGTTGTTCAGTGGATTAACTAGATGACATAATGCTCGGAGGGGTTTTCTGTTTTAACACTGGAGCCCTCTGATAGGTCTCTAGAGAGCCTGCCTGGGGATGACTTGGGATCTCATGAGCTTGCTAATGACGAACTGATTTTGTCACCCACCTGAACACATCCTATTCCAGGATGGTTTTGACCACTGCGCAGATTTAATTTTTATTCTTAGTCGCACAGTATGTTGTTTAAACTTGTATTTGGCTGTTTGATGAGACAGAGAAACTTAATAGACATTGACATTGCAAAATGGTTACTAATAAGAAGCATAAAATGGCAATGAGTCTGCAAATTCTCTTAATATTACCCACAGAATGTCTTATATTGCACACAATTATGTCACTAGAGTTTCGAAATTCAATGTTAAAAAGATAAAATATATCCAATTGGGCTTTTAACTTACTGGGAATTAAAAATGTAAAATTATTTAATCAATGTGTGGTTTACAAAGTTTTTACAAATGTTAGTGTGAGATGTTCTCCCTTATCTTATCATGGATAGGAAAAAAAGTGAAAATCATAAACAGAAGCCAGTTATTTTTTTTTTAATTTTTTTAAGTTTTATTTATTTTTGAGAGAGAGAGAGAGAGAGGAGTGTGAGTGGGGGAGGAGCAGAGAGAGGGAGACACAGAATCTGAAGCAGGATCCAGGCTCCGAGCTGTCAGCACAGAGCCCAATGTGGGGCTCGAACTCATGAACCTCAAGATCATGACCTGAGCCGAAGTTGGACGCCCAACCGACTGAGCCATCTGGGTGCCCCATGCCAGTTAATTTTTTAAGAGCAATATGCAAGATTTTGAAATATCAGACCATGGACTAGATTCTTAGTCCTTTTGACACAATAACGTGTTGTTAAATTTCAACCTGCATTTTAATACACATTCATTCTCCAAGGATGGGAAAATGCATCATTTAAAAATTAACTTGGGACGCCTGGGTGGTTCAGTCGGTTAAGTGACCAACTTCAGCTCACGTCATGATCTCACAGTTCGTGGGTTCGAGCCCTGCGTTGGGCTCTGTGCTGACAGCTCAGAACTTGGAGCCTGCTTCGGATTCTGTGTCTCTCCCTCACCTCTGCCCCTCCCCGCCTCATGCTCTGTCTGCCTCTGTCTCTCAGAAATAAATAAACGTTAAAAAAAATTAAAAAAAGAATTCATCAACAAAATGAATTCATCAATCGGTTCTTATTTATAGTGAAACATCCTACGTCATTCGCCTCTTGAAAAAAATCAAAATGTGATCTATTTCATCGGTAATAAGATGTAAAGATGATAACATATGAACCCTAAGATAACACTGATCTAAAATATCTTTAACGGAAAAATCACACAACAGTGGAATTATTTGGAAGGATAATTCCAGGATATAAGGGATTATATATTACTGTTAAAGGAGTGTGCAGGAAAAAGGCAAAAGGCAAGAACCCCTGCTTGGTAAGAACCCCACCAAATGCCCCCTCTTTGAATATCATTGTGTTACTACCCTTCGAGATTTTCCCTGGGAGTCTGAAGACCCCTTCTGGTACTTCGGAGCCAGAATTGATTGACTGCTAGTGAATTAACAGCTGCTCCTTGGAGCCACCTTTCTGGCCCTCTCAACGCTCTAAGAATGGCTGAACAGAAACCTGTCCTCCTCAGACGTTCCAGGAAGGATGTAGGGTGCACGTGTTTGCCTGAGCAAACAGGTTTGCTCAGCTTTATGGGGAGCACACTTTGCACCCCGATCAACCCAGAGGTGAAGCAGGGCCATCAGTGTGCAAACTGGAATCACGGATGACATTCACTGGTGGTGAAAATTTACCCAAATCAGTTAGGGGTGGCCCATCTTTTTCCAAGTGCATCAAGCGACATTACCGGAAACACTGGGAGGTCCGAATGAAGTCTACCGTTTGGGTGACAGGACGTGTACTAAGTTTAATATGTAACGTGTTAACATTAGGGGAAGTTGGTGAAGGGTACGTGGAGGTTCTCTGCGGTACTTTCCTGTAAATGTAAAACCACGTAAAAATATAAGGTTAAAAAAGTAAGTACGGTCCTGAAAAGATCCCTTTTACGAGAGCGCAAGAGGACAGAGATTCTGACACCGCAGGGAGAGTGTCTGCTTTCCCAGCTCCAATAACAGCGCCTCACCCGAAAAATATTTTGAGAAGAAGCGCGCTGAACAATGCGTTTCGGACGCCGAGCACACACAGTTCATTCTTCTGGAGCATTCTCCGTCCTGCAGATCAGTCTGAGTGTTCTATTGTAGTCTGTTTGCACCTGGAGTTGGGGAGGCAGGGCCCCCGCTCAGGCGTTTATGTCCTTGTAATGCTGCCTTTCCGGCCACCCATTGAATGGGGCCCCTAGTGCATTTCACACTTGGATTAACTCAATCATGCAAATTATGTCCAGCCTAAAAGAAATCAGGCTGTGGGCAAATAAGAAATGCTAATAAACATTGAAAATGTGGCTCATAGCCGCGATGCTCCTTTATGGCCCAGCTGCCCATGGTCCTTCGATGCCCAGGCTCTGGCCACGAGGGAAACGGAGGGGCAAACAGGTTTGAGTTATAACAATAAATAAGAACCACAGGGTGCATTCAGTTCCCGAATCTTGATTCACCTCTTTGGGTGGAATAAACTGGTTCCGACCAGATTCGCAGGATAAAGCTTCCCATGCGAAGCATTGCTTGAAATGTCTTCGTTTGTCCTCAGGAAGGAAGAGTTCCAGAAGCCATTTCGCAGGCTTCCTAACGTCGTTCCTGTATAAACACCCTCACGTCTTGGCCCCAGGCTTCTGCTCTGCCAGTCCCTCTTCTTGGAACGCCCTCTTACAGACACACCTGTATTACACTGTCCAATCCTAATCGTCCCTCCGAAGGCCCAGCTAAAACAAAACCTCTCGATTCAGAACGTTTTCGTGACTTCGAGACCGGCTCCCTCTCTGCTCTGTCCTGTTTTGCTGGCTCCCATGAGTCCACGGACATTTGCTGTTTCACGATGTACCCTTCTGCGTATAGGAGGCTCCTTTCTGCCTGGAATGCAGGTTCCCCAGTGGAGGAGCCATACCGTCTGGGTGTCTCCCGCCAGATGGGGCACCATAGTTTTTACTCACCATCCTGGGTGTTCAGTAACTATTTTTGGAAGGATCTATTTGGTATTTGGGCGATAGATGAAGGAAGTACCACAGTGAAATGGGTGATGAGAGCTTCTAGCTTCTAGGTCAGACTTGCTCCTTGCTCAGACGATTTGGTTTCAATTCGCTATTGGCAGAGAATATGAGCCGAAGAGGGGGACCCACCGTGTACATTTCTAAACAAAAGCCAAATTTACAAAGAACCAGGAACACGCAAGGAGGTGCTGGGCCCTACTGGAAACCCTTGAGTGCGTGATTCCAGCTTGTCCTTAGCTCCTAGGGGGTGAACCCAAATGAGTAGCAGGTGCTAGGTTTGACCCCCTGCTCCCTCCGGAATTCTTGCCCCGCTGAGCACTGGGCTCCCTTCAGGGGCTTCATCCTACTTTGCTTTCAAGCTATTGACTTAAGATCGCCTGCACAGAAAACTTCCTGTATCCACGAACATGGATTAGATTTAAGTTTATTGAATGCAGAAACTATATTTAAAACTTCTCTGTACAGTTCACAGCACCTAAGTCAGAGCAGAGTTCAAAATGATTAGTTTCGTAATCGCCCCCGCCGGTAGAGTGAGTTGACCTAGTGGGACCTTTCTCCGACCTCACCCTTCTCTCCTGTCCCCTACTCTTGACAGGTTGCTTGGGAATGCGGGGTGGGGAAAGCGCAGCGGGGTCCATGCTGGTGATGATGGTGTCACCGTTGTTAATTTCAAGAACAACTTTCACTGAGTGCTCCCTGTGAGCCGGGTGTTGGCGTTAAAGGGCCTACACTCACGATCTCATTTAATTTTTCCTTTTTGAAAGCCTCTGGGGTGGATGCCCAATTATTGCCCTTATATGCCTTTCACACACAAGGGATCTCAGGCTTTGGGAGATTCAGAGCCCAAGCCCCAAATCAGTGGGAAAAGCAGCATTTCTCCTGCGCCGGTGGCCTTTCTCTGCTAAGGATACACCAGGCACAGAGAGAAGGCTGTGAAACACACATTTTCTTACAAATGATCATTGTTCTCAACAGAAGGGCTGCTGGTTTTTTCTTCCGGGTTGCTGTAAACAGTCTGGACTAACCCATCTAATGTCCATGTCCAGCAGGGAGGCTGATGCCTGGAGGTAAGTTCTTAGAAGACTGTATTTCCATGACCATATGCATGTAGGAGTCTGCAAAGTTCCCCCGACAATCTCTCTCCACAACCTGCTCTTTTTATAAAAGAGCCGTAATGTTAGACCTTCATCCCACATTCACTTCTACATTTCTGCTTTCCCTGGAGACAGCTCGGTGACAAATATTGGCAGTAAAATTATCCACCATGATCATTTTTCTCTTTAACCAACTCGCTTATACTTAATGTTCACCAAAGCAGGTGGGTTAAAAATAAGCTCCGCTTTTCTCCCCTTCGAGGTGATTGGCATCTCCTTTTCCATTCAAAATTAGAGACAGCAACCCATGCTCAGCCACGATTTTACTCCTGGAGGCTTGTTGGAAGTCCACACACACACCCCTGACAGATACAACAGGGATTAATGGGCCATGGCCAGAAGTTTGATTTTTCTGTCAAGTGCTCCCATCCGGTTTTAATAAACAGAAGAACAACATAAACTCCACTGCCTGCTCGCCACAGCTTAGACCAAGCCGGTTGCCCCTGGTCCATGAGTGTTGAGCTGAGTTATGATTCTAAAACGACTGACAAATGCTTTTACGAGTCCCTTCGGAAGGCTACTCTGGCGACTGGCTTTGCTCCCCTGTTCCCTCATTCTGCTTCTCTCTCCAGTATGGGCCGCTCGGTGCTTTGCCAGGGGAAACCGTCAAGTGTAATATCACATTTACAACTAAATGGCTTCCATTTATTGTCACTGGTGTAAAAATGCCAAAATACCCACTGTTTTCCCTTTAAGCCACGCTGGGTGCCCTTTTGCAGAAGGCTGTCCCCTGCAAGGACTAGAAGTTGAGCCAAGGTACGGAGGACTTATAGTAGCAGATGGCCAGAACCAGGTATGATCGCAGAACTCCGCCTCACATCATGGCCCTCGTCTTCTGTTCGGATGAAGCTGTATTGTGTTTCCGTGGATTATCGATCCTTCCCCCAAATACCGATTACCGGGACGTGCCTGGTCCCCGTTCACTGGGAAATTGGGTTGCTCAAAAGACGATGAAGGCTACGAATGTCTCTTGTCTTTTCTGTTTGATTTCGCAAAACACAGTAGGATTTATGTGGGACGACGTTTGCTTCTCTATTCCTGGAGACAGTCGCTGTCTTAAACCGAGCTGACCACAGGATGTCACCAGTGTTCCATGAAAATCCCCTTGAAAGGGCATTTACCTGGTCATGCAAAACCGGTTTCTTAAAGAAGAAAGGTCAGCGCACATACATGCGGTCACACCTACGACTTCAAATAAAATCTGGTTTTGCAGAGGCAGCCCTGGCTTTATCACGCACAATCAAAGCAGATCGGAACTGAAGTTGTCCTTGAAGAAAAGGTGCCATCGACAAGTAAAGCCACTAAACTTAACAGCCCAGCGCTATTTAATTGCCCCTGAAGAGAAGTCACCCTGAGGTGGAGTTAATAACCAATACCAGATCTTTTTTTTTTTTTTCCGCTTTAATTTTCTTTGAAAGCTTCATGCTCAAGCCATGTGGTGACCAATATCTAACGGAATGATATGCTGCTCAACTACCTTCCTTGGGACATATTTAGCAAATCCCAAAAGGAGAGACTAAAAAGATAAAGGGGGCATGAGCAGACATCTAAACCTACTGAGGGAAAGAAGTTTTAAAACAGAAATTGGTGGGGCTCCTGGGTGGCTCAGTCCGTTAAGCGTCCGACTTCAGCTCAGGTGGTGATCTCCAAGGTCTGTGGGTTCGAGCCCCACGTCGGGCTCTGTGCTGACAGCTCAGAGCCCGGAGCCTGCTTCGGATTCTGCGTCTCCCTCTCTCTCTCGCTGCCTCTCCGCCACTCCTGCTCTGTCTCTCTCTCAAAAATAAGCACTTAAAAAATTAAAAATAAAATACGATAAAATTTTAAAAATAAACAAAACAGAAATTAGTTAGATAATGAGCCCGGTCCCCTCTTGCACTATGACAGGGGCTCCCACAGCCATGGTACAAAAGAGAGACTGTGGACAAAGTGTTTAAGGGGCCATTCCCAGGGGAGAACACGGCCGGAAGCCAAGGGCCCATCAGTCACCGACAATTATGGAGGCGAAGTTGCAGACTGCGTTTGTAAAACATTTCTTCGGTCTCTTCATAAATTGATAGGCTGCAAAGTTCTCTATGAAAAAAAAACCAGAGTGACTTTTCAAAGTTCTCTGTGAAAAATACGTAGGTCAAGCCAGCCAAAGAGCAAGGCAGCTTGACAGCTTCCTTCCTGGCCTGGGTGAACCCCGTTCCAGAAGATTCCAGTTGGTTTATGTTATCAAAGCTTCACGAGTTGAGACAAGAAGTGTACTGCTTTCATCAGCCACTGATGTTATCCGAGCCCTCGCCTTTGCGGAAACCTATACGTTATAGGCAAACAGTCAGAGAGCCCACACTGGTTCGTCTTCGGGACAGTGTCTCAAGGGAGTTTGGATGGAGGCCGTTTGCCCATTCTTTCATTTGTCCATCCGTGTGTACAAATCTGAACTTCTGTTATTTTTAAAAACTTAAGGCAAACAATGCTTTTGATGATATGGAGGCCGATGTGTGCTGAATTGCCCCTCCCATATGTTGAATTTCTAACCCCCGGTGTCTTGGAATATGACGGTATTTGGAGAGGGAGTCTTTCAAAAGGAAATTAAGTTCAAATGAGGTCATATGGATGGGCCCTAATCCAGTATGACTAGTGTCCTGATATGAAGAGGAGATTGGGACCCAGACACGTGTGGAGGGAAGGAAGACCGTGTGACCACACAGGGAGAGAACGGCTCTCTGCAGCCGAGGAGAGAATCTTCAGAAGAAACCAACCCGACCCACACCTCGATCTCGAACTTCCAGCCTCCAGGGTTTGTAGGAAAATAAATTTCTGTTGTTCAAGCCACCCAGTCCGTGGTTCTTTGTTATGGGAGCCCTAGCACAGTAGTACAGAGGCTAAAATATCTCAGCTTGGCAATACAAGTCAGGTAATACTAATCACTCTCTTGGGTTAAACACTGTCTTAAATAATAACAGCTGACACCAACTGAGAACTTGCTGAGTATGAGTCGGCTCAGTGACTGGAGAATCACCCCAACATTGGTGAACCCATAATTCACACAGAATCAGAGAACTGGGGGGATGGATGGGCCTCATAAACCCTCTGGCCCATCTAATTTAACTCATGACTCCATTAGACTCATAGTAGTCTGGACCGATGGAGCATGTGAGTCCCCACCACCTCAGAGGGAGATTCCCCGCAGTGCCCTCAGGGCTCACTCTGCTCAGCAAACCCGAGGTGCTCCCCAGGAGTGTGGGAACTCCTTCGGCGGCTTGGAAACTCTCCCCAGTGCTTTGTACTTGAGTTTGTAACTTGCCACGTTTATGCCATTAGTGGCTGGACCAACCTAGAGGCTAGCTTGCCTCAGTCCAGGGTTCTTTCCACTACGACGCACTGACTCCTACAAACGCCTGATCTATTTAAAAAAAAAAAAAAGAAAAGAAAAAGAAAAAAGAAAGACTGAAAGATGATTGTTCTCCCCACAAAGGTATTTGCAACCCTAAGAAAAGATTCATTGTGGAGACTCCATTAAATGGGAAGGCCCCCTCGTATATTGGAAATATGATTGACTTTATAGAAATCCAACTGACAACTCTTTAAAACTCACCTATTTTGAATTTTTTTTTCAACATTTTTTATTTATTTTTGGGACAGAGAGAGACAGAGCATGAACGGGGGAGGGGCAGAGAGAGAGGAAGACACAGAATCGGAAACAGGCTCCAGGCTCCGAGCCATCAGCCCAGAGCCTGACGCGGGGCTCGAACTCACGGACCGCGAGATCGTGACCTGGCTGAAGTCGGACGCTTAACCGACTGCGCCACCCAGGAGCCCCAAAACTCACCTATTTTGTAAAATGAAAGGGAGCACACAAGGACTCAGAACATACCAAGGGCAGTCAACAATCACACCCCAGGAAGGTCAGCTAAGGGTAGGTGAGGAAGGGATAACGCTTCACTACCCAAGCACTGCGTGAAACACTCCATGTGCATGATGCCACTGAATCCTTTTCTCAACCTTGTGAGGTAGGCATGATGTTTCTCCCCATTTCCCAGGTCAAGAAACGGAGGCACAGGAAGATTAAGTAACTTGCTCAAGGTCGGGTTCCTCCCTGAAACAAGGGACGTTAGCATCACAAGAAAACAGGGACGTTAGCTTGAACCTGAACTGGAAATGAAAAAATAAAAAACCAGAAGCTAGACATTCACTGACTCAAAAATAGAGCACACATATTGACCTTCTGGTTTTGAAATCGTTTAATAACTGGAAACTAGTTTCAAACTTGAGTTTGGCACACAGTTTTGAGGGGTCAGTTGAGAGGAATACAAGGCTTATTTTAAAAAGGGAGTTGCTACATTTTCAAGGCAATGCTTTCAGCCTGAGTGGGGAGGAAATAGGTATGAAGGAGGTGTAGTTTCAACACTTTATAACCAACGTACGTATACAGGAAAATATAAAAGACAATCCTTATAGCTTGACGAGTGTACAACGTTAAAAACATCCTTTGTTAAGGATTAGGGAAAATCTTCAGGTCGTTATTTGTTCAACTCAACCATTTAATTACGTGAATGTCTTTTTCAAAATACCCTACTACAGTCTCAGAGGATACGTGTGAATGTTCCATGCCATGTGTTCCTTACAATAATAATAAGCAAAAAGTAAATACAATTTGGTGTTTAAATAGCGTTCCTCTTTTCTTTGGCCACCCGGGTCTTCATTTCGTTTAATTAATCTGTTCATTGCTGGTGCGTACGACCGCTTTGCAATGCTTTGGGAAGCTTTGATTTCCTGGCGTACAAAGGAACGATCCGTGTGGTTTGATACTGGATGGTGTGGTTGCACGTGGGTCTGCGCGCATTCTGGAAACACTCTTCCCCGGGCCTGTGTGATAAGAGATTTCAAGAGCTGTTAGGGGCTTCCGCCCGGGTGAAGCGGCCGCGGTGTATTTCTTTCCATGCTGGATTCACCGGCTTAGAGAGACAGCACAAAGCACAATGCGAGGTAACCCCGCTGGATGTCCGCCCCCTTTTGCGCTTACGGGATGTCAACTTCTGTAAGTGAATATTTAAGTCTGGTCGCTTGCTCGGTTTTCTGTGCTGGTTTTAATACACAGGGCAGCTACCACTCAGTAAGCCCTTGCCCCTCTGTGTGCGTGCGTGTGTGTGCGCGCGCGCGCGTGTGTGTGTGTGTGTGTGTGTCCACGTTTCCCTCCACGGCTGCCCCCGCATCAGTGCACTCCTTGGCCATCCCCTGGTAGAGGAATCGTAGGGCTGGGGGGAGAGGGGTGGAGGATGGGGGGGGGGGCCCAGGCAGGAATGACTCCCCACCTTTGATGCCTTTTCCAGAGCGATGCTCCGACTAATCAGCAGCGGCCACTAACGAAGAGCGAGGCTGGTCTCCTTTTCCAGAGACTGAGCCCATTACCCTCTTGGTCCCCACTAGCCTGCGGGCGCCCAGCCTGCTTCCCGAATGGATGACTTCTGGCTCACTGTGCGGCTCCCAGCCCTGGTGCCAGTGGCCGTGAATAACCTTGCTTTGGTGCCTATTTATTTTATTTCGAATTTCTCCACCCGGGGTTCTTTCCACCTCCACCAGCACCCCCCTTCACCGGCCCCATGTGGTGATGTTTCTTGAAATGTTAGATTCTTTCTTCCTCTGTCCCCCCTCCAGCTCTGGAAGCATTTTGTTTCTGTGCTGCTTTGTGAGGCTGGTGCTGAGTCCAGATCCTTGGGGCTTTAAAGTTGAATTAATTATTAAACAGGAAGGGAGCGGTACTTTCAGCAGGCGCCAAGTAACTATACTTAAACTACAACCTGGCACTGTTTTTCCCACCCTGGTGCTGTGGTTTGCTGAAGGCAACTGGAGATTTTTATTCTAGTTTTAATCAAGCATCTCTGTAAGTTTTCAGGCAGTTAAGATTCGGCAGCGAATGGCTGGGAAGTCAGTCTTCATCACCTCCTGACCATTTTGGCCAAAAAAAAAAAAAAAAAAAATTTTTTTTTTTTAATTCAAATCAGAAGTACTTTGCCAGTTCATAAATCAACCTGAAATTGCCCGCTCCCTACAGTTCACCTTTCCTGAGAACAGGGTGGGCTTTTCTCTCAAATGCATGTGTGTGTGTGTGTGCGCGCGCATACGAGACTTCTATCAATTAGTTCCCATTTGTACAGAGTGATGCTTTTCAGAGAAAACCACCAGAACATTGACCTTGTTGCCTTGTGATTATTATATCCATTGCTTTAATCTGGGGGCTAAGTTGATATCAAACCGCGTATTTAAAACTGCCAATGAAGACGTGCCGTGGGATTTCTTAATTTCCTGAATCCAGGCGTTGATACTTTTGAGAAATCCACAGCCCGCCGGAGTTGCTGGGCCCACTTGGCCCAGACACTGGGCATGGGTGTTCTGTCCCAGCTACGTGAGTGAGGCAGTGCCAATGTTTTCTAGAGAAACCGAAGCCTATATCAAAGGTATCAAAGTAACAGCCTGAAAGGGCCAGCTGACCCCATGCCGGGCTCCCCGTTTGATTTCCACGGGGCTTCTGGAGTGTGGTGGCCGCCCTTTCCCGGTCTCAGCTGACTGGCTTTCCACAGGAAGCTGGATAGGAAGTGTGATCAGTCTGCTCCATTAAGTCTCCCCTGTGGCTTGAGCAGCGGTGAGGGCTGCGGGGTGGGAGAGAGGAAGAGCTCTCTGGGTGTAGCTGGGTGCGTAGGCAGGAGCGTGAAGCATCCTCAAGAGGCAGGGGAACAAAGATTTGGTTGAAAATGTAGATTCATGCATATACATTTGGAACAGGGCAGAAAAACCGTAAGCCCAACACATACAACCCTCCTGCTCTCCTCCGCGCCGGCTTGGGACGAGTGTGCACGTTCACGACTGAGCAAGGTAGAGCCTTCCCACCCTTCGTGGTGTGGGGGGAAACCTTCACCATGCACGTCCTTTCTACCTAAGAACTCCGTAAAAATGGCGGATGTTCTGTGAGCCTTGCTATCCAGTATTCTTTTTAAATGCTGATTTCCCTTTAGAGATGTTTACCTACATACTTATTTATTTGGGCTAACAATTCTTATTTTAAAAAACACAGAAAATTCCCACCTCGTGTATATTGTCTACCTCGTGACTGTATACTTTCCCTCGGCCATTCAGTTACCAAATTGAATTACGGTAAGCAAAAATTATGGTCCATGGGCTTAATTCAAAGGATTAGTTAGAAGAAGCCAGAGAAATTCACACTTCCAAGAATTTTTTTTTTAATATGAAATTTATGGCCAAATTGGTTTCCGTACAACACCCAGTGCTCATCCCAACAGGTGCCCTCCTCAATGCCCATGACCCTCTTTCCCCTCCCTCCCACCCCCCATCAACCCTTAGTTTATCCTCAGTGTTTAAGAGTCTTTTATGGTTTGCCTGCCTCCCTCTCTAACATTTTTTTTTTCTCCTTCCCCTCCCCCATGGTCTTCTGTTAAGTTTCTCAGGATCCACATAACACACTTCCAAGAAGTTAAGTAAACTCAAAATCTCAGAAGCTTTCCTATATTTCCCCGAGTCGCCACCTTTCCCACGGACCGACCTTTCCTTGCTATGTCACCTCATGACACCCCCGTGCTCACGCTGCCGTCAGGTTCCCTCTCTCGTGTTGGGTCCTGTTGTTTAGGATCCTATAAATGGCCACACTGTAATCATCAGGCTTCTAAGTCCAGTAATTAATTGAAAACCTAGATGAAAAATGACGTGCTCCTCATTGCACAATATTTGGAAAATATACTTAATAAACAGACGACTTTGCACAATTTTGAACTGTTCTTCATGTCTCTCTCTCTCTCTCTCTCCCTCTCTTTTCCCCAGAAAACATCATGAGCCGATTTTAAAATTAAATGATCAGGTTTCTGGTCTTTGACGAAGCAAAGATCATAGTCCCTTTTTTGCTTGAAAATGGGTTGATACTCTCCTCCCTCACCCGTGGAGAGTTTGCAATACAAAAATTTCAAAAATACTTCATTTAAAATAACCTCTCAGGGGCTGCCCTAAGTCTTTGCCGTTTACACATTACAGCCCACTCGAAAAAGTGCGTTCGCTTAGTTCGAAAGGAAAACTGGCCAACGATAATAACAAGACCGTAAACGAAAACAATAGAAAGAGTACGGAGGATACAAAACACGCACGCCTTGCTTTTTAAACACCTTTTATTCCCCGTCGCTTTGAAGATAACTCTAAAAATAGTGTAAACACCGATAGTTTCCCCACGACGTTCTCCCCTGACTGCCAAAAAGAAATAGCTAGGAAATGTTGTGTTTCTGTCTGATTTGTGTCAACTCTGCTCCCAGAGAATAATGAGCCATTCCTGTCGTTATGAGGAAGATTTACTTTGAAAGGGGTCGCCTGGGCATTCGTCACCCGTCCTTACTTGCTATTAGGAACTGCCAGTGCCTGGCGGGGCGGGCTTCTCCGCCGAGTGACGGGCTCCGGTTCTTGGGGGGGGGGGGTCCAGCCGCCTGCCACGTGGTGGGGGATCTCTGCAGGTGTATGGGCCGCAGCCCTAGGCAAGGCTGTCCCGGCCTTCCCCCAAAGGTCTCGGAGCCCTTCTGCAGCCCAGATGGTTCCAATTTGAGGCCTACACTCGGTGCTGGAGCTGTATTGAGTTTCTTCCCCGAAACCAACAAAACCTGCTTCAGCATTTTGCTTGGATTAAAATATTTGTCCCTTTTTTCACAGGGCAGAAGGAGGACTCCTGAAACCTCCCGAAGGAAGGAAATCATTACAGGGCCCTACAGAAGTAGGTCATGTGCTACAGCTGCTCATAGTTTAAGAGGAAGAAACGTAGGACCTCAAACCTGGAACGCAACTCTTTCAAAATGCTTGAGAACAGCCCAAGAAAAACATCCTCCCGAGGCTTATCTAATAACCATGATCTATAATCGTCTCAATGTGTGCTTGCGTTTCCTTCGAAGTTTGCGCCCACTTCCCAGAGCTAACGAGACGCTGAAACCGAACACAGAAAAATTTAATGAAGGGGATTTAATAGTTTGTGTTACAGCTAATATGGTCCATTAGAAGCTGTCATTTTCATAAACAATGAAGATATGTTACCCTCTCCTCTGGTGTAAAGTCATTCCGAGCCGGACCCGTAAACATTCGGTAATGATCTGTAGAACGTGCATGAAAGACAATTAAGGCGCCACTTGAAAAGTCTCTTTTCCTCACATATTTGGTTTCTTGCTAAATAAACTCATAAAGATCATACATGTGCGAGCGTCCGCTTACATTATACAAAACAGCCCGTGTGTGCGTTGCGTTGAGAACAAAGACGAGACGTCTTCTAGGTGTTGTGGGGTTCTATAAGCTTGGGAAATATCAGAAGCGGTTAGTGAAATTAGGATCACAGTTTCTGTTCTTGAGTTCATACTACGAGAAGAGAAAACCACTAGCTTCGGGAACTTAAAATTAACAGTTCACAATGCCATTAAAGGCGCAATGGCAACCTTTAAAAGCTGTAAATAAAAAAGTTTCTGTGTTTCTTGCAAAGAGGGTATGTTCTGCTACGATCCAGATTCTTTTTCGGAATTGATTTTTTAATTGCGGCAGGCACCGGGCAGGGACAGGGTTTCAGCAGTTGTATACTTTTCTGAGACTAACTGAATGTACTTGAGAAAATGAAATCTACTTGACTCTCTCTGACTTCGTAAATAGAATTTGCTCCCTAGCTCTCCCTTTTCTTTTAAAGACAAATGACTCCTTTTTATAGGTTTTAGGTTTGGCAGAATTTAATGAAAAATTCTTCCAACTCCTTTACATTTCCTTCTGTGGACCAGGGGGAGAGGTGGGGGGCGGGGGGAGTGGGGAGGTCCAGATTAAAATTATTCTAGTTATTCACAGAGGCTTGAAAGCTCCGGTGAAGAGTTTTGAGAAGTAGCCTCAGGCAGCATTTGCTATCAATGAAGGCCGGGAACAAAAAACATTTAAAAGCAGATTACAAATCCCTCCTAACAAAGCAAAATCAAATCACTGATCGATAAGTGCAGCTGGGTTTAAATTGTTTCCTTAAAAAGGCTTTAAAAACTTTTTTGAATGATAGGCTGGAGGCTGAACCTTTTATGCTTTGGAGCAAGTTCCTTCTGGAAAAGTCTTTCCTCTCTTCCAGGGAGGCCTCTCCTGGGACAAGACAGAGTTACTCTCTTCTTGCTAAACATGGCCCTGTGGCTGGAAAAGGCTGGCAATGTGGTTTCCAAGAAAGGGAACGACGTTCTTTGATGTTTGTCAAGTGCTGTAAGATATTTTAGCTACTGGTCCCAACAGCATAGCTGGATTCCCCACGGTCATCTCTGAACTATTCGTAAAATGCCCAAACTGGGGTGCCTACCCCCCCTTTTTTTTTTTAACAAAAAAGGGCCCCAGACACTCGGTCACTTAAGCCACAAAAAATGTGCTGGGTAGATTCTGACTTGCTGTCTAGATCAACACCACGTGGGAGATGCTGAGACACAACCTCCCCGATCCATACTTAACTCAGATGCCTCGCTCTTTTGGTGACTGAATTCAAACAGGGTTTTTAAAAACAAGAGGAGAGAGAAAAGAAAGGAAACCAAGGAGCAAGTGATGTTCAATTTAATCACATATGTTCCCAATGGCACAGAGATAAGCAAAAAGGGTTCCTGGTACATTTTTTAATGATTTCATTATCACCAGACAAGAATTGAAAGATTGTCCAGATGCTATTGGGAAGATAGAAACATGAGATTAAAATTAAAAATAATAAAAAAAATAGTAATAATAATACCACCAATGGGTCCCTGCTGCTAGAAACAGCCAGGGCAGACCTGATGTGAACTTTGAAGTTCGGCCTCCGTTCCAAAATCAGTTTATAAAAAAAGGAAGGTGGAGATCGGGTAGAAAATTTTGATTTGGGCCTGGGCTCTCCCTTTTCCTCCATGAGCATCATTTGACTGGGGTGGGTTGTAACTGGATAAGTGGGGCAGAAAGGTAGAAGGGGGCTCCCTTCACACGGGCCTGGCCAGCCTGGGCGGTGGGCGGGTGGAGGGCCGCCTGGCCAGTGGCCTCAGACAGCCTGTGTCACACACACATACCACGGCGGAGGACAGGAATTACCCGCTGTGAGAGCCAGGGATCACAGACCTACTCCTCCCCTTTCCCTGGGCTCCTCCTGTCCCAGAATAGTCACCTTGAAACAACGCATCCCACACTATTACCTGAGTGGCCTGGCCACTCTCACCTGAACAAAGCTCTCCCTTCTCTAAGGGCTCCTCTGCTGCTGGTGTGGAAATGACTTACTGCCTAGCAAATGGATTTATCATCTCTCGGTGGGGTCGAGTGTCGTCTAAGAAGACTGTAAGCTCCCTGCAGGTGCGGACTAGAGTCTTTTTATTCCTGCTTGGGGCTGTGATGGCCCAGCTGCTCAGTAAAAAATCGCTCTGTTACAGGCCGTTGATAAGGAAGCCAAAAAAAGATGACCCATTAACATACCCAGGGAAAGTACGAGAAGGTTAAAAATCTTATCCAGGGACTCAAAGCCTGTTTCGTGGTGAGACTTTTGCAAGGCTCGCTCAAAGCAGCCTCTAGAAGTGGAAGGATGGAAGCAAAATCCTCTTAGGAGAGGAAGCCTCCCTTTGACTGCACGCAGATCCCCAGACGCCCTCCCCCAGAAATCTCCTGAGAGCAACGACTTTGACTCCCGGGGCCCGAATCCAGGCAAGACTGCCCGCCCTGCTGCCCTTTTATTCCATTTATCCCATTTCGCTAAGACCTTCCATCACCCCACCGAAGGAGCGATAGACTCTCACGTCGCTGAAAATATTTGCGTTGTCCACTCAGGCTGGCCCGCTGCTATCTTCTCGTGGTGTGACAGTTACCTTCGGCCACTTCGCTTTTCTTTGCTCTGCATGCCCCATGCTGAAGGACGCATTTGTCTCATGGCTAAAGCGCTATCGGACCTACTTGCAACCCCAGGAAAATTTCTCGGGCAACAAGAGCTGTTTTCCAAATTTGGAAGTAACCTCTCCCTGCAAAACGTGACACGGAGGCAATAAAATTCAGGATGGCTATCTTTTGTAGTTGAAACATTTTCGAGAATCCGGTAAAACCTCGGACTGTAACTTGTCCTGCGAGTGTTCCGAGTGCTCCGCAAGACGAGCAAACATTTCTGATAATTTTTAACTTGATAAACAAGTGATGTCTTGTAACTGGAATAGTACATGATGCCAAACGTCACGTGATCACAACTGAGCCCAGGGGTCTTGAAATCTGCTTTGAGGTATGAGTGCTTTGGATCACAAGCGTGTTTCCGGAATGAATTATGCTCGCAAACCAAGGTTTGATTGTACTTGTAAATGAGATTCTCAAAATTCTAAGAATGTCTATTTGTCTTTTTTGCTTATAATTTTTAAAATTTTTTAAAATTTTATTTTTCGGTAATCTCTACATCCAACGTGGGCTTGAACTCACAACCCTGAGATCAAGAGTCACCTGCTCCACCAACTGAGCCAGCCAGGCACCACTAGAATTCTTTTTTTTAAAGATTTTTGGGGCGCCTGGGTGGCGCAGTCGGTTAAGCGTCCGACTTCAGCCAGGTCACGATCTCACGGTCCGTGAGTTCGAGCCCCGCGTCGGGCTCTGGGCTGATGGCTCAGAGCCTGGAGCCTGTTTCCGATTCTGTGTCTCCCTCTCTCTCTGCCCCTCCCCCTTTCATGCTCTGTCTCTCTCTGTCCCAAAAATAAATGAACGTTCAAAAAAAAGAAAATTAAAAAAAAAAAGATTTTTAAATGTTTATTTATTTTTGAGAGAGACAGAGAGAGAGAGGGAGGGGCAGAGACAGAGGGAGACACAGAATTCGAAGCAGGCTCCAGGCTCTGAGCTGTCAGCACAGAGCCTGATGCGGGGCTCGAACTCACAAGCCGTGAGATCATGATCTGAGCCGAAGTTGCCTGCTTAACCAATTGAGCCACCCAGGCATCCCTAAATTCTTGAATTTTTAACAAAGGCACCTATTTCTTGTTTCTGGGAATGGAAAAAAAACAATATATAGAAGTGTGGGGGCGCCTGGGTGGCTCAGTGAGTTGAATGGCCGACTTCGGCTCAGGTCATGATCTCGTGGTCCGTGAGTTCGAGCCCTGCACTGGGCTCTGTGCTGATGGCTCAGAGCCTGAAGACTGTTTCAGATTTTTTGTCTCCCTCTCTCTGACCCTCCCCCATTCATGCTCTGTCTCAAAAATAAATAAACGTTAAAAAAAAAAAAAAAAAAGAAGTGTGTTTATCCTGTTAAACGTTGATCCCTGGCCAGGTCTCCCAAAACTTTTGCCTTTGCTCTCAGCGTGGCTTGAAGGATGAGTCTCTTATCCATTAACTGTCTTCCTTAATTGGTGTGTCACTTAAGTTCTTTTTGTGCGCGGTGCAAATCACATTGGAAAGAGCCAAGTTAATCTCTTTAGTTCAAAAACCATTTACTGAGTTCCTCATAGGTACCCATACAGGTGACCGCAAAGCTATACATAGAGCACATTAGTTGGGAATAGGGTTGTTCAGCTTTTCTTGCTCACGTTGGTAACTGGAAACAGAGTTAGAGGCTCCCGTTTGCACAACTGGGGTGCTATTTCTCTCAGTGGTTCATCAGGTGTTTAAAGGCGAAGTCATCACCAGATGACTGCGGTCTTAGGCAAGCATTCACTACCTGGGGGGGGGGGAATGGGAATTTAAAATGCAAATTAGTGCATGGGTTTTTAGTCTATATACGTCAGGTGACTGCTTGTTTTCCACCACATTGACCTGCTTTGGGATCCTGGAGGCAGATGTTGAACACCCATCATTATGGCATGTCTCACTTTTACTTATCTGTGGTCGGGTGGCCAGCTTAAAGGTGTAAGTGAGAACATACATTAAGGGAGCATGACCAGTGAGGTCTGTTAGTCCCCATGATCCGTTGGAAAAATTCTACATGATATTATATTATATTATTTATATATTTATTTATTTAGGGGAGAGTGCAAATGGGAGAGGGGCAGAGAGAGAGAAGGACAGAGGATCCCAAGTGGGTTCTGCGCTGACAGGCTGACAGCCGCGAGCCCAGTGTGGGACTGGAACTCACAAATTGCGAGATCGTGACCTGAGCTGAAGTCGGACGCTCAACCGACTGAGCCACCTGGGTGCCCCTCTACAGGATTCTAAAAAAAAAAAAAAAAAAAAAAAAGTACCCCCTTCTTCCATCAGTGAACTTCATGGAACGATGTGCCTTGTTACCACTCGTTCCAAACAGACGATATGTTTTCATGAACCTCGGCATCCTTTTTGCTCTTGGACTGGCTCATTCTGGCCTGGAAACTTTCTCTTGGGTCTGTCAGTCACCCTGGAGTCTCCTCAACGGGTAACCTTTTACCTCGTCCAAAACCAACTTTTTAAAGTTTCCATTTAAGTAAAAACTCTAGTAAAGTGCTGGGAAGCGTTGGTCGAATAACCTTTGTGAAGTTAAGGCTGTTCAGTCAAATGTGGGATGACGTCACCTCATGACAAGCTCTTACTTATTTCACTGTGTTTCAAGAAGCTCTCCAGATTCATTCCGGTGTAAATCTGGTCTTTCCGCTTTCTGAGGCCCTCTTGGTTCGTAAATACTCAGCTCTTCAGTTTGGGTCATTTTCATCTACTTGTGTGGAACGCGTGCGTGAACGTGTGCACATGTGCGCGTGTTATTTCGGAGCCTATGAATTCCTTCAGGAGGACAGGAGTATGTCCTTTATCATCTTCTTTGTGTTTTTTGTCACGAATCCTATTCTCACTGAGGCCCTATAATCGCAGAAGTCCTTCGGTAAGCGTTGCCAACTTACTGGTGATTTTTAAAGACAAAATTCTCGTGACTTCAATAAAAAACTTTATCTGGGGAAGAAAGCTAGGAGGCAGAATGCATCTAATGCTAGACTATCTGTGGACTAGTTCAACTGTATACAGTACATATTTAGTAAGAAAGCCTAAAAAGAAGAATTAATGGAAAAAAAAAAGAGTAACTCTAAACGCGACTTTTGTTCAACATTTCTAATTTTAAATAAGATTTGAGATGGATACCAGCACGGCTTGTCCTCAGATAATGTAGTCTGGAGTATAGCTAAAGCATTATTTGTTTGCGCGTGTCCCGTGAAGGTTATTCAACCAATGTTCACCAAAGAGATCACTTGACTCTTTTCTGAATATGGGTAGGATTTTTAAAACTATTTTTTCACTGAAAACTCTCTTGTCTAAGAATTGGACTATCACACCAAAAAAAGGGGGAGGGTGGGGAACACCTCGGTGGCTCTTTCTGTTAAGCGTCTGACTCTTGATCTCGGCTCAGGTCATGATCTCGCAGTTTGTGAGATCAAGCCCTACATCGGGCTCCTGCGCTGACAGCAGGAGCCTGCTTGGGATTCTGTCTCTTCCTCTCTCTGCCCCTCCTTTGCTCTCTTTCTCTCTAAACTGAAAGAGGGGCGCCTGGGTGGCTCAGTCAGTTGAGCGTCTGACTTCGGCTCAGGTCATGATCTCACGGCTCATGAGTTTGAGCCCCACGTCGGGCTCTGTGTTGACAGCTCAGAGTCTGGAGTCTGCTTCGGATTCTGTGTCCCTCTCTCTCTCTGCCCCTCCCTCGCTCATGCTCTGTCTCTCTCTCTCAAGAATAAATAAAAAACATTAATAAAAAAATTAAGTAAACAGAAAGAAAGAAAGAAAGAAAGAAAGAAAGAAAGAAAGAAAGGACACCATCATTTGTCTGACATTCCAGAAAATTTATTTTAATCAGGAAATAAAGAATTTCTGCCTGCATGCATAAGAGATCAGGAAAAAAACCAAAACCCAAAAAACAGTGGAGTTGTCCATAAGGACAAGGTGGACCTAATGTGTTCCCATCAGATATCCTGGGATGGCTTTTGAATTTGATTTTTGCAATTCATTCAGATACACAAAGGCCCAGTAGAGAGTCAATAGACCAGTGGGGTTTATCCAGGCAACGGTTCAGTGTCTAGCTTGGGAGGAAAGCAACTTACAAAGTCTGAATGTCCTACGGAATGGGTTACCATTAATCCACCAAGAGATTTCTGTAGGGGAATTTCTGCAAGCTTCAGCTCATTATAATGTGGTAGCAAATGCCATTCTTCAGAGATACTTGGTAAAATTCTCCATCAACTAGTAACAAACCCAGCTCCTTGTACATCTGATGCCATTGTATTTACCTAGTAGTCAGCGAAGGAAAAAAACAACAACAATGTACTATTATTTTCCTAAGTAAAAGCGAATGAATGAAAATCTGAATCATCCAAATTGCGCCTTCAAAAGGCACGCTTTGATAGAGAGTAACAGTGGGAACTGCCTAGTTTGTTGTCTGAATTAAATACAAATTTACACACCCAAATGACTAAAATAATGAAAGTGATAGATTAGCGTATTGATGCATAATCACTGTCTAGAATGCAGAACTTACGAGCAGCCTGATTTCGAGAACAATTATTTGTAATTAAAACTGTGTTGCCTCCAAAAAAAAAAAAAAACCCCAAAAACAAAAACAACAAAAAACAACGAGCAAAAAACAAAACAAAACAAAAAAACTCCAGAGAAGTCCTTTGTGTCTAACACCAATTAATTACTTCCCCCCCCACCCGCCCCCCCCAGGGAAGATAGCTCTTAAATATCTGTGCTGCTATTTATATCTGAGCACATTCAGGAGTGATAGTGATATGAAATATGTATCGCCTAGCAGTGTTCTTAGAATGTGATTTGCAACTCGTGCTTTTCCGTCAGTTTTCTTCAAACACCTTTATAAAATAATAACCTCCTTAAGTAAGACTCTGAGGTAAGAAGGCTATTTAAGATCCCTGCTTTCCTCACAATTAATAAAAACAAATATCTAGACCCAGCTAGACAGTTTGCGAATCAATTTTTCTAGCTATCCGCCCCCCCCTCCGCCCCCCACCCCCCTACCAACTGAAGGGTGATTCATGGTAAATGCAATGATACTCCTGTGTGGCAATATTCTTTCCCTTGTAAGCCCACGCCGCTCAAATGACTGTATTTTATTTAGCCTCACCACAGCCCTGTGGTTCGGTGTCGATCTAACATAAAAGGTTGTGGTGATCGCTGTCTGTGTCACCCAGGACCCCCCACCCCTGCTTCCTTGTCTTTTGGTAATGTGCGGGGGTCAGCCACCTGTGGGGCTGCGGGGGAGGTTCTGCCCTAGGCGTCCAGCCGCCTCCCAGGCTGCCAACCGCCTTGTAGGACGGCCCTTATGGGAAGACAATGTGCC
Organism: Herpailurus yagouaroundi; assembly: GCF_014898765.1. Taxonomy (NCBI): domain Eukaryota; kingdom Metazoa; phylum Chordata; class Mammalia; order Carnivora; family Felidae; genus Herpailurus; species Herpailurus yagouaroundi. Next base: position 24,468,517 of record NW_024412441.1, on the reverse strand, counting down.
GTGACACCTGTCATTTCCCCCTGTACCTTAGTTACCGAGCCAGTTCGGGGTTTTCTAGGAGAGTTCTTCTTTCAGATGAGTGCCCTATGCGGTGGGTAACCAACAGCAGCTGGATTCCTTTCTTTTTTTTTTTTTTCAACGTTTATTTATTTTTGGGACAGAGAGAGACAGAGCATGAACGGGCAAGGGGCAGAGAGAGAGAGGGAGACACAGAATCAGAAGCAGGCTCCAGGCTCTGAGCCATCAGCCCAGAGCCCGACGCGGGGCTCGAACTCACGGACCGTGAGATCGTGACCTGGTTGAAGTCGGACGCTTAACCGACTGCGCCACCCAGGCGCCCCTGGATTCCTTTCTTATTGGAGAACTTTCTGCATGCCAATACCCTCACAAATCAGGCAACTCCACCCCTGTGGGGGGTGCGGGGGGGGGGGGGGGGGGGGGCAAGTCTATGTCTAGATTTTGAGTTCAGGGGAAAGAGTCCCCGTGGGAAACACCAAAATAAGTGAGAATATGGATCTCATTGAGGCGGGTGACCTCTGAGGGGGTTTCTTGTATTCTGTCTGTTACCTGAGGTGTCGGTGACATTTCTGGAATGAACGGTGGTCTGTCGCCTTACCAGTGCAAGATGGGAAGTCACCCTGTCCTGGCTTCAGCCCTGACCGCTTGTAAGACTTTAAGAGACGTCTCCAAGGTCTCCATGGGTCCTATCTGAAAAACTACAATACTATCTACTTCATAAGGCTGTTGTAAAGATTAAGTAATAGCCATAAAGGAGGCTTTCCCGTGCCAGATCCGAAAGAATTATAAGTCAGCCTCAGCTGTCATCATTAATTAGTTGTGTGTAAAAAATTAATAAGAACCCCCACATAAACGATTACTTCATGAGTATTTTACCTCAGATTCTCACAATATCGATCATTCCTTTGGGCTAGGGTATTATGGCAGAACGTCCTTAATAAATATAGACCTGGTTATGTGCTGAAGACGTTGTTACCAGCAATTTCTTCAGTGGAAAGCGTAGGCCAGGAGAGGGAAGAAAAACCCTCCTTCACCTTTTACGTGTTTCTGTAGCGTTTGAATGTTTACCGTGCGCAGGTATGTATTTTACTTCACGATAACAGACATTACGCGTAAGTGGAAATGCACCTTTCAGGTTCACTAGGACTGCACAGGATTCTGGGGGAGCAGAACCGCATCACTGAGAGGCACTTTGGCCCACTGTACCATGGAGACCCTTGGGGGCCCCACATCCCATCACTGACCTCAGGAAACTCTAGTACAGAGATTCTGGTTCGTATGGTTTGGGCTCAGTCAGACCTGATGTCCAACATCAGGTGACCTGCGTGTCCTTCGGGGAAGTTACTTAATCTCTCCATGCAGCAGTTACCTCACTGGGCATAGTTTTAAAAAAGGAGGATCACAGCGGCGAATTCTCCATTTCTCCGCTTCCACATGTATTGTGAATATTAACAAGCTGGGCCACAGGGTAGGATGGGAGAAAGCTGGTAAATCCTAGCTTCTTCCTTGCCTCCCCTGATTCCTTTCCACCTGACTCGTGACACCTTTTGCCAAAAATTTAAAAACATGGTATTTTTGCAAGTGGTTGATACCTATCTCCTTCTCTCTCCTTACCCTCTCATCTCCGTGTGTCTTAAAAAAAAAAGCTACCAAAAGGAAACATTCCCGACTTAGTCCAAAATGTTTCTTTGTTTTTAACCAAAAAAGTACTTTTCATTGGGAAACTCCACCTCGGAGCCGAACCCCATTGTGGTCTAGTTAACGTTCTCTGGTCCTGTCAGAGTGGAGGCTCGGGACAGTTGCTAGAAGTTACTCTTCCCTCTACATCTGAGGAAAGCGTATAGTCTTCTCTCTCTCTCTTTTTTTTTTTTTT
>NW_024412441.1:24439749-24466526 GCF_014898765.1 Herpailurus yagouaroundi | reverse complement strand
AACCGACTGCGCCACCCAGGCGCCCCTAGTCTTCTCTCTTTAACCTCTGTTGGAGGCTAAATCATCACAAACCATCTAGCCTCCTTTCGTGGCCTTCCTTTTTGCAGTTTTAAACTGATTTGCGGACTCGGGGGCTTTTCTCGTGTGCCTTCTCTGGGCTCTGCAGGCTCACGGTTAGAGCACCCAATTCTGCATGTTCGACAGAGCGTCTGGTCGGTAGGGTGGCGTCCTCCCTGCCCTCTTTCGCTTCTATTTTGAAGATTAGAAGAGGGTTCAAGTCCAGGGAGCCAGAGGAAGCTTGTGTTCCCTTTCCTTTCTTTAACTTTCAGTCTTGCCGGCACATCCTTCCAACACCCAGGATCAATTCTATGTCTATCCCCATCGAAGACTCTTCTCAGCTTATTATCAGGTAGTCCATCGATACGCGAATCGCCATGTGTTCTCTGATAAAGATATAAAGGCTAACCTGTCCCAGCTCCAACTACCCAACCAAACGAAAATTGGATTGGCCGGTGGAGAAGTTGGTTCTCTCGTTCCTCCAATCTCTTGTACACATGACTACTAAACCCAAAGTGAGAAAAGCCACACTGCTCCAAGGTAGATCAGGAGTAAATATGCACTTTTTCAGAATTACTTTCATATCAAAGGGTTTCATGGGGGAACCCACATATCAAGGTCCTTCCATGCACTTAACATTGCTGGATTACCATACCTCTATGGTGCGAAAGTTGCCATATCTGCAACATTCCTTTCTTTACACAAGTGTGCTGCACTTAATAGATACACAGGGCTATATTCACAATATCCTAGGTTTCTGGAAGTGTAGATCTAATCACCTTTTACAAACTGCCAACTTTGGGCATGGATTTTGGAACTGAGTACCATGGGCACCAGGGGCTGCATTTCATAAGCAAACCGATAGAGTTTATATATACATACACATACACACACACACACACACACACACACACGTATACATATGTATGTGTATATTGTCGAGATGAGCACAAGGTGATGTATGGAAGGGTTGGATGACTGTATTGTATGCCTGAAACTAATATTACACTGTATGTTAATTAACTGGACTTTGAATAAAAGCTTAAAAAAATAAGACCAACAGACGCGGAACTCCGGGAGAGCAGCAAATCAGTTCAGAGAAAGAGATGGGTGGATCAAAAGAGAGAGAAATGAGGTTATGAAGAATTGGAAGTGGGAAATGAATTGGAGCGCTCTTGGTTAAAGATTTGAAAGGGTTTCATATTGTTGAAACGTGGCATTCTGGGAACTGAATCTTCCTTTTACCCCGAAGTGATGAGAACAAAGGCATTAGATTGGGTGGGCTGCAGGGAGGGCTTGTTGTAGGCAAATGATCCTTTCTGTGTCCCTTAGAAAAACTTTTTTGGGTATAGTTGACCCATGATATTACATAGTTTCAGGTGTGCAACATAGTGATTCCACTTCTGTATATGTTATGCCCCGCACACCACAAGCAAAGCTGCTGTCACCCATTCAATGCTATTACAGTGACACTGACTATATTCCCTAGGCCGTGCCTTTCGTCCCCATGACTTTTTCATTCCATAACTGGGAGCTTATGTCTCCTACTCCCCTTCACCCATTTTGCCCATCACCCCCTCCCCTCTGGCAACCACCAGTTTGTTCTCTGTATTTATAGGTCTGATTCTGCTTTTTGTTTGTTTATTCATTTGTTTGTTTGTTTTTTTTTTTTTTTTACATTCCACATATGAGTAAAATCATATGGTATTTGGCTTTCTCAGTCTGACTTATTTCACTTAGCATAATACCCTCTAGATTCATCCATGTTGCCACAAATGGCATGAACTCGTCCTTTTTATGGCTGCATAATATTCCATTACATACATACATATATATATATGGCTTCCACCATATATGTATCAATAAATGAACGGCAACTTAAAAGATGGTCAGTAAACGAATCCATTCATTTATTGACGGACTCTTAAGTTGCTTCCATATCTTGGCTATTGTAAACAATGCTTTAATGAATATACGAGTGCATCTATCTTTTTGAATTAGTGTTTCCATTTTCTTTGGGTTAATACTCAATAGTGGAATTTTTGGATCATATGGTATTTCCATTTTTAATACTTTGAGCCACAGTGGCTACACCAGCTTACGTTCCCACCAACAGTGCGAGAGGATTCTTTTTTTTCTCCACATCCTGGGGCTTCTTGTGTTGTTGATTTTAGCCATTCTCACAGGTGTGAGGTGCTATCTTATTGTGGTTTTGCTTTGCGTTTCCCTGATGATGAGTGATGTCGAACATCCCCTGTGTCTGTTGGCCATCTGGATGTCTTCTTTGGAAAAATGTCTCTTTTTCTTTGGAAAAATTCTTTGGACAAAAATGTCTCTTCGGTTCCTTTGCCCATTTTTTAATTGTATTGTTTATAAATAACCGACTGTGTTTGGAGGCAGAAGATTGGGGTTTGAATTTACCCCACCCCCCCGTCAACTTTCTCCATAGCAGCCAAAGCGCCTTTTTAAAAATTCGATTATCTGGGGCGCCTGGGTGGCGCAGTCGGTTAAGCGTCCGACTTCAGCCAGGTCACGATCTCGCGGTCCGTGAGTTCGAGCCCCGCGTCAGGCTCTGGGCTGATGGCTCGGAGCCTGGAGTCTGTTTCCGATTCTGTGTCTCCCTCTCTCTCTGCCCCTCCCCCGTTCATGCTCTGTCTCTCTCTGTCCCAAAAATAAATAAACATTGAAAAAAAATTAAAAAATAAAAAATAAATAAAAATTCGATTATGACTATGTCCTTATCCAAGTTCTCATCTAAAAATCCCATATCCATAACACAATCTATACAGAGGAGACCTATGTACAACCTCACCTGGGACAGTCTGGTTTGTGCTTTTATCTCGGTATGACTTTTGGTAGCACAACCTTCACACACACAAGCATCCACTTGGGGCACTAGCTGTCAAGCTTGCACCATTGGTCTCCTTTTGTGCCCTCTCTGATCCATCCCAGCTGCATGCTGGAGTAGAGCCTGCTGGTTGCCTCCATGTGTGTTCTCCTCCTCTTTCTCTTAGTAATGGGTCCCCCCGAGGCGCCTGGGTGGCTCAGTTAGTTAAGCAGCCGACTTCGTCTCAGGTCATGATCTCGCGGTCTGTGAGTTCGGGCCCCGCGTCGGGCTCTGTGCTGACAGCTCAGAGCCTGGAGCCTGTTTCAGATTCTGTGTCTCCCTCTCGCTGACCCTCCCCTGTTCATGCTCTGTCTCTCTCTGTCTCAAAAATAAATTTAAAAAAAGTTAAAAAAAATAAAAATAAAAAAAGTAATGGGTCCCCCCAATTGTTAGACCTCATAGAGTAGAGACAATTTCTCTTCCCTAGCAACTAGGTGGGGCCATGTGATTAAGTGCTTGGCAAAAGGACGTGTGCCTTAGTGATGGATGCAAGGTCCCAGATAAAGTGCTAAAAAGGAGAGGGGCGCCTGGGTGGCTTGCTCAGTTGAGCGCCCGACTTCAGCTCGGGTCACGATCTCGCAGCTCATGGGTTTGAGCTCCGTGTCGGGCTCTGGGCTGACAGCTCGGAGCCTGGAGCCCGCTTCCGATTCTGTGCCTCCCTCTCTCTCTGCCCCTAACCCACTCGCGTTGTGTCTCTGTCTCTCTCAAAAATAAATAAACATTAGAAAGCAATTTTTTTTTTAATTTTTTTTTTAACGTTTATTTATTTTTTTGGGACAGAGAGATCTGTCTCGGGGCCGCGAGATCGTGACCTGGCTGAAGTCGGACGCTTAACCGACTGCGCCACCCAGGCGCCCCTAGAAAGCAATTTTTTAAAGTTCTGAAAAGGAGGAAGTGTGTCCATCTTCTTCCCTTTTCCTTGTCCTGCTACTTGAAACGTGGATGTGGAAGTGAGCCTTCTCGGACCATCGAACCAAGAGACAACGAGACAACTGGGAATGGCCAAAGGGAGCAGAGCCACACGACAGCCTTGGGTCACTTTCCTATGGACAGTTACATGATTGAGAATAAATGTCTACTTAATTTAAGTCACTTTTGTATGGGGTCCCTTTGGCATATAAGCTATACACACAGTACATCCAAATTAAACAGAATTTGGTGCGAGAACTGTCTAAACTATGTGTGTTGGCTTTGTGGTGGAAGCCAGTTCTAAAGACTCAGAAACTGCAGGCTGGTGGGGGCAGCGACCCTCTTCTTGGCCAGTGCTTGGTGCAACCATCTCCTGCGATAACCTGAGAATGAAATCACAAATCGGTGAAGCCTTAGCTCTGGGGGAAATGGTGGGGAAACCGAGTGTTCTGGTGGGTATTGGCTGCATCTGTCTCTCTAAGAGAGACAGATGAACTCCGGCTAGAGGTAGTGAGGTGGAAAGCAGTGATGGAGGGGGGTTTTGTTCTGCAAATGGCAGGACTCTGTCTGCAGTGAGGAGGAAGGGGGAGAGGAGGGGAAGAGTGAGGGGGAGGAACGGGAGGAAGCAGAGGAAGAAGAAGAGGAGGAGGAGGGGGAGGAGGAGGAAAGGGTGAAGGAGGAGGAGCATGGTGGAGAGGAGGAGGAATGGAAGGAAGAAAAAAAGGGAAAGAGGAGGACGAAGGGAAGGATGAAAAGGAAGGAGAGGAGGAGGAGGGAGGGGAGGAGGGAGGAAGGGGGAAGGAAGAGATTGGGCAGGAGGAGGAGGAGAGGGAGGAGGGGAAGGAGGAAGAGGGAAAATGGCAGTCCAGTGTCAAACACGGAATCGAGAGGGTATGGCCTCCCTCTCAAGCTTATTGTTCCAGAGGATCTCCTATTGGTGCCATTAGGCTGAGCGAAGAATGGGCTAGAACACGGGGCCAGTAAGCAAATCCCAGAGGCCTGGGGCTTAGAAACTGTTGGTAATTGAGGTTGCATGCACATGGCGCTGGCCAGAAGCAAGTCAACCAGGAAATGAGTGGGGTTTTGAGGTAGCGGGGTTGCCAAAGAAGTCAGATGTTTGGCTTGCCAAAACCTGTGACCACTCAACCCCTAAAGCCACTCCTGGGCCCCCGCAGTGGCTCAGGCAGGAAGTGGGCTGTGAAAGCCGAGTGGTGGTCAAGAGGGATGTCACCACCAATGCTCATCTCAGATGCTGCCATGGAGGAGAAAGGGTCAGGTGCAGAGGACGGAGCCCGGGAACCCGTGACACCGTGCACGGGGCCCCTCCCGGGAGCGAGAGCAGGCTGCAGATGGATGGGCGACACACGCGCATGTGCCCCCCTGCACGCGCGCACCTGCTCGCTCTACTCCCCGGCCAGGGCAGGTGGCTTTAAAAAATGTCCTACGGGGAAGTGACCACTGGGAACTTCCCATCTTTCTCTTTGCAAGTTTGAGTGGGGGTATAGTGTTATTACGGTTGCTCTGTGTATTTGCTTGCTATGACTGCCTGAAAGGTAGCAAACAGATATTTCCTGTGTCACAGTCCTGGAGGCCAGGAGTCTGTGATCAAGGTGTCCGCGGGATGGGTTCTCTCTGAGAGCTCAGAGGGAAGGCTCCATTCCAGGCTTCTTGCCCAGCCTCTGGTGGTCTGCTGGCAATCTGTGGCTTCCTTGGCATGCAGACTCCCCACCCTGTCTCTGCCTTCATATTCACATGGCATTCTGTGTGTGTGTGTGTGTGTGTGTGTGTATCTATGTCCAAATGTCCTCTTCTTTTTTTTTTTTTAATTTTTTTTTTTAACGTTTATTTATTTTTTTTGGGACAGAGAGAGACAGAGCATGAACGGGGGAGGGGCAGAGAGAGAGGGAGACACAGAATCAGAAACAGGGTCCAGGCTCTGAGCCATCAACCCAGAGCCCGACGCGGGGCTCGAACTCCCGGACCGCGAGATCGTGACCTGGCTGAAGTCGGACGCTTAACCGACTGCGCCACCCAGGTGCCCCTAAATGTCCTCTTCTTATAAGGACACTAGTCATACTGGGTTAGCGTTCACTATATACCAGGATGTCTATATCTTAATTAATCGTGTCTGCAAGAACTCTATTTCCAAGTAAGGTCACATTCTGAGGTACTGAGCATTCACACTTCAACATATAAATGTTGGAGGGAACACAATTCATCCCATAAAACCCTACTTCTTTTCCCCCATTGTATAAGAGATGTGTCAAGGACAGATAATTTATCTCTTAGCTCCTGGGTCACCAGAAGTGAAGCTATACATCTGGACCTACTGGAGGGAACTTAGCGTCACCAAGGGATTCCGGGCTTTCAACTTGGTGCAGCATCGGTTAAGATTTTGGGGTGTTATCGCACGGGAAGTGGGATATGTGCAACTCTACAGTCAAAGGAACAGAACGTAGCAGACATTATTGTTATGCTCTCTTAAGAACAGAATCTTCAGGGGCGCCTGGGTGGCTCAGTCGGTTAAGTGGCCGACTTCGGCTCAGGTCACGATCTCGCGGTCCGTGAGTTCGAGCCCCACGTCGGGCTCTGTGCTGACAGCTCAGAGCCTGGAGCCTGTTTCGGATTCTGTGTCTCCCTCTCTCTGACCCTCTCCCATTCATGCTCTGTCTCTGTCTGTCTCAAAAATAAATAAACGTTAAAAAAAAATTAAACAAAGTAAAAAGAACAGAATCTTCAAGTTACACGGCTGTCCAGAAATAAAGCCTCCCTTGTAGCTAGGTGTGTGTGGCCATGTAGCTAAATTCTGGCCAGCGTGCAACTTCTAGGACATATCCCAAAGAGCTGAGTGTGGGCCTTTCTTTTTTCTCTGACTCAATTCCTTAATCCTGTTCCTAGGGAGATGGACGTGGGGCTGATTGATGGTTGTGGACTCAGAACAAGGGCACCGCCTTAGCAAGGGAGGAACGAGACCACGGAAGCCCAGCTCCTTGGACACGAGGCACTACCCATCCTGGATGGATTATTCATGTAGCGTTCCCAGAGAGAAAAATAATTCTATGCTACCCAGAGCCAGTGGACGGTTTTATGAAGACATTGACATTCCGTTTAGTTCCTTAGAAAGCCAGGTTTCTTCCCACTTTGGAACCCTTGCACAGACTGTACCCCACTTTCCTCCCAACTCCCACTCACCCCCAAATTTCATTCAAATATCCCTTCAGAGAAACCTTCCCACTGCTCTGGCTACTTAGGCCCCTTACATATTCCATACTCTTACGTATCCATACTCTTACATATTCCATACTCTTACAACATCCTATGCCTCTCCTTTATAGCACATAAATCAATTGTAACTAAATGTATGTGGCATCGTCGGTGGAATTTCTTGTACAGTCGTTGTTTCTAGCACCATATTGTAAGCCCCTGAAGGGAAGGCAGTGTATGGTTGCTTTGGCGGGGGGCCTCTGTGACAGCCCCAATGACCCCCAAGGCATGGGTGTTGAGTGTGGGCTGAACCTCCTGACTAACGTTGATGGAACAGGGTAGAGGAAATCAGAGGGCATTTCTGAGATTAAGTAATAAGAAGGTCATGGCTTCTCTCTTGGATGCTTCATCTTGGATCACTCCTTCTGGGGGAAGCGAACTGCCATATTGTGAGGCAGCCTTTCAGAGAGGCTCACCTGGGTGAACCGGGGAGTAGCTCCTTCGGCCCCATTTGTGGTTTACGGTGACGGCAACCTCACAAGAGATTTTCAGCCAGAGGCATCCAGGGAAGCCATGCCTAGTCCCCTGAGCCAGGAAACTGTGGGAAAATTAAAAAAAAAGAAAAAAAAAGTTTGTGGTGATAAGTTGCTACATTTCGGACTAATCTAAAAATTTTTTTTTTTCAACGTTTATTTATTTTTGGGACAGAGAGAGACAGAGCATGAACGGGGGAGGGGCAGAGAGAGAGGGAGACACAGAATCGGAAACAGGCTCCAGGCTCTGAGCCATCAGCCCAGAGCCCGACGCGGGGCTCGAACTCACGGACCGCGAGATCGTGACCCGGCTGAAGTCAGACGCTTAACCGACTGCGCCACCCAGGCGCCCCATTTCGGACTAATCTAATATCCAGCCCTAAGTGGGCAGTACGCTGCCTCACGACGACATCCCGTGTACCTCTCCTGATGTTTGGCTCCGAAGACACTGTCAGTAAATACTAGTTGCATGAATGATGTATAAATTCATGGCTTCTCTAATCAGGGGCTGTCGTAAATCACTCCAGCTCTCTAAATCTTGAGCTCTTCGTTATTAAAAATGAGTTATTCCTCTTAAAACAAGGATTAAATACAGTCTTACACAGGGGTGTCTCATAAACTGTAAGAGAGGGCACAAATGTTGGATTTCTTTAATTATTTGCGTCCCCTGTATGTTCTAGAAATGCCCTAAGGGGACCTATTGCGTGCTTCAGCGATGGCCACCTTGCCGTGGGGGCACACTCTGTCACCTTGCTTGTGTGGCAATTTACGTTAAACACTTCACGATCAACTACACACATTTGCTTTCAATGAAAACCCTATGGTTGCGACTGCCTATTTAGCATTTGGAAGTCCCCGCTCAGAAATCCACACCCCAGGGACGATTAGTTATAAGGTGGAGAACTTTTAGCAGGAGCCCACACTCCAGAGGCAAATGCTTCAAGTATCGGTCCCTGAATCTGCTGGCAAATGTCTGCCAACCAGCACAAGAGATGTTAGAAACACTTTCTCTTGGTTGTTTCTAATGCGTGGCGTTTAAGTTTGTGGCTGACTTGAAAAATCCGGGCGCTCTCTGTTGCCCTATGTCCATAAGGATCTGGAGTGCTTTGGGCCCTGGTCAGCCCCAATGGAGCACCCTGGGTCCTGAACCGCCCTGGAGGACAAAGGGGCCGCATGGATACTCTGTGTGGGTCGCAGGGTGACCCTTCACTCCGAGTTGAGGACAGAGAGCGGGGACGTCCCTAAGCTTATCGGAACGGGCCTGTATGATTTTTTTGCAGCTTGTGTTTTAATCCACGTTTGCGTGGCATGAATTTGCCTGGGACTTGCTTTCTGCGTAGCAAAGGGTGGTGGGGCAGGAGACAAACAGCCTTTGCCCGCCTCTCATCACGCGACACGACTCAAATGCCCCCAAAGGGACCTGACGTTGCCGGACCACTGAAGCGTTCTCAGGCTAGTCCACAAAAACCAGCGTCAGTGTGGCCTGCCTGAACAGTCCGTGTCACTTTGGCCTCACCGTCTGCTACCCGAAACGGGACACTCTGTCAAAACTTGTAAAGACTAATACGATTTTGGAGAACGGATGGGTTATTATTTAATTAACCCCACTTGCCCTCAGTTCTCCTCAGGTGGCGAATCCCGGTGGGAATTCATTTGTGAGAAATAACCCGGACTTCCACGGCTCTTGCCTCCGCCTTTATGAAGGACCTCCGCTTACTGGCAATCAGTCCCCTTGGCCGGCTGACCCCCTGGGTATCTCTGCTGTTCGGCACATCCCTCACATCCACTGGCCCCGGGCCACGTCTGCTCCCCCGGGGGCACAGGTTGTGTGGGCGCCTGCCCACGCCCGAAGGGCTCAGGGCTCCACAGGGAGGGGGGGCAAGCTATCCCTTTCCTCGACTCTGTGTCACCCTCTGTCACCCAAGCCCTGAAATGGCAGTGCTTGTACCACAGTCTCAGGGAACCTCTCCCCATTTGCAGCTTGTCTGTAACAGCCATGCTTCTCTCGGGGGTCGGAACTTGTCTTTGGGTGGGAGAAGGGGCAGGAGACAGACATTGTCTTTTGCTCTCCCTTTTCCACTCCCTCCTCCGGACAACCTCACAGCCGAAAAGTCCCTGCACAGCCTGCCTCTCAGTCAGCCTGCCTTCCTTCCGATCACCAGTCTTATCCAGACACACCCATCCCTCACCGTGGACGTGGCCCAGGTTCGTCCCGAAGTCTCTGCTCCTTCATCACGCTGACTGGATAGACATTCCTTTGAAAACATCAGGTCCAGAAGGGTCCTTGGTTATGCAAAGATAGAGAATTTTTGCCCTAGTTTTTCCTCCTAAAAAAAGAAGCTTTACTCCTTGGTCCCTTCTCCTCTCAACTGCCATGGTGTGGGCTTCTGAAGCTCGGGAAGAAATTATCAGCTCTTGTCATGAATCAACTCAGCACAAGAGTCAGGAAATGGAGTAGAGAAAGTGCTTCAGAAACGTAAATAGCACACAGAAATCGTGGCAGAAAGATCTGACGTCGAAATTAGCCCTCTGCTGAGTTAACAAGTGGATTAACGCCATTTGCAAGTATGAACCCAAGAATGTGTTGGAAAACAGCCTCTCCAAGATGTATTGGGACAGAGCTGTTACTAACAGATTAACAAATTCTGGCCAACAGGCCAGATATTCTGTTGTTTGACAAACTTAATAAAACAGAGATGCTCGCTGATATTGCTTTCCTACTAAATAGAAATATCCCAAGAACATATGCAGAGAGGATAAATAAGTATGTGGCTTTGACAGAAGACTTGGAAAGAAAGCAGAGTGTGAGGGACAATAGAAAATCCAGCTCGCATTTCTGTACCATAGATAGGTTTCCTAGCTTGAAAAAATGGACATTCACTGTAATGAGACGTCATTCAAAGACAGAGGTTCTGTGCGTGTATATACAGGAATTCTTATTCTATGTTAATGATAATCAACATGTTAAGGGTAATCAAAACGTGGCTAGCTTCTGTTTATTTTTGAAGTATATAAAGATCTACTAATCCAAAGAACAAGAATAAAATAATGATGTGAAAATTTATCAGGCTGTATACTGAAGATACATGTGTATGCATGTGTTTTCTGTAGTATGTCGTGCCTCAACTGAAAGGTTTTTTGTAAATTTTTAAAAATATTTACTTATTTTTGAGGGGGGGGGAGGGGCAGAGAGAGGGAGACACAGACTCCGAAACAGGCTCCAGGCTCCGAGCTGTCAGCACAGAGCCTGATGTGGGGCTCGAAGCCATGGACCGTGAGATCATGACCTGAGCCGAAGACGGACACCGAAGTGACTGAGCCACCCAGGCGCCCCTGGATTGAAAGTTTTTAAAGAGTGCTAATGTTGAAGATCTCCACTCTCATTTAGACCTTGGTAAGCTAACATTATTCACATCTGCTTTTGTAAAATGCTTTTTCCAGGACTACATCCTGCAGCAGAACTCCTAATGGTTTAATCCCTAGACGGAGTGACTATTTCAGAGCTATCAGGCTAAATGTTCTGATAGTACATGCTTTCCAAACACTACTAGGCATGGAAAAAAGTGACAGTAACATTAATGACAGCCTGGGACTCTATACTTTAAAAAAAAAAGAAAAGAAAACAAGCCCGCCGATGCGCTGCTTGTCACAAAGTCACAGAGCTCTACCTCTGGCCTATGGGAATAAGGCCAAAAAGAGCCTCATTTATACTGCATAGCATCTGGGTTGTTTAAATACCTTTGGGAGGCACATCTTTCTTATCCATTCATCTACTGATGGACACTTGGGCCAAATTTTGGAAGCAGCCGAGTGTCCATCAATAGATGAATGAATAAAAAAGATACGAGATGCACACACACACACACACACACACACACACACAGGAATATTACTCAGCCTGAAAAAAGAACGAAATCTTGCCATTTGCAACAACATGGGTGGATCTAGAGAGTATAATGCAAAGTGGAAAATGCCAGTCAGAGAAAGACAAATACCATATGACTTCACTCATATGTGGAATTTAAGAAACACAACAAATGAGCCAAGAAAAAAAGAGACAGAGAGACAAACCAAGAAACAGACTCTTAACTATAGAGAACAAACTGATGGTTACCAGAGGGGAGGCAGGTGGGTGGATGGGGATGAAGGAGAGAGCACTTGTGATGAGCACTGGCTGATGTATGTAAGTGTTGAATCGCTATATTGTGCACCTGAAACTAATATAACCCTGTGGGTTGGCTATACTGGAATTAAAATAAAATAATAAAAAAAATTCCTTTGAAAGGCTACTCATTAAGCTCTTCAACTCCATTTAGGCAAATGAAATCAAAAAATGAAACTTGGGAGCAATAATTCAAGTATTTGAATATAGTGGGTGAAAAAAGTCTGAAGGTGAGTAATGCTTGAACACATTCCAGAATCTTCTATCCAAAGCAAACACAGAGAGTCTGCAAGGTGACGATGGCATTGACACAGTGAATGTCATATACCTCAGAATCAGACGGGAGGCTGACATCATCGCGTCTCTGTCCTCTGGGGCAACGGGACGATCCCTCATGCAGTGTATACTCACTCTGGCCGGCAATGATCACTCTCAGCGAAACGGATGGCCTCACGTTTCTGCCCAGGCCTGTGATATTGTGGCTATGACACAGGTTGCAGTTCAGTGTTCAGGCCTGGAGTGCCTTGACACCAAAACAAAATCAGATAAGATAAAATAAGAAACTAAACTAAACACACATCTCGAGTCTTCTTTTCAAATCCTAAAGGGTGGGAAGAAAAACGATCCTTTGGAATCGTGAGGGAGAGGGAGGGTGAGGGTCAAGCTGCCCATGAGCTTGACCTGAGCGGAGGACCCCACTCCACCTGTTAGTGACCCCTATGGAGGTCACCCGCACCACATACTTTTTTTTTTAATGTTTATTTACTTTTGAGAGAGAGAGAGAGAGAGCGAGCAAGTGGGGGAGGTGCAGAGAGAGAAGGAGACACAGAATCCGAAGCAGGCTCCAGGCTCCGAGCTGCCAGCACAGAGCCCGACGCGGGGCTCGAACTCACGAACCGTGAGATCATGACCTGAGCAGAAGTCGGACGCTCAACTGATTGAACCACCCAGGAGCCCCAGTGAAAGTTAGCTCTTAAATCCTCAATGTAACAATATTATATAACAGCTTACACTTGTATATTAATTTAAACAAAGTCCTGTCCATACTTTTTAATATATTGATTACAGCTTTTCCCTCCCTCCCTTCTTCCCCTCCCTCCCTTTCCTTCTTTCCTTCCTTCCTTCCTTCCCTCCTTCCTTCCTTCCTTCTTCTCTCCTTCCTTCCTTCCTTCCTTCCTTCCTTCCTTCCTTCCCCCAAAGTAGAAGAAACCATATTCCCCAAACCTAATGACTGAGCACTCGGCTTGTGGGGCTCTCTGATAAGGCCAGGTTTTCTCAATCAGCTTTGCCTGGATCCAAGCTTGGATTGGCCCCTCTTTATGGTTGCCCTCCCCTTCCTCTTCCACCTTTTTCTGTCCCCTCTCCTCTTGACCTTCAGGTCATGTTACTTGTTTTTGTTTCTAAAGTTTATTTATTTATTTATTTTTGAAAGAGAAAGTGAGAGCACAAGCGGAGGAGGGGCAGAGAGAGAGGGGGAGAGAGAGAGTCCCAGGCAGGCTCTGCACCGTCAGCTCAGAGTCAATGCAGGACTCGAACCCACGAATCGGGAGATCTTGACCTGAGTGGAAATCAAGAGTCGGATGCTCACCCGACTGCCCTAGTCAGGTGCCTCCCGGCCTTCGTTTTTTTTTTTTTTTTCAACGTTTATTTATTTTTGGGACAGAGAGAGACAGAGCATGAACGGGGGAGGGGCAGAGAGAGAGGGAGACACAGAATCGGAAAAAGGCTCCAGGCTCTGAGCCGTCAGCCCAGAGCCCGACGCGGGGCTCGAAATCACGGACCGTGAGATCGTGACCTGGCTGAAGTCGGAAGCTCAACTGACTGCGCCACCCAGGCACCCCTCCGGCCTTCGTTTTAAACCTGACTTGAAACACTGGTGGTAAGCTGGAGTTTCCCACTCATTACAGCTAGCTACCACCTGCTGGGAAATGCTCTTTTCACACACTTCCAGGACATGGATCCCACCGTACTCCTCACCCCAAGGCCCCCTCTGCCCCTCTCCACTCCTTGACCATCGTGTAGCACAGGCCCGGCCCCTTCATGGGCTCTCACTGCCAGCAACTCCCTTTCAACATATACGTGACCAGTCAGCATATTTAAATATGTACAGTTGTACTCTTTTTTTTTTTTTTTTTTAGTGTTTATTATTTATTTTTGACAGAGAGAGAGAGAGAGAAAGAGACAGAGTACGGAGCAGGGGAGGGGCAGAGAGAGAGGGAGACACAGAATCTGAAGTGGGCACCAGGCTCCGAGCCGTCAGCACAGAGCCTGACATGGGGCTCGAGCCCACGAACCATGAGATCACGACCTGAGCCGAAGTCAGATGCTTAACCGACTGAGCCACCCAGGCATCCCCAGTTGTACTCTTTCTTAAAGCCAACTGGATCAGGGGCGCCTGGGTGGCGCAGTCGGTTAAGCGTCCGACTTCAGCCAGGTCACGATCTCGCGATCCATGAGTTCGAGCCCCGAGTCAGGCTCTGGGCTGACGGCTCAGAGCCTGGAGCCTGTTTCCGGTTCTGTGTCTCCCTCTCTCTCTGCCCCTCCCCCGTTCATGCTCTGTCTCTCTCTGTCCCAAAAATAAATAAACGTTGAAAAAAAAAATAATAAAAAAAAAAAGCCAACTGGATCTTATTTTGGTAAAAAAAAATAAATAAATAAAATAGAAAATAAAATAGCCATTTGCTAAACTCTGAATATATTCAAAATCCTTCCTCCATTTGGAGAGTTGTATCCTGTCTTTGAAGTGCAATTGTAGGATCAGCTAACGTTTCTGGAATACTGACTGTATTCCGTATTTGGATGTCTACTAAGCATTTCCCTGTCGCACGTGGTGATAAGTAACCTCTCCCTTAATCTTCACTTCGGTCCTATGAGGCAGGTACTGTATTTTCAAAGATGAGTGGAGTAAGACCCAGGAAGTGTAAGTGACTTGCCCACATCGCCTGGCTATAAGTGAAAAGGCAGAAGGATGTCTCCCAAGGGCCTGCCGAGCGGGGCGAAGGGAATTTTGAAGTCACTTTTCCTTCCTGCCCACTGCATTCAAACCATTATCCACCCTTGACCTTGACTGAAGCCCCAAAAGAAAGCAGAGGAGCCCAAGGAAGACGAGAGCTTCAGCCCCACGAAGAACCTAGCAGACCCTCTTTACAGCATATTTTTTAGCCTCTAATTCTGTCATAACAATGTTAGGATACTATTCCCTCAGATACTTTATTACTACCAAAACCAAGTTGTTTTGTTCCTAATAATGTATTTTTAGAGCATCCATACAGTAACAAAAATGCATTGTGAAAAATTCAGTCAAGTACTCGGTTGGACCTTTTCTTCTTGTTTATGTAATGTCCAGCAAAGTCAAATCTAATTTTTACGGAATGACCTGGACCTGAGTTCTTCTATTAAAAATAGGATTTTCAGGGAAAATGGGAAATTGACAATTTCCCGGAGAATCTTACATGAAGAAGTACTCTCTTCTAGTTGAATAACGACATGAGATGAAGCACTCCTGTATTCTTTCTTTCCCCTTTATTAATGAATTAGAATACACAATTGATTTCAAATTAAATAAAATTCTCATAAGCATCATTCACGTCTTCATTACTGGTCACTTGTGCTTTGTAAAACTGGATTTCCATTTAAATGGTTTCGTGTCAAAATGGGATTTGGCTGTGGCCTGCCGGGGCCCAGCTGGGAAGCAGCCTGACCCGGCCCAGCCCGCACCAGGGCAGGGAGTGGCCGCAGGGAACTGGCCCCAAGGCGGCTGCAACAAGGTACAGCCATGGCCGAAGGACTAACACAGATCCAGAAGGCCATGGCCAGTCAGGCCAGTGAGAGGGTCAGCCACTTGAGTGACTCTAGATCAAAGGTTCCTGAGACAGTTCATCTATGGCACCTGGCTTCTTGAATTGACTCACACATCAGTCAACTGGTTTCCCAGGCTAGCGTCTTTGGGTCATTTTCCACGTGGAAACCATGGACCATGGTTACCCCTCACCAGGCAGTCTGGAAATTCTCTCTCATGTGGAAGGCAGAAGCCTGGGCTCAGAGTAGGGCTCGGGGCAACCGTTTGAAGGGGGTTTTTTGCCTCGTGATTCGCTAGTTGTGTTGAGGATGTGAGAGCACAAGGTTACATGGTTAATTCTTTTCTAACTCTGATGCTGTTTCCCCAAAGGGACAGATTTCAGAATAAGTAAATAATTTCCAGCGTCACTTCTTTTCTCCTAATATTAGTATTACACGTGAAACCTGGTATTTTGAGACTTTCCATCACCCATCTGGTTCTCTAGGAATCTTTAAAAAGTGCAAGCACTAAAAAAGAAAGAGGAAAAAAAATGTACTAAGGGATATACTTCTGTCCATTCGGCCAAAGTGTTTTCTAGTATTATCATTAGCCCATAATGAACTAAGCATCATTATCTAGTCTCAGCAATTGAGGAAGTAAGTTAAATATTGTAGCATGACTGATGGCTACAGGCATTGCTTAGATTAGGGATTGATTCTTGCATTCTTTGCTGTAGACCATTGGAAAGTCTTTAGTGAAACCCATTTAAACTGGATTTGAGCAACCCTGACTGGTTACACTGCAGGGTAAAAGGAAAACCCTCTTCCCTGTTGCTTGATTACATTCAGTCGGAGCTTCCACTCTGTATGTGTACCACCTTTAGCTTATAGAGGATCATGTGATCACAGTGGACCCAGATCACCACTGGGAAAACTATGCCCATGGAGACCACTTGCCATTTCTGTCTCCTTAGATGGGGTGGTCCCATGCACTTAAAAGATCACTCCAGCTTGTCCTCTGCAATCCTGTGCCTTTTCTGTTAAAGAATGATTGTACCTTCTCAGTTTCTGACTCAGAGCCATGTTTTGAAATGAACACACTAATTCAGCAGGGCATTTTATCAACTGTGATCGAACTTTAGGTATTTCGACAAAATTATCAAATTTTTACCATATTATAAACCTATGTGATGATATGATTCTCAATCCTGGGGTGTTTTTTTTTTTTTTTCCTTTCTCTATCTTGACTTCACTTCTAGAAATGTTCTTTTCCCAAAGTGCATTCATCAATGACAGCCCTGGAAAGTGAACCGTATACGAGGAACCACCTACATGTATGGGTACTCATGCATATTGCTGCCAAGATTCTGAATAAAATATCAGCAAATAGAAATGGCAGTCTATTAAAAAAAGTCAGGTGGAGACCACTTCAGAATGCAATAGTAATTCAATGTTAAGAAATCTGTTAATATAAATCACTACTTTAATAAATTAATCACCAATCATTGGTTAATCTCAATAAAGGCTAACATGTGTCTTAGAGATAATATCCTATGCTGATTTTTACAAAAGCCTTCCTGTAATGGGCCTAGATTCATACTTCCTTAAAATGATGAAACTACACACACACACACACACACACACGCGCGCACACATACACACACACATTCATTTCAATGTTAGTATCCTAGTATTGTGGTTTTGGGTAAAACCCTAAAATAGAAGTGTTTCTGTTAACGTCAATAGCAGGTCAAGGGTCTCTATTATCATCCATATTATTTACAATTATGCCAGAAGTACTAGTCAAAAGAATTGAAACCACAGAATAAGAGGTGCAAATAGTCCACCTAAGAGAGGAGGTGACATTAGTATTATTTGCAGAGGCTATGATTTGACTGTATACCTTGGAAACTCCATGGGAATTAAATAATATCTTATTTAAAAGCAAAAGAGGGGCACCTGGGTGGCTCAGTCGGTTAAGCATCTGACTTCGGCTCAGGTCATGATGTCACAGTTCGTGGGTTCGAGCCCCGCGTCAGGCTCTGTGCTGACAGCTTGGAGCCTGAAGCCTGCTTCGGATTCTGCGTCTCCCTCTCTCTCTGCCCCTCCCCTGCTCATGCTCTGTCTCTCTCTCTCTCAAAAATAAATAAAAACATTACAAAAGAATTTTTTTTAAATGAAAGCAATAGAAATATGTGGCCACTTACTGAAAAAAAAAACCAAAAAAACAAAAAGCTTTTAACCAGACAGAAGACAGAAGGAAACAAGGGGAGACAACATTCTCTTTATTCAAGACAGTTTTCCTGAGGGGCTCCTTTGCGCCGAGCATTGGGGACCCAGCCCATTTTCCCCAACACCCGCCTGGTAATTTGAGGAGATAAGCAATACACAAACAAGCAAAGACATACGTAGACAAATCGGACTTTTCAGACAGCGGTACGTGCTGTGAAGGAAGCCAGGACACAGATGGGCTGGGATAACGGAATTAGGGACAGTGGCCAGGATGGTGTCTCCTACGAGGTGGAAGGTGAGCTGGCACATGAAGGAGGAGAAGAAGCCAGTTGTGCAAAGAGCTGGGGGAGGGAATGAAGAAGGAGACGCAAGACGAGGAAGGTGAAAGGAGCTGGAGGCAAAGAGCTTGGCATGTCTGAGAGTGCGGATTCAGCCTGGCGAGGAAGGGGCTCAGAGCAGGAGCACATAGGACAACTTCGAGACATGGAGTGTCTTGTCACTGCAAGAGGACGCCATTGAAGGAAGGGCTTTCAGGGGAATAGCGGTGATGTCATTTAATGTTCCCTTGAGAAGCTGGCTCGGGCTGCTATGTAGAGAATGAATGGCTGGCAGGAAGTAAGGGTGGAAAGAGAATAATCTTCGACCTACATGGGAGGAGATGGTGGCGGGAGGGGGGAGGTAGCGACAGGGAACCGTGCGTAGCTTTGCTATATATTTCCGATGCAGAAAGAATCTCTAGTGCTTGCGAACAGATTGATGCGGAGAATGAGTAGGAGGAGAAATCAGGGTGTAATTCAGAGATCCCATTCACAACAGAAAACAAACAAAACACGAAGCGTCTAAAAATAAATGACACAAGAAATGTCCAAAACCTACGTGAAGAAAACGAAAAAAAATCTGCCGAGGGACTACGGAAGAAAGGGCGGGGGGAAGATGTGCATAAAGGAGAAACAGCTTTTTCCCACAGAGGATATCAGGGCAATCCCAACAGAAGTGGTTGGTTTTTGTTTTTTTTTGTTTTTTCCTTTTTTTTTTAATTTTTTTTTTTAATTTTTTTTCAACGTTTATTTATTTTTGGGACAGAGAGAGACAGAGCATGAACGGGGGGGGGGGGGGGCAGAGAGAGAGAGGGAGACACAGAATCGGAAACAGGCTCCAGGCTCCGAGCCATCAGCCCAGAGCCCGACGCGGGGCTCGAACTCACGGAGCGCGAGATCGTGACCTGGCTGAAGTCGGACGCTCAACCGACTGCGCCACCCAGGCGCCCCGTGTTTTTTCCTTTTTTTAACATGACAAAATGATACCAAAGTTCATCTGGAAGAATAAATGTTTCTCTGGGGATAGCCACGCCATTTGGGGAGAAAAATGGCAGTAGCAGAAGAGTCTCTGCCAGCTACAAAAAATGTGAATAAAACCACAGTGATTAAAACAGGGAGCTCTTGCAGGTAGAGAGATAGACAAGCACATTAAAGGATCAAATGGACGGTGAAGAAATTGCCCCCAAATATATCTGCACATTTTGTAGAGCACAAAAGTGTCATATCCGTGCAGAAAGTTTGGATTATTAAAAACCTATTGTTAGGCTGGTTAACTAAGCCGTTGAAAGAATAAAGCTGCATCTCTATTCTCCTTTTGGCAAAAATAAATTTAAATGGGCCAAAGTTCTATGGGGGAAAAGCGACTATTTCTGTAATCTCAGAGTGAGGAGGACCTTTCCATGGGTGCTGCCATGTTTGAAACCATGCAGGAAATAGTTGTCAACTTAGATGACATAAAGATAAAAAGTTGTTTGTAGAAGAAGCAAGAAGGCAAGGGTGCCTGGGTGGCTCAGTCGGTTGAGCATCTGACACTTGGTTTGGGCCCAGGTCGTGATCTCACGGTTTGTGAGTTCGAGCCTGACGACGGGCTCCACTCTGGCAACGTGGAGCCCGCTTGGGATTGTCTCTCTCTTCTTCTCTCTGCCCCTCCCTTGCTCGCTCTCTCTCTCTTTTTTGAGAGATAAATAGGGGAACCTGGGTAGCTCAGTCGGTCGAGCACCCGACTTCGACTCAGGTCATGATCTCATGGCCTGTGAGTTTGAGCCCCGTGTCAGGCTCTGTGCTGACAGCTCAGAGCCTGGAGCCTGCTTCACATTCTGTGTCTCCCTCTCTCTCTGCCCCTCCCCCGTTCATGCTCTGTCTGTCTCTCTATCTCTCAAGAATAAATTTTAAAAACACGTTAAAACATTTTTTAAAAACAAATTTAAAAAATTAGAAAAAAAAAGAAACAAGAAGACCAAGTTAAAGTTTAAAACACAATGGAACTCATTTAGTTCTGTGGGTTTAAATACCACTTATTTTTTTCACGACTTCCAAAGGATATCTCCGGCCAAATGTTTCCGCATTGTTGTGGGGTTGAATTGTGCTCCACCAAAAATACATTCAAGCCCTAACCCCAGGAACCTGTGAATGTGACCGTATTTGGAGAGACGGTCTTTGCAGATGTCATCAAGCGAACACGAGGTCCTCCTGGATGAGGGTAGACACTAGTTCGGTGACTGGTGGTGTCCTTTCAAGAGGAGGAAACTGTAGTCCCAAACATCCACGAGAGAAAGACAGCCGTGCAAAAGCAGAGGCAGGAATGGGGTGAAGAAACAACAAACTAAGGAATGCCAAGAATTTCTGGGAGCCTCCAGAAACCAGGAGAGAGACATGCATCCATCTCTCCTCTAGAACCTCAGGGGACGTGTGGCCCTGCTGACACCTTGACTGCGAACTTCTGGTCTCCAGCACGGCGAGAGAATACATTTCTGCTGTTTTAAGGTGCCTGGTTTGTAGCAATTTGTTACAGAAGCCCTGGGAAACTGCTACACCCATTAATGTCTAATACCAGGGCATACTGAGCTTTGTGGAAACAAAACTTACCTGCACAAATAAAAAATCTGAAATAACGTGCATCCAGCAGTCACCGTGGTTGATTCTGGAGGGTGAGAAGAATGAGGAGTTTCACTTTACACACACGTGTATGGTCTATTTTACAAGCTGCACGCATGTGTTTTCTTTTTTTTAGTAGGAAGAGATTTTCAAAGAAAGATAATGTACGGGAAAAGCCTGCCATAGTGCCAAGAATGGAATCCAAAAATTCAATTGTGTAAAATGAAAGGTCGTGTTACTGGGGGCTTAATAGACCGGGATGGACGTGAGCTGCTAGCCAGCTAAGAGTTCCAGGTGTTCAGCTGCTCTTTCCAAATCCATCTTGGTCCCAGCTGGGCCTTGTTGCCGTGATGGTGGTTGTCTGTATCGCTTAAAAATCCGTGGGGTTGATTTGAGGGCTTGGGCTGGCTGGGATTCCTGGAATCATGGCTCCATTCCTGGAATCTCCCAGTTAGTTAGCACCTGTTTCAGGCACCCAACTGGACAGACCGAGCTTGAGGACCTCGGTGGACGCAGAGATCCAGACTCTCTCTCTCTCCTCCCCAAAGTTCACTTCCTGCCGTTGCCCATTGGCTTGGCTTCCGGATCCCTCCATGCGTCTCCCTGAAACCACGGGTACCACGGCCTTGAGAACTCCAGCCTCTCCTCTTTGGGAACGGGAAATGCATAACAGCAACCAATAGCCAATCTGAATACACATCTGAGTTTGCACTTGTACAGGATATACTAAGGAAGTGTGTGTATTATGTTATATATTGTACCATGAGTTGGATAAGGAATAATGTAAAATAATATTAAATTATTGTGTCCCACATGATTCTCAGCCCCAGTCCCACTATCCTAACATTTCAGTATTCTTGTTTTAGACTCACTTTCCACAAATTGTTGGCTATTAACTGGATTAAGTCTACCGGGTTGCCATTTGCCTATATGCTCATTAATACTTTACCATTTGATTTAAAAAAAAATTTTTTTTTAACATTTATTTATTTTTGAGACAGAGAGAGACAGAGCATGAACGGGGGAGGGGCAGAGAGAGAGGGAGACACAGAATCGGAAGCAGGCTCCAGGCTCTGAGCCATCAGCCCAGAGCCTGACTCGGGGCTCGAACTCACGGACCGCGAGATCGTGACCTGAGCCGAAGTCGGACGCTCAACCGACTGAGCCACCCAGGCGCCCCGACCATTTGATTTTTTTTTATTAAAAAATTTTTTCTTAATTTGAGAGAGAGAGAGAGAGAGTGCACAAGCAGGGGAGAGGAGCAGAGGGAGAGAGAGAGAAAGGGAGAGAGAATCTTAAGCTCCACACTGGGTGTGGAGCTCGATCCCACAACCCTGGGACCATGACCTGAGCCAAAATGAAGAGCTGGACACTTAACTGACTGAGCCATCCAAGCACCCCTGCCATCTGATTTTTTTGGTCTGTTTTTATATGGAAATAGTCTTCTGTTTCAGAATTTTCTGTTTATCTAGTTCATTGTGTATGCACCTTACATTGGGCCTGTCAGTGGCATCTGACAGATTATACTCTAATAGGTTTGGATAATTGTGCAACCTACTATTATCAGCCTTGAGTAACTGACCCTCCGACAGGGTGTTCTTTTTATGTGCCACGGAAAACACTGAGAATTCCAAGCGCTGGCGACTCACTCTTCTTCTGATGGAAATACCAGTTTTGAAAAGCTCTGCAAATGCTTTGCCACAGTTTCCCACCATGTTTTATGTCACATAGCAGGCCCTCTGGAATCTTCCCCAGCCCCGAGAGCTGAGGTCATTTGTGCCGGTTAATTTTATGTGTCAATTTGACTGGGCTAAGGGATGACCAGATAGCTCGTAAGACATCATTTCTGGATGTGTCTGTGGGGTTGTTTCTGGATGTGATTGGCATTTGAATCAGTGAACTGGGGAAAGCAGATGGCCTTCTCCAGTGTGGGTGGGCATCATGCAATCCACTGAGAGCATGAAGAGACCAAAAAGGTGCAGGGAGAATTCCAGCTCTCTCTCTGTCCGGGACATCGGTCTTCTCCGGCCCTCCGACTGGGACTCACACTGTTGGCTTCCCTAGTTGTCAGGCCTTCAGACTCCGCCTGGAGCTACGTCATTGGCCTTCCTGGGTCTCCAACTTGTAGACGGCAGACCGTGGGACTTCTCGGCCTCCATATTGCACGAGTCCGTTCCTTCTGATACATACGTACCTTCTACTGGGTCTGTTTCTCTGGAGAACCCGGACTCATGCGCCTTCCATAGCCACGGGGCCAAGCCTTCCTAAGGGTTTCAAGGAAGCCTCCTCAGCCTTTCTACAGGGTCCTTGAGCAAGGGGGAGCCTGAAACACTGGTCCCGCCATTCACCGGGCTGAGTTGAGCCTCAAAGCAAAATCAGAGTCACCAAATCATCTCTGGAGGCTGACGCGGGTGCAAGCCAAAGAACCCGCAGAGTCCCCCACAGGCAACTGTTTCTGTAACAGAGAGGTTACAGAAGGGAGAGACTGAATTTATTAGCTGTCTCCTTGGCCCGCTGCTGCCTGACTTCCTTTGGGCTCACCAGACGTAGTCGAGACGCCAGACACATACGCATGCATGCTGCCATTTGTGTGTCTGTGTTAAAGTTGACTTAATTAGGAGGGCTTACCTCAAATAAATGCTTACATGAATTCTCTTAGCGGTGTAACATTTTCGTCGCCTGCCTATCGCGCTGTGCCTTGTGGCTGAAAAAGGACAGGACGTATGAAGAGTGCAGCCGCTATGAAGTCATGTTTACACGCATTGATGTTCCGTAGGAAGAGAAGATGGGAGTGGGGTCGAGCGAACTCCTGTAGGATAAATAGAGATAAATAATTCAGATTCTCATTATAATAGAGGCATATAGCTCTGGTGCATGGGAGCGCCCTGCCTTTGTGCGAATTGGTATGCAGTGCCTGTTCAGAAGCCATAGCATGTAATCTAGCATTAATATTAACATAAATCAGAGGCAGGAATTAGCGATATTTCCGAAGTCTTATAGGATAACTGAATTCACACTATATTGTTTGGTCCTCCTGGGCATTTTAGTAATCGTGTAATAGAAATGTTGAGGTAGTTGAGATACTCTTTATCATACTCTCTGAAAGGATCTTTAACACAAGGTCTTTAAGTAGACAGTTTTGATAGAATGCGTCGAACAAAAAGAAATATGCCTATTTTGGTAATATGGGTATGTTTCATTAGCTCAGCCCGCAGCGATATGACATTACATTCTAAAAGGAATACAATTAATAACAATGAGAGATTTTTAGCTCTCAGACTGTAGCTGGAGGAACCGAGCGCGATGCCAGGGCAATTAAGCGGAGACGCTGGGTTACCTTTGTCTGCACACCCTTAACATCACCCTGTCTCAGTGCGTTGAATAGGTATTTCTTTGGCGTAGAATTTGCAATTTATTTTGATGTTTCCTCTAATTCAGGCCACCATGATAAAAACTGTTTTTTTTTTTTTTTTCCTGTCCTTTTTATCCAGGTCAGAAAACAAATCTTTTAAAATAACTAGCTGGTAGAAACGAACGTTTCTCCAGGCGGGCGTAGCTTCCACCTTTCTAAAAGGGAATACGTGACTGCAAGGAAGATGTACACGGCGACTGCCGGGGACTGAACAGGAGGCAACTGCCCTACTGATGCAGGGGGAAACCGTAGCAACACCTGAGAAGCAGGCATAGCCCCTGCCTTACGTAACAGCAATCGAGGGGAAAAAGTTGTACTTTGAGACTATTAAAATAATCAGCCAGGATATTATTCTATTCAGTGGTAACCTTTATGTTTTATGTTAAATGACAGTGAAGGTTCTGGAACACGGTGATTCCCCAGAGTCTCGGTAGCTGAGATTTCTTTTATTTCTAAAGAGGATTCATTTCACTCTGCAATCCCGAAACTGCTCTTGGCTCCATTCACTGGTCAGTTTTAATAGGCATGGCGAAAGATAAAATGCTTTGAAACATGAAAAACTCTCTGGTTTTTAAAAACAGATGATGAAGAGACTGGTTGAAAATCCCATTTCTGTGCGTCCTGTCTGCTTCAAGCCTTCGGAGTCACAGTTCTGTTTGGGCAGAGGGGGAGGAGGTTGCAGATAATTGGTGCTGAGGAGAGAGTGGCGGGGGAGGGGGAGGCAGAGAGAGAGAGAGAGAGAGAGAGAGAGAGGAGAGAGACCCCCACCAATCATTCCGGCTGCCCCAAATTTACCCTGACGGACTCTTCTTGGCGAACATCTACAGTCTGTAAGCAGGTGTCTAGAAATGTTGCCGTGGAGTGTGAGCCTTGGGGGGATTAATACGCAACTCCATTTCCACTCATGAGTAATGGATTAAAATTTTGTAGCTAATAAATTCTTAATCTGAGAGGCTCCAGGTTATTTCTTACTTACACAGCGACTTGGTTAATGTAACACCAACCCGGCCACGGCTCCGGCTACCTGTTATTCCCTGTGCTGTTTTCCCGGAACTCAGCCGGCCGGACCGCCGACTCCCCCTTCCCTGCGACCACTGCTTAGTCCCTGCATATATGCAGCAGCACACGCGTCTTCAGACAATTAAATCACACCAAACTGCTCAGGGACTGCAGACCTGCGAGGGTTATGTGAGCGGGCCCCCTCCCCTGCTAAGTATTATTGACAAATCCATCAAGGGCAGTGATGCATTGGTTTCCACCTTACCTAGAAGGACACTAGGGCAACAGTGACATGCTGTCACCGTGGTAACTGCAGCTGAAGTGAACAGCCTGTTAGGATAGGTGACCTCTGCTGGCGTGGCGCCTGGAGATAGAGGACTCGCCTGGCTGCCATGTCATGGGGACCCCAAGGAGCGGCCCAGTGCCCTCAAATTGATTCATTAGGCCCTAAACGTATCGATCGCTCCAATTTGCAGGAATTTATTATATTGATATTGGACTGATTAACATTTTGTGCCAGACTGGTTCGATATGTGCTTGTAACAGCTTTTAATGATGAATTGACTTTTATGATTCCATCTCAGGGCTGTCAGTGAGCTGTGAACTGTGGGCAGGCTCGCTCCTGGACTGCCTCTCAAGTGGCACAGGGCAGTGATTGAATACCTCGGAAATTAGTGTCCTTGCTGTCTCGTTTTATGAAAGATAAATGCTATGACATTTAATGCAGACCTTAATTTAGAACAGAACTAAGCAGATCATTTTGCAATTTAATCATAAACAGGTAAATATCAAAACTTGTTTAGCATTTTATAAGTAAAGCACACAGAAAACAGAAGCGCACGCGCGCGCGCGAGAGAGCAGGCGGCCGGGGAGCCGGCAAAAGGCAAAATAAAATAATATGGGCTGGAGCTGAGCAGCATTTTAATAATCACGTAATTTATTAGGACCAACGTCCGAGCCCGTTTTTCGGCCCAGAATATACTGCTCTCGTTCAGCGCGTGCTGAGCCCAGGGCGTGCTGTTGGGCACCGGCTGAAAAGTTAGCATTTACCTTCCGGGCCGCAGGCAGCCCCCCCGCGATATTGCCTGGTGAGTCGCGGAAAATACATTGAGCGATTTGCCACAAAAGCAAATAGCAGACTAAGGGACCGG
This sequence comes from Herpailurus yagouaroundi, assembly GCF_014898765.1. Taxonomy (NCBI): domain Eukaryota; kingdom Metazoa; phylum Chordata; class Mammalia; order Carnivora; family Felidae; genus Herpailurus; species Herpailurus yagouaroundi. The sequence goes on along the minus strand of NW_024412441.1, from coordinate 24,440,291 downwards.
CTCCAGTTTAATATGTGCCCCTGACACGTAATAAGGGGGATATCACACTCGGCATGGTTTACGCGTTACCTCAAACAACCGTAAACATTATGAAAAGGCAGCGCGGGCAGACGAGATCTGATTGTGCTCTCTAACAACAGAGAGAGAGGAGGGTGCCGGCTGGGGCTGCCAACTCACACCTTCTCGTATTCATATTTAAAGCGTATTTCCTTCCTTTCATTTTAATTAAAAGACTTAAGTTAGGGAGAAACTGTCTAAACATCACGTCAAATTATTCATGTTTGTACATACAAGGAGTAAAATAAAACGGGTCTCCCGTGCGTGGTTCTTCTCTCTTCTTCACCCAACGCGTGTTTTTCTATCACGTTGCGCACAGAGTAAGGACCCCTTTATCTGCGGTGCGGTTGTCAGTTGCTAATGTGTAACCGCACCTCTGCGGTATACATATTTTACGGCCCCGTTCTGAGATACGCTCAAACCACGGCACTGTTATTTCACCCCAGCCCTTCCACTGGTGAAGATCGTGGGGGGGGGGGGGGGGG
>NW_024412441.1:24399872-24439649 GCF_014898765.1 Herpailurus yagouaroundi | reverse complement strand
TCACTGAGCCAGGTGCCTTAGACACCGAAAAGTGCATCTCGTGGCCCTACGCCCTGGTGACAGAGGCCTCGGCCATCCCTTTTCCTGACCTTGCAGGCAGACCACCTGACACCCTTCCCACTTGTGTGTGGAGCGATGGTTTTGTTGTCATCATTCTTTCATCTGATGGAAAGCAGAGCTTAATTGGGTTTCTCGATACGTGCCTATCCGCGATCTTTGAATATATGTATTTCTCCTCCGCGGTCTGGAGCGCCTTCCCCTCACCGTCTGTCCCAAATTCTGAGCCTCGCTTGTCATCGGCGGCCGTTGGCTACGCGTGACGTCCTGATCCCCACCCCCCACTGCCCGTTCAGTATCCAAAGCAGAGATGGGGACAGAGAACGGGAAAACCTCTCCTGTTTGGAAGTTGAGAAAAGCAGAAACATAATTGCTTTTGTTGGATCACAATCCCGAAGAGCAAAAGACGTTTTAAACATCTGCCCTTGCTTTGATTGGTTTTACGTCTTTTCTCTTTTGGGCCACTGTTCATTATTCTGCATTATATTCATTACGGAGAAATCTCTTCCAAGCCAGTATTTTCGTATGCCGAAGGACGACGTGGATTCTGGGTATTTAACCCGATCCAGCCCCACACAAACCCATAACAGACTATCACACACCGCACATAGATCAATTCTACAGTGAGACCTGTGTTCCGTGCTTACGGATCTGGTTCTCGCCATTGTGCCAGAAATACCGTATCCCCAGGCACAGAGCGGGGAAGTGGATCTCTTTCCAGTTTCTCCTTTTAGTGGAACGGGGAAAAGGAAGAATCTGGGGCTCTCCCCAAGCCCCGCTCTGACTTCACGCTGCTGTGCTCCGCAGCGAAGCCTCCTCTCGGGTGTGTAAACGTACACACTCCGGGCGGGGCACGCACTTCAACCCCTCCGATCCGCCGATTGTGTGGCTTGCGCCAATTTTCCTCCATGAGGGAGGGGTTTGTCCTTTTGGTGTCTCATCGGCATCATATGCTCACTACGCTTCTCAAATTAGAACTCAGATTTCTTAACTTGGTCCAAACCCACCGATTTCGTCTGACTTCCATTTGTTCCGCAAGGAGAATTTGCAGGAGTCGCTCGCTACGCTCTGGCCTCTTTCCTTCCAATCACTAATCGAATAACTTTCTGTATCTATTTTATCTTCTGTTTCTGCTGTCAGATACCTGTCATACTATTAGCAGGAATTCCATGAAAAATTTAACAGGAAAAAAAAATGTTGATTTCCCCCACGTGGCCTACTGGAATACAGTCTCTCCGTATCCTGTGGTTACGAGCCTTCAAAATGCGTACCTCTTAGTGAGCATTTTAGCTCAGGCAGAGGAAGGTACAAAAAGTGTGGGCCACGGTCTTATGCTACATCTCACACCTAAGGAAAAGATTCAGAAGTAGAAAACACGCAAAGTTTCTTATTAAAAAATTTTTTTTCCTCTGTGTATGTTATTCGTCAGAGCTACCAAAGAATCACTCTGGTATGCTTTACTTCATACATGCAGACAAGCCGTATTAGACCGCTTCGTTGTAGTAGAAATCCTAGTGCAGAGTATTTCACATTTTTGATACTAAAATTTCAACTAGGTATTGACATTTTACTCCACAGTCGTTGCCTTTAAATGGACGGCCTAATCCGTCACAATGGTCTGAAGATTTCTTGTTTTACTCTCTTTTGTAATCATACTTGGGGCTCTCTAACCTGAGCAACAATACCTCCAGTAAAAGATGCACATATAGCTTTATCTTCGCTTAGTGTCTCAGTCAGTCTGGGCTGCGCTAATGAAGTACCGTAGACTGAGGGGCTTATAAACAACAGAAAATTTCTTTGTCAACAGGACGCTGGAAGTCTGCCATCAGAGTGCTTGCATGATCGGGTCCTGGTGAGGACCCGCTTCCCGGTTGTAGGTGGCCAACTTCCTGCTCTCCCATGTGGTGGAAAGAGAGTGACGCAGCTCTCCGTCCTCTTCCTGTAAGGGCGCTAATCCCATCCACAAAGGCCTCATCCTCATGACCTAATTAATTATGTCCCAAAGCGCCCCCACCTCCAAATACCACCTCATTGGGGATTAGATTTCACTATAGGATTCTGAGGGCAGGGGGAGGGGACAGAAACACTCAGACCACAACACTGAGGAAAACATTTTTTTCCTGAGATATTTCAGTAGCCACATGAGTTGGTGTTTTAAACCTGGCTGAGCTTATCTCTGCGACCTTCCTAAGGCCTCCAGGGGGAAGCCATTGTTGGCTTCCATGCTTTTGCTGTGCGAAGGGATACGGAAATGTCAGTACACATCTAGTGTTTCCGAATGTCCACGCGTTCGGTTGAGAGGCGTACAGAACATCTAGTTTGAGGCGACGCTTCACTTTTTAATCTAAGCGTTTTGGTGGTAGGCAGACAACAAGGTCCACTTCTGAGACGTCACTGACTGACCCACTCTTCCCCTCAAGCCCCAGTGATCGCTGTGCCTGAGACCCCAGAGCGATCTCGTGACCTCCCTCGTCACCAGGGCAGGGCCCTCCCAGCTCTGAGTTCGTTCCTGCCTTTCAAGGGCCTTTGCGCTGCTCGCCAAGTGGGTTTGCGGGCTGACCCATGGCACTGGGGGGTCAGTTCGGTGGCTGTGTGGTGGCTTGTCCCCTTGGCTCCCCCCTTCTCCCTCTTCCAGATGGGAAAGCAGGGATGGGGGAGCAAAGGGGGACTTGAAGTGCTCCTTTTGTGCCCCTCTCTCATGTGTGTCTCTACAAAAGTGAAAAATCCTAAGCTTCCTTTCCTCAGCCTTACACTCAAGTCCCATCAGCCCCGAAGTGCTCTGCCAGCCTTGTTGTCCCACTGCTACTCTGGTAGTCAAGCCCTTACTTCCACCTCCATTTCGGAATCACCTGGAGTTTCTGACACAGGGATGCTGAGATTTGAATGGCACGCCTGTAAGGAAAAAGGAGGAAATATTTAGGGCAGGGAGTCAAAAATCCAATACAGATGTAGGTCTGGCCCTAAAAGAAGGGCGGGCTCCAGGAGACCTGACCCTCGTAGGTCCGTTGCATGCCTGCACCCTGGCGAACCAGTCTGGGCACCCAGATTCCGTGGGCCGAGGTAACGCCTGTAGTTTGGGGCGAGACCATCATTATTCTACCCAGGTCCATCTTAGTCGCAACAGGCCTCTTTCCAGGAGCTTCTGGCCACGGGTGGGTGGACAGGCTCCACCCAGGTTCAAGGAGGAGGTGAGGTGGAGAAGGGGAAAGGAACACAGAGCAGAGCGCCGAGAGGAGAGTGAGCAGGGGGGGCAGGGGAAGAAATGGACATTTACCCAGTCTTGACCGTAAGCTAGAATCTTCTGTGCCACCGACACGATTTCAGCGCCTCCCAACATGTGCTTCTCGTGTCACTGATGGATAAGCTTGTAAGGTAATCAAAAAATTAAGTAAACCACAGTTAATACAAAGGTTGGGGGAGCAGGGATAATGAAGGTGTTTTGCAATCGGCTGAACTTTGAGAGCCTCTGGTGTCTTCCCATGTCATTATCAAAGCTGTTGGGGTCCAGGGGTCTTTGACATAGGATCATATGGGGCTCTTCAGTCCAGCTGGAATCTGATCCCATCTGGCCTCGGGCCCACATCCTTTGGACTGCACCCTGCTGCCGGGGCAATCCCCAGGCTGGGAAGAACAAGGGTGGTAAGTGTAGTTGTGCAAGATGGAGACCAGCATTCACACAGGACACAGGGCTGAGGAAGCAGAATGAATTCAGGGACTCCCCACCTAGCCATGGTCAGGTCTAACTGGCATGAGGACTGGGGAGGGCCGAGTGACATACACCAGAAAATCCCGAGTCCTTGGGCCACTGATGTCCTGCTTGCTTCCCTGTGGGGCACCTTACTACTTGTTCTCGCCTTGCTCTTAGACTAGACTCTTGCCTCTGCTTTGGGGGTCCTGTTCCCCATTGTCTAGCCTTCCTAATGCTGACTGTTCATCTACCAAGTCTCCCTATGCTAACGGCCAGCGTCCCGGATAATCTGCCAGGAGACACTCAGCTGCCCGCCTGTAGGTCAGAGCTGGCCCCTTGGAGACTGTTCTGGCAGTTTCCTAAAGACACATCCGTATTCCCCAAGATTACCTGGCCTTCAGCCCCGTGTCCTAGGTCAGAAGCTTCACTGCCTTGCTTTTGCCATGGCTGACCCGGTAAACCCTATGTGGCTGTGAAAATGCTCAAAACCCCTCAGATGGATAGGCTTTCTCTCCAATGTGTTTATCCAATGGGACCCAACCTTTGCCTCTGAGGTTAAAAGGAAGTGGGAATTGACATGAAGAATGAATGGCAGGAGCAGAGTGGCAGAATTTCTCATTTGAGTTTGTTTGTCTCCCGTGGCTCTGCTGCTTTTCCCCGTGTTTGGATATATGGGAAGAAATTCTTCAAATTGCACGTTAATTACCGCCTTTGTGGCTTCCGTAGTATCAGACATTTGCAGGAAATATTACAGTTATAATTTCCAGATTAATAAAACTGAAGACAAAGTTGACCCTGTGGACATAATTTACTGTACTTTGCAGAAGGCTTCTGATAAGGCCCCTCATAAAAGGCTATTAAGGAAAATAAACAACCATAAGGTAGAGAGTAAAATCCTATAAATTACAGCATCCAAAGGAGCTAAACCAAGTGAAGAGATTCAGTGACCCAGTTGTACGTATTGTGTTGTTTACCCAAAAATTCATGGCCAATTGGTAGCGAAGAAATAAAATAAAACCAAACTAAACAAAACAGAAAAACAGCCTTGAATTTCCATTGAGTCTGATTGGCTTTGAAATTGTCAGACCCCGTAGAGAAATAAACAAAACCAAGGCTCTGAGAGTAGCTCTGTGCGGAGGTGCGGCTGCGTGAAGTAAGGACGATGCCTGAAGGGTGGGGCCAGGGAGAAGGCAACATACACACACACACACACACACACACACATGCCATGAAACAACAGTAGTCTACTTTATTGGAATTTTTTGCTAACACTCTAGATAAAGTCTAGTTAAAGTCACTCAAGAAAATAATGTTAACAAAAAAAGGGAAATAGCATTTTTAGGAGTAAAGATGAGCACAAGCACAGAAAAAAGAAAACCTGAGGCTCAGAAACAGACGAGCGGCCCTGGGGGTTTGTGGGGGCCCCCACACCATTGTTTCTGCACACATCTGGTGAGCCTATAGCTGAGGCGGAGTCTCTAGGACAACACAAGATAAGGCCTGCCCCCCTCTGCTCCTCTACTGTGGCAGAACGTTTGAAACCATATCTCTGTAGATGTTTCAGACAGTCTGTGTCTTACGAAATGGCCAGATGCTGTCATTAAAAGGGCTTTCATTGTCTATATATGTTAATTCTGCCCAGCAACCCAGCCAGCTTCTTGGGGCACCTGAGTCAAGAAGTGACCAAAGTGGGGCGCCTGGGTGGCGCAGTCGGTTGAGCATCCGACTTCAGCCAGGTCACGATTTCGCGGTCCGTGAGTTCGAGCCCCGCGTCAGGCTCTGGGCTGATGGCTCAGAACCTGGAGCCTGTTTCCGATTCTGTGTCTCCCTCTCTCTCTGCCCCTCGCCCGTTCATGCTCTGTCTCTCTCTGTCCCAAAAATAAATAAATGTTGAAAAAAAAAATTAAAAAAAAAAAAAAAAAAAGAAGTGACCAAAGAACTGAGGAGGACTAACACCCTTTCCTTGCCCCAGATGGATGCAGATCCAGCAGGTGGCCAACGCAGAGTGCAGGGGGAGGCAGCAGGATCCGCCCTGTGATCTGTGTAACCAGTCAACTCTGTGGAACTCACCATCTTGGATTTTTTTTCACCTGTAAGTGGAAATTCTTGTTCCGTGGATCTCACAAGAGAGACAGGGGGAAAAGTCAATTAATCCTTTCCTAGCAGGATGAGAGATCTCTTTTAAAAGGTAAATCCTTGATTAAAATACTGTGACAGTATGGTAAATGCAGAGAAGGGTGTCTGTGTAGAATTATTCGTTGAATAACAATGTCCGACATTTGTTGAGTGCTCCCTGTGCACCAGGTACTGCTGGTGTGCTGTATACATCTGATCCCATTAAAACCTCAGAGATTTCCCCCAAATTCCACCGTACACACAAGGATAATGAAGCATAGAAAAGCTGATGAATGGGCCCAAGGCCATGGAGTTAAAATTGGCAGATCCAAAATCCCAGGTCGATAGTCAGGTTCTGGAGCCCGCCAGGTAACCCATCATCATCCACAGCAAACATTTAGCATGATCTATATGCTAATACCTATACCCATGTAATTTCATGTAACATATTATATTATTATATATATAACTATGCCATAAGAGCCAATATTATTTAAGCATTTTTAGTTCGCCTACTTGGTGCGTAAATTCCTTTCCATGCACATTGTTCAATCTTCCTGTAACTTAGTGAAGTCAGTGCAATTATCATTATAGAAAAATGTGTAGACGGGTCCATTTGGATAATTCTGGTCCAAGGCATTTTCTCTTCCTTAAGTGGAAGGCCAACCATGGCCCTGTGCAGCTTACCCAGGGACTAGTTGATTTCCCCGTGCGGTCATACCCCACCAGCTCTGTTCTGGGCCTGCTCTGTTTTCTGCACAGTCCAAAGAGCTGGTCTGAGAAGCACTCTCTTGAGGTATCGGCCCAGGCCCTTTCAGGGTGAAATCCAGACCCAAGAGCGCATACAAGAACGAGCCACCCCGCTAACCATGGACCCGTCACTGGGGATCACAAGCATTTTAGTAATACTTCTAACTCTTCTCTGCCAACCTGTGTTTCTTTCAGTTTCAGATAGCGAGTGTGACCGTGGGCACGTGTCACCAAGTATCAGACTCCTGAGCACACTGTTGGGGACTCAGAGGGCCCTAAAATTCAAGCTGCAAGCTCACACCTGTGTGAGGCGTGTAGCCACTTACACATTTGGAGTTTCCTATGAACAAATGTACCATTTACATGTGACGACGTCGCTCTAACGTCGATGACCAAGTCCTGGATCTACCACAGGGTGAAGATTACACTTGCCAATAGACTTCTCAAAGACAGTGTCCTCCTCAGCCTTCACTGCCATCTTCCATTTCCTCAGTCAAGATCTTCACGACTGAGAGTACTGAACGCTAAAATGACTTGAAAAACTCAAAAGCTGCAGCCCTTCGCTAATCCTGGCACTGGTGAAACCAACAAGCTGGAGGGAGCCATCTGGCTCAGTGCTATCGGCTCTCCTGGTCACACAGGGAGGTGAACAGGCATTTGTAAGTTCTTGCCCTCTCAGAGAGGCCATCTTCACATAGGGCCTGGTGACAAAATCACAGAGCAAGAACGTTAGAACTCATGACTCGCTCCTCCCAATCTTGCCAGTTGATAGGTGAAGAGTCCACTTGCCCGGAAACGTACAGAAGGCACCGGGCACAGGGGGGCGTCAGGCCCAGGTCCCCATCTCAGCCTCGCAGAGCCCAGGCGGGTTTGACCAGAGCACAGGCATCTGCTTCAGCTGCCGGATGGAGAAATGTTGCTGCTGACATTTCTCTTTGCACCTCGGGAATGCTGTGTTCTTTGGTGAGCTATGTGCATAATGTGCTTTAGGCTGTGTCGAAATGATGTATTTCTCCAACCAAAAAAGTGGAAAATTCAGATGGCTTGTACCATATTTTTGTATATTTAGAAACAGCTGGTTGATTGACTGAATTTTTAATTTTTCACAGAAATGTTTGACGTTGGGGAGACCATGCCTTTAAAATCCTCTCGGGGGAAAGAAAAGATTTATATAAAGTGTCGTTTTCCATAGATATTTGATGCTTCACCAAATGACTACGAACAGAAGTTCAGTGATTGAGAAGATGATCCTTCCTCCCCTACCAGCTGAAGGTTCATTTTCCAAAGTCATGGCCACTGACTCCCGCTTTGGGAATTTGCTCCTAAACCTTTCTTCTGTATTCAGCTGACATCGAGCCCCTTCTACCCCATTTTGGAACAGGCTTTGCAATTGTTGCTACTGTAATTTTGAATAAACAAGCCTGAATATTCTGTCAAAATATTTAAGTCACCGGGGCTGCAAAAAGTAGGCCATTACTGATCTCCGTGCTTTGCATATAATAGACACCCAATATATATTCATTAGGTGTATATACATTGGATCAATATTAAATATTTACTAATTTTTAACATAGCTGCAAAAAATAGGCCATTACTGATCTCTGTGTTTTGCATATTATAGACACCCAATATATATTCATTAGGTGTATATACATTGGATCGATATTAAATATTTACTAATTTTTAACATGCTCCGATATTAACGTATAATTACTTGTGTGGCGTACTATAATATTCATGCAAATTAATACATGATTAATAATATAAAATACAGTAAATTGAATCCAATTGCATTTCTCAGGGCTAATATAAATGGCTAAGCAAAATGACTCAAAATGCTCTAAGATCCTCAATGGAATGGAGCCCACATTTACTGACTATAGAAGTAGATGGCTAAGTAGTGCTCAATGCTTCACGAATGATCTCACTTAATCTTCACAAAAACCCAGCGAGGAGAGCCTGCCGTCTCCAGCTTTACTCATCGGGAAACTCAAGGCTCAGAGAGGGGAAGGAACTCACCCAAGACTGCACTGCCCATAGCTGAAGTAGCGTCAAAGTTAGCGTAGGCCAATCTGGATCCAAAGGCCATGTCTTTACGTCCTTAATGCTCCCTTGAACCAACCCTGTCACAGATCTTCCATATTGACTTGTATCCTGCTCTGGGAGGTTTCCGTTAGGCTCCCTGGGCTGGGTGACAAAGCAGGACGTGGAGTGGGCCTCCAGTCTTGCCCCTGGGTATTGAGTGTGCCCATGGGCTGGCTGCCCTCTTGCACGATGGCCAATACCCAGCAGGTTGGAACCGATGGGATCCTAACTTTCCAGAGTAATTGAAAAGGTCAGGAATCAGGGGTCACGAGATCCCATCTGGCCAGAGTGAAGGAACAGTGAAATATCGAAGCGTCTTACACCAAATATGACAGACTCAGAAGTCCTCGGGTGGTGGCACTTTTTCTTTTCCACAGGGGTGCTTGCTGTCACTTTCCCCTCTCTTGGGAGACTCAGGCTGTTCCTTAGACAGGGAGCTGGGCTAGTGAAGTCCCTCCCCTCTGACACATTAGTGTGGCCCTAGAGAGGACAGGGAAGGGAGGAAGGATAAATCTTGAGATGCGAGGCCCCCCAAGAGTCAGCCACTGGTGTAACATGTGCACGGGTGGCACCTCACAAAACAGGGAGGGTGCTCGACACCGTGAGGAAGAGAAGGGCTGAGATCTCCTTGTCACACCTGGACAGGCCACCAAGGTCCAAGTTCTTACTTTTCCTTGTGCTCCTAATGGGTCAGTGATTAAAAATCAAAACTCCCAAGAAAACATGATTTAATAATACCATTGACCTTTGAACAAAGTGGGGGCTAGGGGCAATTGAACATTCACATATAACTTTTGACTCCCTGAAAACTTAACTACGAATACCTATTGTTGACTGTAAACCTTACTGATCGTATAAACGGTTGGTTAACATGCATTTTCTTTTTTTTTTTTTATAAATTTTTTTTTTCAACATTTATTTATTTTTGGGACAGAGAGAGACAGAGCATGAACGGGCGAGGGGCAGAGATAGAGGGAGACACAGAATCGGAAACAGGCTCCAGGCTCTGAGCCATCAGCCCAGAGCCTGACGCGGGGCTCGAACTCACAGACCGCGAGATCGTGACCTGGCTGAAGTCGGACGCTCAACCGACTGCGCCACCCAGGCGCCCCAACATGCATTTTCTATGTTATGTTATTTCTATGTTATTTTCTATGTTATTCTATGCTGCATTCTCACAGTAAGCTTAGCTAGAGGAAAAAAAATATTAAGAAAATCATAAGGGGGGGCGCCTGAGTGTCTCAGTCGGTTGGGCGTCCGACTTCGGCTCAGGTCACCATCTCTCGGTTCGTGAGGTCGAGCCCCGCGTCCGGGCTCTGGGCTGACGGCTCTTAGCCTGGAGCCCGCTTCAGATTCTGCCTCTCCCTCTGTCTGCCCCTCCGCTGCTTGCACTCTGTCTCTCGCATTTTCTCAAAAATAAATAAACATTTTAAAAAATTAAAAAAAAAAGAATATCATAAGGAAGAGAAAATACATTTATGGTTCTGTATTGTATTTACTCGAAAGAAAAATCGGTGTGTAAGTGGACCCACGCAGTTCAAACCCCATGCAGTTCTTGGGTCCACTGTGCATTTGCTATATATTAGAATTGCCCATTAGTTAGACATTTCAAACTCCTTCCTTACTACAGACTTCGTAGTTTCTGTAAAAGTTGTAAACTAATTCAATTTAGCATGCGTTTCCCTGGCACTTGCTATGTGCCCTCCTGCACACCCCGGTAGAGACAGGAAGGTGAGGAAGATGGGTTACCTGCTGGGCACTTTAACTACAACCGTGCCCCTTTCAATGCGGGTCTCGGGTTCAGAAGTGTGGATCATCTTGTTAGAGGGGAGGCGTGGAAAGGTTCTCAGCTTCCGAGGCACAGACCCTTATGACTAGCTATAAGACCTTGGTCCAGTCACTTAATTTCTTTCTTTTTTTTTAATGTTTATTTATTTATTTTTGAGAGAGAGAGAGAGAGAGAGAGCACACGCACACGCATGAGAGGGGGAGGAGCAGAGAGAGAAGGAGAGAGCGAGAGAATCCCAAGCAGGTTCCGTGCTGTCGGTGCGAACCTGACGCCCGGCTCGATCTCACAAACCGTGAGATCATGACCTGAGCTGAAATCAAGGGTCAGATGCTTAACTGACTGAGCCACCCAGGCGCCCCAATTTCTGACTCTCAATTTTCTCATTTTTAAAGCATACAAATACTATTTCGTTTTTGCACGTGCATTTGAGGATTCAATGAGACCACGGGTGGAAAACATTCAGTAGCAGGCTCTCGGGCTCCTAGTAGGTGCTCTTATTATCACAGCCAAGAAAGGGGGCCCTCGTATGCCAAGTTCCACATGTATCAAACTGAACAAGATTTGAACATATTTACTAGAAGCAGGGTCATCTTGGGGCGCCTGGGTGGCTCAGCTGGTTAAGCGTTGGGCTCTTCGTTTCGCCTTGGGACATGATCTCACGGTTCGTGGGTTCGAGCCCCGTGTTGGGCTCTGCACTGACAGTGCGAATCCTGCTTGGGTTTCTCTCTCTCCCTCGTTCTGCCCCTCCCCCGCTCACATTGTCTCTGTCTCTCTCAAAATAAGTAAATAAATAAACTTTAAAAAAAAAAAAAGAAGGTTCGGCTTATTTTACAAGGTGTTATCAGAACTTGATTAAAGGTTACCAACTAGGACAACTGAGCACAAACATGTCAGGCCTTTGCAGTATTGATGCAAAAATGACCCTCTCCCCAACCCCCACCCAGCCCCCCACCTCCCCCGCCTTTTCAGTGGCATAATTTGGGAAGCGCTGACTCAAAAGTGTTTGGATCCGTGAGAGGGAGGGTGGTGTTGGGGGAGAAAAGAGGGAGGTCTCTTAGCCAAGATTTGCAGGTGTTAAATATAAACCCCAAATTGGTTTGTGTGACTGTCCTGAGTTTGGGGAAGGAAGTGCGTGGGTGGACGGGTGGGTAAGGAGTGGCAGAAGCAGGCTGGGAACCAAGGAACTCCATATGATGAATCTTAACAGATATTCCTTTCATATTTCCTTCCTTCTCGTGGGGGTGGGATTTACATAAGCATTTTCTTGAGTCCAGACCAAACCCTGCCCATGATCGAGGCCAATACCTTCCAAGAGGCAGAAATCCTTGATCAGCAGCAACAAATACACTCTGCTGTGTTCTGAGAGCCTTCCAAACCACAGCACGAGAAAGCATGGCGAGGTGGCAAACCCCGCTGCCAGCCTGGCATCCGAGCTGCCCTTGTATCCAGGAGTGTCTGATCTCATCGAGTCTGATCTCACGGTTCATGGGTTCGAGCCCCGTGTTGGGCTCTGCACTGACAGTGCGAATCCTGCTTGGGTTTCTATTCAAAACCCACATCGACTTCTTGATTCCTTGCACGACGGAAAGTGATCTGTTAAGCCTTCCCAATAAACCTTAACCCTTTGAGAAGGGGTTCACGCTTGCCCCCTAAGAGCCTGTAGAGAGATGCCCATTTTGCAAGCGTAGCAAGGCTGCTGGTGGAAAGGCTGAAGCGTGTGCTTTTCAGATGAACGGTGTCTTTTTCAAGTGCAGCATTGTTACTAAAGGCATATTATACCTGAAATGGATGCACTTTTGGTACATAATGCACGATAGCACGTCCTTATTGTCGGGACCCACTCTCCACTCTTAGGAGAAGCGGGTGCCGCTTGGCTGTGATCCTACAAAAGAAAAATTTTAGGCGATTTAAATGCCTAACTGTTCCTAATTGTTATTCAGAATAAAAGGTTGTACTTCTCAAGTGTTCCCCCTTTTAACACTGTTTTGAGTTCCTCCATTTAAAGCCTGAAAATAAAATGCTTTTGCATGTGAATGGAGAGCTATATGTTCCTGGGCATCTGTCTTGGTGGTTAGGGGGCAGGTCTGGGGATCCCCCGAATAGTGGGACCCAGGAAGGCTCCGTGGGTGGGGGTGTGGAGATGTTGGGGGACAGGGGGGGGACCAGGCACTTCAAGCCACCTGTCCACCTTTACCGGGCACCTATTAAGTGCTGGCTGCTTCGAGGCTCTGCAGGGCACACAAATAACATGAGATGTTCTGCCTTACCCTCAGGTTTCACTGCTAAGATATGGTGGAACCAATCCCCTGGTTGTGCCGTCCGATCCGGGCTGGAGCCCAGCAATTCCAGCGTGCATTTCAAGCTCTTGGATGGAAGTTTCCAGAGGCTCTTCGCCCTCACATGGATTCTTCCAGGTGCCTCACCGCGCACCCCTACCCTCAGCCTCTGGAGGGAAAGTGGGCTGAGTCTCTTCAGTCAATATCAACAGGAACTTCACAAAAAAGTGGTTGGGTGGGACAGCAGAGACTATTCTACCATTTCGGTCACGGGACAGCCAGTTGTTAGTAATACGACATTCACCCTGAATCCCTTATGCTTGATGCTGCGGTCGGCTCTCTTGCCCTAATTAAGGGCAGAAACTCGTGTTTTGTTTCGGTGTGCCTTGTTTCTGCGTCTTGTATTTGCATTGCTGCTCTCCTACCTCTCACTCACGTCTGGCAGTTCTCAGTACAGCCTAGGAATTTAATAAGCATCATTACGTGCCTTGAACCGCTCAATTTTCAACGATCCCTAGCTTCCTTGTTCTGCAGGAGACAACCTCCTTTTCTGGTTTATTCGCCTCGCTGTGCCTTGGAAAACCTTTAGGTCTTTCCTATCCTACTGGACTTGTGGCTTCCAGAACCGAAGACCCTCCACAATGAGGTAATGACGAAGACTTCCTATCTGCAGTCCTTTTAATACATCCTGGCATGGGGCTGGATCTTTCTGCCACAATGCGAGGCAGTATGGCCATCTCCCTTTAGCCCTTCCGGATCAGAGAGGAGTTCGTGGTTAGCTTGCGGCACCAAACCCTTGTGGGTTTTTACGGGGATAGACGGTTTTGCCTGATTCAGCTGAGATACGTGTGCCCTGAAATTACCTCCATTAGCTACGGGGTTGGGTATGTGGAAGCTGGGCGGTGCGTTCTTACGTCCTCGGTGAACGGATTTCCAAAATACTTCGAGGGCTGGTTTGAGGCTCACAGAGAAGCTCTCACACGGTCCTCAGTGGGATGCTTGGAGAACAGCAGAGGGGCCGGTTCCCTGGGGTGGAAAGACGTCCTGCCGCCTTCGAGAATCAGGATGAGACACACAGAGAGAAGCTTCCCTCCTGGCCACGTAGACCCGAGAAGGTCTCCTCAAGCAGTTTCTTTTTTTTTTTTTTTTTTTAATTTTTAAAAACTTTTTAAAATTTATTTTTGAGACAGAGCATGAACGGGGGAGGGGCAGAGAGAGAGGGAGACACAGAATCGGAAGCAGGCTCCAGGCTCCGAGCCGTCAGCCCAGAGCCCGACGCGGGCCTCGAACTCACGGACCGCGAGATCGTGGCCTGAGCTGAAGTCGGACGCTTAACCGACTGAGCCACCCAGGCACCCCTCCGCGAGCAGTTTCAAGGTGTGGTGACATTGACTCCCACAAGCTCTCACCTGACCTGACCGGGCACTCTCTACCATTGGGTATTTTCAGCCTCTGGTATTCCCCTGACTTGCCTCCCAGTGGATTTCAGATATTACCCTCAAATAAACGTGTTTGGGTTTTCATCACTGTTCCAAACGAATTTTGAACGTAATCGTATACCGTCTTTTGTATACTCACATTCTTCTCCGTCACCCCTTCCAGAATCCTCTCTCTACTGATCATTCCAGATTGGTGTCATCCCTAACTTAACGAGCGTGATCTCTAGGCCAATCGGCCCCCCCAGGTGAGAGTTCTGCAGCATTGGCAGCAATTTGAAAGGGGCCAAAAGGGGCCACCGAGGAGTCACCTAGGGAAGCAAGAGCTACAGAAAACGTCCCTTCCACCCTCCTCCCCTTTTCCTGCCTTTTTCATACCTCTGTCCGTAAGCTGCTGGCAAGCTCAGCGGTGCTGAGGAAGGGTCTCTTTGGGGACCGAGCTCTTTACTAGCCCGAGTATATTCTGACTTCTTATTAGCGGAGAGGCAAGCATCCCCTCACCCGGACCCTCCCTCACCTCCCCCAACAGCGGGAACCCGGACGATCGTCATCCTCCAATGTTTGCAACTTTACAACACAACACGCCGATTTTCTGACAAGAAACACGCGGCTGGTACAGGAGGGTCCGGGAAATATGTTTCCCCTCTGTGCTGGAAGTGGAGAATTGCATTCATTAGAGTCTCCCAGGTGCTAAGAGAAGAGAGCCGGGCTGAGGACGGAGAGCTGGACAGAATCCAAAGCCGCTGTGCTATCTTTCTGACGCTCCTGTGCCAGATCTTCCGCAGGTGATAGCACAGTGCACGAGGCTCCCACCGAGGGAGCCCTGCCTAATGCTCCTTCCAGCCCTGCCTAATGACAGACCAACCAGTGTGCATGCCCAATTTGAAGGGAAGAAAAAAAAAAAAAAAACAACAACAACACCAACCCCAGAGCTGTCAGTGTGTGGTTTCTATGGCCCAGAGCTAATCCAGGGTCTTAAACTGTTTCACAAAGCCCCAAGGCCAAGGCTTCAACGGGCCAGGGAAGGTGTTGCACAAGCACGATGCTGTGTTGCTGGGGCATCACACGCCGGGGGAATTTCACCCCACTAATGGCCCGGGCCCCTGGGGTATGCCTCTCACTGCATGCAGGTCAGAAAACGCAGGCTCTTTTTCTCCACTCCTTCCCCTTAATCCATTTAGGGGTAATCCCTGCCATTCTCCACAGGAAAGACCTGCTTTCCACAAAGAAGTTAAGCTGGTCATCCCCTCCTCTCTGTGAGGGCTTCGCCTCGGAAACCGATGTGGGGATAACTTTCCCCCTAGGACCCATCTGGGTACAAAATTACATCTCGAAGGCTCTTATTTTCTGGATAGTCCATCGTTCTTGCTGACTACTCCCTGCCATTTTCACCTGTTGTTCTGGTATCCAATTCCTCTCTTAATCCGCCTTGCAAAGCCCCCCCCCCCCCCTTTATTCTGGGCTATTTTCTTCTTGGTTCTTTCCTAGAGGGAGAAAGTTAAATTAAAATTAAAAAAAAAAAAAAAAGAAAAGAATCACAGAAGACTGTGTACCCGCCTCCCAAAGCGCTTCGCGTGTGAATTTGTTTCCGAAGTCAGGTTTCCAGTGCTGACATCACACCACGGCAGATGAAGAAGGCGAGATCCACTGGGTTACTCAGGCCATTAGTGAGTAGGATTTCAAAAGTCCGTGAGAACACGTTAGTCCCCACATCCACTCTACAGAGAGATTGCGTGAGGCCGAAGGAAGGAAAGGGTAAACGACACCATGCACGTCTTCTTCCCCGCCAGAAAGATTGTGCTTATTAAGTCAGGCCACTATCTGGAATTTTCAACTCAGAGAAGACTTAAAAAACATACAAACAAACAACCGTTCACTCTGAGACGCCGCATATGTCTTAGAAACCCATTCGCCAGCAGTAGATTTATCCGCTCCAATAAGCTTTTGCTGAGTCAATAGCTCTAACCAACGGGACAAGGAGCAAGGTATCGACTTGCTCCCTTATTTCCCTACAAGTGCGGATTTTATTTCTTCGTCTCCCATTTTCCAAGGGGGAAGAGATGAAAAGCAAGCTTGAGATACAGTGGGGCGGAGGGAACAATGATTATCTAGTGACAAACATCCCAGGCATGAGAACGATCCCACCCAAACCCATAGATTCAGGGGGACCAAGACCAACAGACTGTTCTTTGTTCCTTAGGCGATGGGCATACACCAGCTCAGAGGAACGCGCTGATTCCCGGGAACCACAGGGCCCCTCCCCTTGAACCCTCCCAACAGATCGCTATAGTTCAAATCTATAAACCATGACTATTTTACCGAACTCAGGCAAACGTCTTGGCTTTTACAGACCCACCCAAGGCAATGTCAGAAGAAAGTTAAGGCAACTGGGCGAAGAGCCAGCACGAAATAGAAGTATACGGTGCAATATGGACGTATATGGGGGGACGGGACGCTGAACTTCTGCGTAACCATGTGAAGGAAGAAGATTAGATAGGAACAAAAGATATGTGAATAGCTTCTGTGTGCAGTAAACTCGACGTGTTTCATCTTCGAAAGCTTATAAGAAACTCTTTTCTCCCTATTAATGTAATAAGTTGTTTCCCATACGCACCCTTTGCCTCACTGACTTTTTAGAACGTTTAAGCGTTAAACCGATAAAATCCCACCGTCTCTGCACAGGGTAAAGGGGGGACTTGTACCGGTTTATCTAGCGGAACGGGGACCCTCCCCTGCCCAGAACAGATGAATCCTGTCCCAGAGCCTTGGCCGAGGGGAGAGGCAGGTACCCTGCTCACAGGCATCACTCTGGAGCGTGGCGACAGCCACAGCGTTCTCCTGGGACTGGGCCAACCACACACACTCTGATGTTTAGGAGAAAAGAGGAAAGCAGAGTGTAGAGGTTTTCTTTTGTGGGCTCTGGTCCCCATTTCCTTGGTCTGGAGAGGCGAACAAATCAGAATGGATCTGAGGGCACCGCCTTGAAGAAGCAAGAGTAGACTGATTGGAATACTTATAGGGAGGAAATCCAGGGCATCAGCAGAAGATACAAATACAGTAACATATCCATCCAAGGGAGGGCTCTCTCGTCCCAGAACGTTGGAGAGGGCATTGTCGTAGACAACGCAGGATGAAGGAGAGAATCTGGCAGGAGGAATCTTTTCCATCCTCCTGGCTGTGGAGTGAACAGGTGGCCCCAAATCTGTGTATGTGGTGGGGGGGGGGGGTGGAGGCGGGTGGGGAGAGGATGCATCTGAAAATATAATGTCCTGAAACTGCAATCCGAACCACAGAAAGGAGGGGGAATGTTATAAGGTAGTACTCTCAAAATTTTCCACCAAAATACCACTAATGCCGAAAGGAACTGCATGGGTTTGGATGAGAAAGGGCACGTACGGGTCCGCAGCCACAATCTCCAGCTATAACTTGGTTTTTGGTTTTCGGTTTTCGGTTATACGATGACGTTGCGTGCTATTGTGTAATAACAGAACCAGGCTCGTTTTGATAGAAATGCACAGTTTGAGATTATCTATCAGTTAAATTACCTAACTTGCCCCCCAGAGAATCCTACAGTAAACGGATGCTCCAGGGAAGACCCACTGAGCTCATCTGTGACTTACTCTCTGTAACCTGGACGCATAGCCTGCACCGCTCGGTAGGTCCGAGTCGAACAAGTGCAGCCACGGGACAGGATTTGTGCTGTGAAAACACAGTACAGGGGCCACGGTGACTGGACAAGGGTACACAGACAGGAGGGCGACACGTGGCTTCTTCCCCAAGGGTTCCTCTCGCTTCGCCATTGTTGCCCCGTTCTGCTCGCCAAAGGACTATCTTTAAATGTCAGGGCCCAAGTGTTTGAGCAACTTCCTTCTAATGATTTCTCTTAGCCTGGCTGAGATGGGTAATTTTTTTTTTTTTTCAAAAGACTTGAGGGGCGCCTGGGTGGCGCAGTCGGTTAAGCGTCCGACTTCAGCCAGGTCACGATCTCGAGGTCCGTGAGTTCGAGCCCCGCGTCAGGCTCTGGGCTGATGGCTCGGAGCCTGGAGCCTGTTTCCGATGCTGTGTCTCCCTCTCTCTCTGCCCCTCCCCCGTTCATGCTCTGTTTCTCTCTGTCCCAAAAATAAATAAAAAACGTTGAAAAAAAAATTAAAAAAAAAAAAAAAAGACTTGAAAACACATGAGAGAACAAATAGGAAATTAAGGATAAGAAACACAAAAAGCCAGCCCTCCCGCCCCTTCTTCATGATGTCACCTGAGGTAACCACACTTCACCTCAGAGGACTGGCAGGGTGTGGCAGCCATTGTGCCCCTGTGCCAGCTCACGGCCCTTTTCTCGGACCTGGCCCCCTGGACACACAGACGAGAAGGAACTGGGCCAGAGCTCAAATGTAACTTGAGCCACGTGTGTGTGTGTTATGTGTGTGTGTGTGTGTGGTGGGTATGGCACAGGTACACAAATTTGGGGACACGGTGCGGTGAATCTTGAGATCACACAGAAGTCAAGCCTACTCTTTGCCACTCACGGAGAACCCTCCCACCTAGTCATGCAATCTGAGAGGTCTATTTTTCATCAGGAGATGGTGGGGGGCGGGGGGGGGGGTGACTGGCAGATTAAAGAATCCCAACTCTTGGGGCGCCTGGGTGGCCCAGCCGGTTAAGCATCCGACTTTGGCTCAGGTCATGATTTCACAGTTTGTGAGTTCGGGCCCCGCAGCGGGCTCTGTGCGAACAGCTCAGAGCCTGGAGGCTGCTTCAGATTCTGTGTCTCCCTCTCTCTGCCCCTCCCCGCCCCCATGCTCCTTCAAAAATAAATAAACGTGAAAAAAATAAAAGAATCCCAACCCTTAGATGACAAGCCAACACCCATATACAGGATCTGCCTCAGCTCGGTATTCTATTTGTAAATGGTACCAAGGTTCATGCAATAAATACAGCACTGACATATGAATTCTAACTGTTGCAGAGTAAGAGTGCAGCCTCATTACAAAAGCATAATGCAGAATACAAGCACCCAGTTGCCGTCGAGAATAAGGAGGAGGTTGAGAAGAGTTTGATTTAATTATTTCATTACAGTCTATACTATGGAATATGCGAGTACATAATATTTATATAACAATATCGATGATATTTCTTAGGCTTTTCTTCTAGCACAGTAAAAAAAAAAAAATGGCAGAGAGGAAAAAGAATCCACTTAGTTGGAAATAACTCATTCTTATTTCCAGACCAAACCCTACAATTGAATTCAGTCTCTGAAATTTGGGCAAATTGCATGATTTTGTTTCCACTCTGACCTTTGGAATCTGGCTGATTAAGGCTCAGTCTGCAAGTGCAGCTGGTCTGTCCTTATACTAAACTGATCTACTAGAAGCCAGGCAACCAGCTACTAATCATCCAGTATCTGGTTAATCTTTACTGCTTACGAGTTCCCAGATTTTTCAACTGCCTGTATTCAGGTGCTTGAAGGAGCTGTTTCCTTTCGTCTTTGTCCTGAAGCACCAGGACATGAAGGACGGTTTTCTGTGGGAAGGGTCACTGTACAACTTAGAAAAGATTCATTGGCAGCCACTGAGCCCCGGGGCTGTGGTCCCCCAGCCAAGCCCCACGCAGAGGGCACACACCAGCTCGCCTCGGTCACAGCTAGATTCTTCTCTCTCCCGTGACTGGAATGGAACCGTAGAAATATGGGTGGCATCACTTCACACACGGTACCATCAGTGGAGAGCCTCATTGCCGACTATAAAAAGACACCACAATGAACCAGGGGGTCCTGTCTGTGGTCTCTGGCTTTATGGAAAGGACATTTTGCAGGGTAACTGTGTGTTAAGGATATACTTTGGCTATCTCCCCTGGCAGGGTCAGTTGGAGGGAGAGCTAATCACTCAGTAAACAGAGAGAAGAGAGATGCTTATACTTAATAAGCCATTGCAAATGGAAAAAGCAAGCTCGTACCCAATGCGATTCTCTCTAGAAACAAATGGCTTGGATCCAAACACTACAAAGCCCTTTCAGAATGCTGAGGGGTCTCCTGGTCCCAGCGCCCCCAGGACGTAATCCTTCTGTCTTTTGGCTTTCACATGGAAGTGGCTTTAACAAGGGGAGAGGAAATGATTGTGTGTGCCTGCGTGTGTCACAGTAGTGATTTTTTTTTTCTTTTGTCTTAAGTTACCGAGCTCTTGATGTGCAGCACATCCTTCTCTCTGGGGAGCAGACGCAGCAATTAAAGGGGAGGGCCAGACGAATCCTCGCCTCCTGGAGGTGAGGTGCCGGGAACTGCCTCCCGCAGCACCCTTCCCCAAGGGGCTGCCCAGCCCCCTCCCTGCACTCCCTGAACCCCGGAGAGCAGCAGCACCGGAGAGCTGGGGCTGTTCAGCAAGTGGCAAAGTTGGCCTGGTGGCAGAAGGGAGACCGAGGTCTCTGCCAAGGCTTGCTGCTCTGGTTTCTCTCGTCTCTGTCCTGTGCCAGCCCTCCTGTCAGATGGAAGGAACAGTGTGCTTCAGTGGGCCAAGTCAAGCTCAGGCTAGAAGCCTCGGCCACGACCCAGCCACCACAGTCTTCACGCAGTATCTTGTGCCCGCTCTAGATATTTCCACTTTAAATGCGGGCAATAAAAACACTAACCTGGGGGCCCCTGGCTGGCTCGGTCGGTAGAGCATGTGACTCTCCATCTAGGGGTGGTGAGTTTGAGCCCCATGTTGGGGGCAGAGTTTACTAAGAAAAAAACAAAAAGAAAACATGAATCTGTTTCCTCGGGCACTACTATATAAAAAAAAAAAAGAAGAAGAAAGTATTCTAGAGCATTCTGTAAATACACTACGCATACGTACTAAATAAGGTTGGCATGAGATCACCGGCAGATCAGGCCGTGGAAGGAAGTGGAGGGATGCTCTGTAAGAGAGAGAGAGCTCCCCAAAAGGGAATTCTGGGAGCAGAAGGGCAGCTGCCCAACCCCCCCCCCCCCCCGCTTGGACACTTGCTTCCCCCTCCCCCCCAAGGAGAAAGGATTTCAAAGATTTCCACCAGTCCACATGGCTGATGTCTGGGACCCTAGTATCTCTTTCAGTTGGAAGAAATCAAAGAGTCCAGGAGAAAGACAAGCACCATTTTTTTCCCTCTCTTTCCTTTCTACTTAAGAGAAGGTGAATCTCTGGTCTCCTTAGAATTACCATAGGATCCAGCAATCCCACTTCTAGGTATAGACCCCCAAAGACTCGAACGTGAGATCTAAATGTACACCCATGTTCACAGCAGCACGATTCACGGTAGGCAAAACATGGACACAACTCAAGTGTCCACTGATGGAAGAATGAAATGAACAAAATGTGGTCTATCCATACCAAGGCTGTTACTCCGCCTTGAAAAGGAAGGAAATTCTAGCACGTGCTACAACATGGATGAACCCTGAGGACAGTAAGTTGAGTGAAATAAGCCAGTCACAGAAGGACACACACTGTATGATTTACGTAAGGTAACTGGAGGGGTCAAACCCATAGGGACAGAAAGTAGAGTGGTTCCCCCAGCGCCTGGGTGGAGTGGGGGGGGGGGGATGGGGAGTTCGTGTTTGATGGGGACAGAGTTTCAGTTCAGAAAGATGAAAAAGTTCTGGACACGGAAGGTGGTGACGACTGTACAATAATGGGAATGTCCTTAATGCCACTGAACTAATACCCCTAAAAATGGTTAACGTGATCAATTTGTGTGTATTTTATCACAAGAGAAAATATTTGTATGTCTGACATCACGTTCCACCCTCATAACATCCTTGAGGGAGGAATAGGGCTTTCTAATCTCCATTCTCTAAACCCAGGAAGGCAGGGCAGAGGGCTGTCGATGAGATCCATTCCTTCCCCCTGGAGTCTGGACTCCAGGACCACCTCTCATCACATCGCCAAGTTCAACCATCCTATCCAAGGCTGTTCTCAGGCCTTCCCTGCCTCTGGCCCTTTGCTTGGAGGCACTGGAGGTAAGTCACCTCCACCGTTAAGTTGCAGGGCATTTGGCAGCTGTGGGATATCAGGAGAGGGTGATTCGGGCCTGCCACCCCTCCTCCTTGTCGTCCTTGTTTCACAGCTGGTCACAGATATCAGCCTCTGCAGATGTCCTGACCCGATAGGAGTGCGTGCCCCCTGTTTTTATCTCAGGTGACCAAGTTCCTCACAGTGGCTTGGAACCTTCAGGAGGGGCTTAGACCTCCTCAAATTGCCACCTACCTCCTGGGTAGGTGGGTCCCTCTCTTCCACTCTCCTTTTTTGCCCTCTTTGGAGACCCTCCCTTCCTGGGCTTCACCACTGGTCAGACTTCTCCCACTTTCCAGGACAGCTCCTCAGAATCCATTCTCTTTCCTCCCTGGGGACATTAAATCTCTCCCGAGGCCATCCCGGACCAAACTGCCCTCAGTTGAGCGCTTCCTTTCTGTTTCATTACCGTTATCCTCTTTCACATCCTTTCCTCAACCCTCTGGAAGCTTCTTTGGCTGCAGACCTCTTCATTACATGGCTGTTCTTTTGGAAGACAGGTGTGCCCTCCCAGGGCTACTTGGGACTTGCCTTCAGAGCCCAAAAGGAAAAAGAGAGAACTTGAACGACACCAGGGCCCTATCACCTCAGGTGCAAGGCGATCCAACTTCTTCGGTGGCCTGGGGGACCGTGGAAGGGAAGGGAAGAGAGGACAGGGGCGTAGGGGACAGCCCCTGGCGGGCAGGCAGGCCAGAGGGGTATCGCTTCCCTCAGAAAGTGGGCTTCAGAGGGGGGCTCCGGATTCCGGAGCATGTGTGTACGTGTGTGGCGAGGGTGGGGTGTCTAGCCCCGGAGTGCGAGGAGGGTGGGGGGAGAGAACCCTCCAGGCCAGGCCCCTGCGCCTCTTGGGTCCTAACCTCCACCCAGCGCCAACTTTTTGCTGCTCCCGTTAGATGGCGCTCAAGACTTTTCTAACCACTTGTGAAAGTGAGCCTGGCCCGGAACAAAAAGCACCGCGGGGTGTGAGTGTGAGTGATGGGGAGGGCGCGCGCGAGGCCGGGCACAGGCGCGGGCGTCGCCCCGGCACCACGCGGGGCCCCACGTCGCGGGTCAGCCGGGCTCCGGGTGGAGCGCGCTTCTAGGAGGCCCCTCCGCAGGGCCGGCCGAGAACTTTCGCCATTTCCTTGCCCAAGTGGGAAACACTCGGGTTCGCTGCTGGGGCCCTGGCGGCGCTCCCCGGGAGCAGACGGGCGCCCGGCCGCGGCCTGGGGAAGCCGGCGCCCGCGGCCCCGGAACGCGGGTGCCGGGTGCGCGGGGAGGGGGAGAGGGGCCGGGGCCGCGCCGCGAACTGGGGCGCAGACACCAGCGTGTCGTGACGCGCTCATTACAACCCCTTCCTCTGTCCCGACTTACCGCCCCAGCTCTCTTTTTAAAAGAAGGGGGCAGGTGGTGGTTTTGTTGTTTTAACCGTTCAAAGGGAACTGTTCGGTGCAAGGTTTAATAAACTTCGTGCGTGCGTGCGTCTCCAACAACCAAGGGCAAACTTTCTTGCTGCCCTTGAGCCCGAGCGGTGCCATATAACAGCCTCCTCTTGAAATAAGCCCCTGGGTACCTTAGGGCGTAAGCTGCGATCGCGAATTTTAAAATAACCCATTAGGGATCCAGGTGGGAGCTTTGTCCCCACACACCAAGTGTGACTCTCTCCTTCCACGCCCTCCAAGAAGAGTGGCTCGACCAGAGGCGCTCCGGGCCCCCGATCCTCTCCTTAATGCAGTCTGAGTGGGCACTGCGGCGGAGAGGGGATGCGTCGCCCCAACCTCGAGAACACACGGGAGCCGACACCTTCCTTTGTGCCTCCCCTCGGCTCTGAACTTTGCCGCGCGGTCGGTTCTCCTTTAAGAAAGTAGCTATCTCTGAATATGTAACGCCGGCGGCGGCCAGCCGGGCGGAGGGGAGCCCACCGGCCCGGGTCCCCGCGCGCGCCGCGGCCGGGGCGCACGGAGAGCGCGTCCACACACGCCGGTCCCGGCGAGAACCCGGGGCTGGGAGGGCGGGGGCTAACGGGAGCACAGGGCTAGGGATCCTGAGCCGGGCGCGGGGTGAGCGGCCCGTCGCGTTCATTTCCATAAGAAAGCTGAAATCGCGGTTGGAGGGAGGATTTCTCGCCCTAACCGCCCTCCCCCTATACCCGGTTTTCGGCAAGAAGCGGGCTCCGGAGCTCAGAGCCCTACGTGTGTGCGCTGGTCTTTGATGGTATTGATAAAATGTGGTTTCAGATGTTGCCCCGACTGAGGCCGGTTTCCTGTCTGTTGTGCGGAGTGGAAGGACCGCGCGGGGTGAGTCCGGGGCGCGGGGGGAGCGGGCAGGAGAGGCAGGGGCAGGGCAGAGGGAGCGCAGCCTGGACCCTCGGAGGAAGTTCTCCGGTGGGGTTCCTAAGAGGACAGCCGGGATGAAACGAAGAGCCCGAGGACAGAGTGGGGGGGGGGGGGCGGGATTGGGAGGAGGGGTCACGAAGCCCCCAGCCCAGCCGCCTGGCTGGTGGGAAGGTCCGGCCAGCCTTGCCAAGTGCCTCTTCAAACACCCGGGTAAACTTTCCCTCGCCGCCGCAGACCCTCTTCCTGAGAAGGAATAAAGCGAACTTGCTCACACACTCGGTCCCACGGACGGTTCAATTGTTCCTCCTTTCGCCTTGAGCCTCTTTTCGGCTTTCAGTGTGAACAGCAGCCATGTGTCCTCAATTCTATTACATATATATATATATATATATATATATATAATCTCCTAGGTACTTTATGATCCCATCTGGAGAAATTAAAACCCAGATCTGTAATGTTTATTCTTAGATAGTTTACAAAAAGCAGGGGGGAAAATGTGTGAGACACATGTCTGCAAATATAACAAAAGTACTTTCCCTTCTGCTTGAGAAAGTGGCCTGCAAATGGCTTCCCTTTACTGGTTCTGGACCCCTTGTACTTCCCCCAAGAAACTAAATGGGGTCGGGAGGAAAGCACCAATCAGATCAAGCAATTAAATGCCCATTATGACTATTAATGACTTTATTACTAATGGTTGGAGTGAAGGACTCCAAAGCTGCTCGCGGTGATCAAGCTGTTTCCAAATTCTGCTACCTAAGATGTTTACAGCACTCCACCCCAACGGAGGAGGTCAGAAGCTAGAGAGGATGTTTTCAAAGAGTCCACCAGTAGGTATCCCATGCACAGTCAATGCTGAATTTCTCTCTTTCAGTAAAGTTTATTGCTACTCCTGATAAATGAGGGAATCTGTGTTTCTGGGGGGCATCGAGTTATGCGATGAGTTACCAGGCTTGGATGCGGCCCTGGAGTGGGGAGGGTGTGTTCCCTCACCAGTGACTGGGGAAATGCTCAAGCCCTAGAAG
This sequence comes from Herpailurus yagouaroundi, assembly GCF_014898765.1. NCBI lineage: Eukaryota > Metazoa > Chordata > Mammalia > Carnivora > Felidae > Herpailurus > Herpailurus yagouaroundi. The sequence continues at coordinate 24,414,104 of NW_024412441.1, read as the reverse complement.
ATTTTAAGGAACAAGTGTTTGAGATCTTCGGATGGGCTAATGGATATCCAGATGGCTGGGAGGTGAGGAAGTGAGCGATGGTGAACTTGGGGAGCCAAGGAGAAATGAGGAACGGGGCCTACCTTTAAAATTTTTCTTTTTGCTTGTGGGTTGAAATGGTTTCGGCCTGTCAAAAGCTGAGCGACTGCTAGCGAAGTAAAGGGTAGCGAGAAGGGTCTGTTGGGGTACTGGCTACTGTGACTGGGTTTGTTTATTAGTGAAGATGGTTTCTCGCTCCTCCCTGCCTCTTTGTGGACACCCTTGTGATCCCAGATGGAAAGAACTGACCTGGGAGGGCACAAGGGAACCAGCTGCCTGTTGGGATCCCATAGCAAGAGGAGAGGGACGGGGCAACTTGCAGGGGCTCTGGTCAGCCACCATGCAGCAGGGGGAGAAAGGCGGCCAAACCTTTGGAGAGGAGCTAGCAGCTCATTTTGCTGTAGGTCACCTCCGCTCATTGCCCTGGAGTCCAGCCCTTTCTAGTGGCCTCTCAGGCCGCTGGGTGAGTGGGGGGCAATGAATTTCAAGTCTGTCTTGTTTGGGACGTGTCCCCAGCACCCTGGCCCCTGGGTGGAAGCCCAGAGCAGCAGCATACATCTGGTTCTGATGTATTTACCAGGCGGGCATGGAAATGCCCACGCTGCACGGCAGAAACCTGAGCTGCTGGCGACCAGCAAACTCCTCTGCTAAGCAGCGTAAAAGTTTGGATAGTTTCAGAGTGCCGGGTGGCCCCTTGTCTTGACGGGAAGCACATGATCACCCCCTCCCCGTTCTATTTTGTTCGAGTTAATTGCCCAGCAGTGAGGGCATCTCACACCTCAGCCAAGGAATACTGCAGAGAAAGGAGTCCTCCACAGGTAACAGGATAGCGTGGAATCATCTTGGCCACCCGGAGGGTCCCACAACCTCACCTGAATGAAATGGGCCTGGGGTAGTCTCCCTTCACTGGCTCCCAGGGTGCCTGTCTCTCCTTCCTGGCCCTGACTGTTAGCAACCTACATAATACCCTGGGTCCTGAGAGTAAAACTACCATAGCTTCCTTGAGTGGGCAGCCGACCGACCCCAGAGGCAGATCTTCACAGGACAGCTTCATATGTCAACAACAAATTCCCTGCTGACCCTGAGAACATCATGAAAGAGGGGGCAAGAGCTGGCACGAAGCTCCCCTTACTCTCAGCCATTTGTGCCCTGCCTACCACTGAGCCTGGCAGGGGGGAGAGGGGCAGGGCTTGGGAACAGGGCTTAGAAAACCCATTGTTCCCCTGCCTTGGGTCAGCTGCAGACAAGCCTGAGACAACAATACCTATGAGGAGGGGCAGAGGAGGAGGGTGGAGCTGGCCCTCCAGTCCTCTCTGGCTGTACTATCAGGACTTCTAGGGGCTCTGTGCTGGGGGGGGGGGGGAGAGGAGGGAAGAAAAGAAAGAAAGAAGGAAAGAAAGAGAAAGAAAAAGAAAGGAAAGAAAGAAAGAGAAAGAAAGAAAAGAGAAAGAAGAAGGAAGGAAAGAAAAAGAGAAAGAAATAAAGGAAGAAAGAAAGAACAGAAAGAAAGAAAAAGAGAGAGCTCTCCCAAAGCGCCCATGTGAACCACATGAGGTGGCCCTGGGGCAGGACACTGGAGGCTCCTTTGGTCTCTGGGACTCGCCCTGCCCTGCCGTTCTCTCCCTTTACAGGAGGCGTCTATCATCTAGGTCTGGCGGGACTTGCTTTCTCAGGAAACCTGGTGGGCGAGTCTGGTCAGAGGTGGAGGCAAGTTTCCGCAACTTACAACTCGCTTTGAAACTGACACAGAAAGTGGGCAGCGAATGCTGTCACCCAGAGAGGGCCTCCACGGCCCTTTTCTCTCCCGGTGGACTCCTGAGACTCCCCCTAAGTGGCCCTTAGACATTCAAGATGTCAGGTAAGCTGGGAGGAGGAGTTTGATCTGTCCCCTGCACCCAAGTAAATACAAATACATTTTGCTCCTTGAAAAGAAATGTCACCGCTTTAAACTTGCCCCAGCCAGAGATCCAACTAGTTGCATCAGGGTCTCTTGTCAGCAACCTTACCCCATCCTGCCTCGTGTCCTTCTTTGTGGCCTAAGGTTGCATTTTAGGGGGGTTTCTACAACGCTGCTCATGTCAGCAAACCTCCCTGTCTCCAGCCTCACCCCATCTCCCTGCCCGGAACGGTAGTCGGAAACCACAGACACACAAATTCTCGTTAAAATTTTCTGTTATTCTTCCCGATGGGAAGAGTTGACAAGACATCGACATTAAGTTGCATAAAATACAGTGGACTGATCAGCCAGAATGCATCTCATTTGCACTTGTACGGAGCCAGGGGTAGTGTCACTCCCTCCCTCCAGTTCTCTCTGCCATGCTGGGCTGCCTGGCTGGAATTTCCTAGCCGGCCCCACTCCGGAGGCCATTGGTGAGGTCGGAGCCCCAGCCCAGCCCAGTTCAGGCCAGCCAGGGTTGGGGGGGGGGAGGTGGGAGGGCAGAAGCCTCTGGAGGCCTGGCCCGAGGGTTGAGCCAACTTTGGCAGACCTTCCACTCTGGGCTGCCCCGGGGGGGCTGTGAGGCCCTGCTGGGTGGGCGCAGGCGGCTGGAAGCCCCACAGTCTGCAGCTCTTCCGAGGGGCCCCCCTCTGGGTTGAATTAAAGGAAGAGGACACCATGAAGGAGAGGGATGGTCACTGAACACAGTTTATACCCACTTCTACCCTTCTTCCCCAATTTTGTTCTCATCACCTCCTTTGTCACCAGTGGAGGGGCACCGCGTCCTGATGGGTTCTTCTCCCTACTCGTCCTCCTGACCTCAGAGCGTGAGGGCTTCTTCCTTTTCTCCCGCCTGGCCCAGCTGCCCTCCTGGGACCCAGAGTTCCCAGAAAAAAAAAAAAAAAAATGCCTTTCTCATCAACTCTCAAAGGCCCGGGCAGCTGCAAGGGGGAGCCTCGGGAACCCAGTGGGGGCACCAGGGGGAAGTTTGGGGTCTTTATGCTGTTCTGCCTCACCATTCACAATCACTCCCCTGCTGCTTTGGTCTCAACTTTCCCGAACCGGGTGCTGGGGCTTCAACTCCTATCCACCAATACCTACCCAGAGCAGGGGCGCCGGGTCACTGCCAAGGTTTGGTGGTGAAGGGAGGCCTGGGGGCAGCGGTGACAGAAGGGCCAGAGGGTATGGGGGGCTCGGGGAGCCTCAGCGAGGGTGGGGGGAGGACTCGAGTGCCCAAGCTTAGCCTCCTTGAAAGCCTCAAAAGCACGTCCCGGGGGCGTCTTTTCCATGGTGTCCTGCTTGCTCTCCTTGCAAAGGCCATGGTGACTCTGACATCCGCCAAACCCAGGAGCTCCCCTTTTCTCCAGCGTTCTTCTTGTCCAGCAGGGAGGCGTGTGGACTGCTTCTGGGCCTCCACTGCCAGGCCTGATCGCAGCCCATGACCTTCGCGGAGGGGTGGGGGCGGGGGGGAGCAACCAAGGGCCAGGGATGTTGCCCAGCAAGACCGCGGCCTCACTGCGCCACCGGAGGAACAGCCACCGACGAGGCCCGGCGGACCCAGGCGCCGCCACCCACCCATGCCCGCGGCGGGCCTGAGGGAGCGCAGGGGCCGAGGCCGTGAAGCCGGGCAGCCAGCCTTGCACCATTGACAGCCGGGGCACGTCTGCGGAGCCCGGGGGGAACAATCAACGGACTCTATGTCCCGGGAGCTGGGGACACGCCTGTAAGGTGTGTGATAATTTAAAGATCCTTGGTACTACTTTTGCTTGAATCCTTTGTTACAGCTTTGTCAGCTTGCGCGCCTTCGGCTGCTCCCTCTCCCCGGGCCCGCCCGCCACCACCACAGCACGCCCCCCCCCCCAGACCCCCTCCCCTCAGCCCCGTCCCTCTGCGGAGAGGGCCTGGCGCTGGGGATCTGCCCAGATCAACTGCCCGCTGCAGATCTTCTCCTGCATAATGCTTGTCCCTTGGTGAGGATTTCCCCTTCGCGCTTGGGGCAGAGGAGCTCGGTTCGCATCGCCCTTCGCCTTTGGGGGAGGCTCTCCGGGGAAGAACAAGCTTTCTGAACGTGACCTCGGACTGCTGCAGCGGTGGGCTCCTGCTGTTGACGAATGAGTAGCTCACCTGCCACAGGCCGGGGTGACTGGGGTGGGCACAGCAGGGTGCATGGGGAAGGGGTCACCTGCCCTCCCAGAGTAAGGACGTGAGGGTTCCATCAGAAAGAGCAGGTGGGGATAACACAGAGCTTGGAACTAACTTGGCTTCTACTGGCTCCAGGGCCACCGGGTCCCAGCCTCCTTGGGTATAATTGTCCTTCCCCCAAACCCCAAATTAGACATGCCTCCTCTTTGGTCAAAGCACACCTCTAGGTAGGGTATTTAAAGGATACTCTGGCACACAAGAGGTGCAGGTAAACTTACATGCTTCGTTGTATAGGGCTATGCATTTCCCCATAGGTCTCCTATTTAATTTGTCTTCATTCCTCCTTTCTAGGCCTTTCTGCCTGCTCATAGCCACTGGGAGAAAAATCAAGCGTAAGCACCTCTCCCTATGTTATGTAACACATTCACACAGGGTTCCTCAAGTTACCATTTTGCCGCAAATCAGCCGGCACAGGGTTTCCTGGCCTTGGGGTGGGGGTGAGAGTGTCAGGGTGAGGCTAATAGAGGTGTGTGTGTGTGGGGGGGGGGTTCATTCCCCGGAGACTTTTATTCCCCTCCTTGAAGCCCAGTTCAAGGCCCAGGAACAAAGTGGGGAAGTAACTGATCTGTCTTTTGGTCTCTCCCCTCCCTTTCACCCCCTCCCTTGTAGGTCTTCCTCTTTGATAAATAGAGGAAAGCCGGTGGGATCAGGTACATATATAAATAGTGTTGACCTCCTCGGCCCCTCCTCATTGAAAAGCAGAAAGCCCATTACAGGGGCAGGTTGCTCAGTGCCTTTGAGGATCCACCATTACCACCCCGTGGACTTCACTGGACCCCAGACTACTTACTTTGCACCGCTGTCTTGTTGAAAACATCCAGGACAACTATTAAATAGTTCTCAGAAGAATTAAAGACATTCTTCAGGTCTGAAACATTTTTAAAGCCCTGGATGAAATCTTCAAGGAGCACAAAGTATAATCGGTAGGACCACCTGAGGAAGTCTGAAAGCTTTGTCCCCCACCCCTCCCCAAAGTTAATCAAAGATACTGTAGACGTCATTGTGCTCACTAAGGGGTTTTTCCGCATTGTAACCTACAGATTGTCCAGACCAAGCTACCAAGACATTTATTTTCATTTTGTTAGTTTCTGGGCACTACACTTTCTGATTAGACTTGTTTATTTTTAAAAACTCTGCTGGAGAGTTTCCAACCTTGGAGGTGCAAATGAAAGCGACTCTCCCTCCCAGGTTCTTACAGGGTGGGGGAGGAGCACAAACCTGTCTGGTCCCAACTCAGACCTGGAGGTTGCCCCATCTGAACCTGGGTGGAGTGAGGGTAGCTGGTTCGGGCACCTTGTATTTCAGTGCTGGCACAAAGCGAGCTCTTTGAAATGAATATCTATTCTATTTCAGTGTGCAATGTTCCAGCCGACTAAATGGGCTTGCCTTCTGCCGAGAGGCAGTCCTGGAGGACACAACTAATGTGCAATCTCCCAGGCAGCTCTTCATCAGAGCATCCCTTGTCCTTTTGTTTTTGTTTTCGTATTAAAAGATGTTTTTGCTTTCCTCTCAGTGTCCGTCCTGTTATTTTGTAGCTACAACAATGAAACAGGAACAGTTTATCATTCTTTTTTGTCCTTTGTAACCATGCCTTGTATTGGGATGTCACAAAGCCCCAGATACACCTCAGCGTGCCCTGTGCTTTTGATGTTTACTTGCTACTCCCCGGGTCACCCAGAGACCCACACTTGATTCTGCCTTCTGCCCCTCCCAGATGGTTCTCTCCTGGACAAGTTCCCTCTCCCAGCTTGCAGGGAAAGGGGATTCACTAATTTGCTTCTCAAATTAGAAAAGACCAAACCCAGGTTCTCCAGGTAAGTGATTCTGGCTTATACTGGTGACTAAGATGTTGTGTGGGAGCATCTCCCTAGGATCACGTCTCTCAAGGAGAAAGAATGGCAGGCACGTTTCCACAGGCATTTCTAAAACTATGGCAACTAAGTGAGTTTTACGGATAAAATTCTGGTGTATTCCCAGGCAGCTCAAGTTATTTAAATTTTAGTTTTGTTCACATGTATGGGCGCACACAGGCCAACTAGGATTATGTTACCAGCGCATTGCCACTGGACAAGTCTGGTGACAGCAACTCAGATCAACAAACTTATTTTCTGGAGAGTGACAAATTAAAAAAAAAAAAGGCTCCCCATACCTTTAAAATTGTTATTTTATACTGTTTTTTTTTTAATTTTTTTTCAACGTTTATTTTATTTTTTTGGGACAGAGAGAGACAGAGCATGAACGGGGGAGGGGCAGAGAGAGAGGGAGACACAGAATCGGAAACAGGCTCCAGGCTCTGAGCCATCAGCCCAGAGCCCGACGCGGGGCTCGAACTCACGGACCGCGAGATCGTGACCTGGCTGAAGTCGGACGCTTAACCGACTGCGCCACCCAGGCGCCCCTCTTTTATACTGTTTAACACCCCCCACAGCCAGGAATTGGCCAGACTTCCCTGCTTCCTTTTCTAGGAACAGGTAACTAACCACTCTCCCCTCCTCCAAGACTTGGCTATTTTTAAAAGCTAAAATTTCTCTTTCCAAAGGGAGGAAAAGGAACGAATTCCATTAATGAATTACGTACACGGAATGTGACTTGTCTGGGACAATTGTATTTGTAAATAAATGGCTTCCTGTTGATTATGTACCTTTTACTGAAAAATGAACTCTAATGTCTCTGAGCACTTAACAGAGCACATGTTTCAACTTATGGTTTACTTTCCACTTGTTCTTTTTTTTAACTCACTAGAAAGAAATCGGGTAAAAACTGAGTCAGTCGAGGTGTGGGGGTCCTTATCCTTCAGCGTCCATACTGACCTGGGGAAGAGCCACCTCTAAAGTTCTCACGTTTGCCAAAGTGTAAGCAAAGGGGGTTGGCTCCCTGGGAATGTTATTGGAACCAATCTGGAGAGTTTCACTTTTGCCCCTGGGTCTTTCTAAAGAGGACCGCGGCCTCCTTTTGCAGCTTCCAAAGCGAAGCCGGCGCGGAATCGTCTCGGCGGGTAGACTGGGCATCGACCGGACTCCTGGCACCCCTGCCTTCCCCTGAGGCCCGCGCTCGCCCACCGTCAGCGCAGTAGCGCCGCGCAGGCCCGGGGCCCGCAGTCTCCAGCCGGGGACTGTGCTCGGGAGGTGACCGTGACGGGGCCGGGCACATGCAGCGTTCCCCGGGCGCTCGAGTTTCCGCCTAGGCGCGGGCCGAGTGCCCAGGGTGACCCAGGCACTCCACTCCCCAGTGCGGCGCGCAGGGCCTGGAGGCCCGAAACTTCACAAAGCCACCAGCCTCCTCCAGCCCTGCTCCCCCCCCCCCCCACCCCGCCTCCCCAGCCTCGGCTTCCTAGATCCAGGCGCGTTCCCAAACAATGCGACCTACCCGCCTGCGAGGCCAGTCCTCTGTGACCCCTACTCCCCCCACATTCGAACTGTAGCCAAGCGTTAGACCCTTATTCTGAGCCAGCGCGCCCCCTTCCAGGCACAGCACCGTTCGGGAATGGACGCGGAGTGCCCCCCTTCTGTAAATCCCAGGCTCTGGGCCCTGGGCTGGGCCAGAGTCTTTGAAGACCCAGGGGGTCCAACTCCGTGGTTGCTTTTCCTCCAGGGCTCCAGGGCTTGGGGGCAGCGGGGAGGTGGATCTCGGAGAGAGCCGGGGTCAGCAGGCCCTGAACTCAGGCCCTCTGAACTCTGCGGTCCGCGGAGGGGGTGGCTGCAACCGAATCCCGGGGAGAGGAGGCTGGACCCCAGCACGGAAAATCCGCAAACGTGGAACAGAGGTCGACAGGCATTTCTACCTTTAATTCTCCCAGGCGTTCCAAAAAGTGTTCGTCAGTACCTCTACGACCTCCAGCCGACCCACCTTCCAAGGAAACTTTCGCAAGTTTTCATTTCTCTCTCTCTCCGCAATTTCTTAGGTTTTCTCCAGCCACCGGCCTTGTCGATCGCTCTACCAACTGCCCGTTAGTCCCCAGGGCTCCCAAGGCCTGGGTATTTCCTGAATTATGATAATAATTGTCATTATCAGGCTGGGGAACGATCGAAGGATCAGAGAACAGGGGATTGAGGGGGAGAGCAGAGATGTTGATGAAAGGAGATATTTCAACCTTGTGTTTCAAAAAAGTTTCAGTTGACAATTATCAGTAACCCCGATAGACAACTCCATTAAAAAAAAAAAAAAAAGAATTTACTACTGCTCTTGAAAAGCCGTTATTTTTTACATCGCTTTTAGGAAGATAGATGAACAAAACATCGCGTTTCAAGCCATTTTGATCTGTAATTAAATGGCAGGATCGGTTTGTATTCTCCTACGGCTTTTACAGAAGTTGCAGTGATCCAAAGTCGGGTTGCTGTGTCAGAGTGGCATTTTATTAATGAGAATACAAAAAGCTTGCATATTCTTAGCCCTGCTTGAATTTAGTTGCTAAGCAACCGGTGTATGGTAATTCATCCGCGAAATTTAAATCTTTGAGAAAGGATCGTGCGTTTTGCTGAATGGTCGCCACGAGGAAAACAACTTGTGGGACTGGCAGCAGCTGTTACGGCCGGGCCGCGGGCCGGGCCGGGCCAAGCAGGGATCGGGCCACCCCACCGCGACCGCCACCGCCCCACCTCGGCGCCCCGCCTGCCCCGCGTCCCAGAGAGAAACCCGGCTTCTGCCGCCCACTGCCCCGGCGCTACCCTCCTCCGTTTCTCTGATCCCCATTTCCACTTGAGGCAGGCCCTGCACCTGAGCAAGCCATCTGCATCCCCAGGGCTTCGGAGTCCAGGCCGCGAATTTCCGCAGCCCCTCCCCTCACCCGCACCCACAGGCGCGCAGGACACACACACACACACACACACACACACACACACTAGCGCACACATCGTGCCGCCGCGAGAATGCCAGTTGCCCTCTTCCCAGACCCCTCTGAGGTCACTTCCAGAGCCAACTCTTCCTTGAGGAAGACCCGACTCATAAAGAACGCAGCCCACAGCCCTCCAGAAGGCCAGGCGGCCGCCGCTGGCCGGCAGTGACATCATAGGCTCCTGCTCGCCACGCTCGCGCCCACATTTTAGGATACAGGAACAAACACGGATGTGAAATCAAGAATGAGAGAGAGAGTAATCTAATTAATAGGCCATGAGCCAGGCTAACAAAATCAAAGAATCTGATTACACAAGTACCCCTCTTGCTATCTCCGCTCCCCCACCCCCACCCATGCCTTCCAGCCTCCGCACTGTTTCCTTTCCTGACTGGAAAGTTCAGGCAAACCCAGAGCCCTCTGATCTCCTTATTGAAATCAAGATCAAGCCCACGGTGGGGCTCCTGCAGCCGGGAGGTCACGTGGGTGAACTTCAGGCCCTCGGAACAGTCGCCCTGAGGAACTGAGAGGTGACCAAGTGAACCGGAGAGCTGGAGAGGTGGCCCCCACACTTCTGACGCGCATCGCTCTTACCAACATCAGCAACAGCAACACCTGTACTGACTGCTCATGCTGTCTGACCAGGACTAGGAGGGAGAGGTTCTTATCACAGCCATTTTAGGAAGAACTATTTTTTAAAAACAAACATAACACAACTCTTTCTTCCTACATCACCTTGTTTCTGAGTCACTGATAGCCTCGCAGTCTTAACTCAAAACTCTCAACACCTTTCCCCTCAGCATAGATGTCTGAGCACAGCCAGGTATTAGGTTTTATCACCGATACATAGCATCTGTTCTAATCAGTCCGGTCAGCCACGTGCATTTCATGAAAGAAGAGAATTCTTTCGATTCTATCCTTCTGCCTTGAAAAAAACCAGGTCCACCACCTAAATAATTAATTTCAAGTCTGCATCCAGTGCCAATACTTGTTGCATCCATTTTAGAGTTTGATTAATTACCCTGGAACTTGGGCAAACTAAACTCCATGTGGAGAGAATGTTTCTTCCTTCAATTTAGTTCTGAAAGCTACAAGTTATTGATGGCTCTTGCTCTATTTACATACAAATTGGTGCAAATATGCCCATATCCTAAAAAGCATTTTGTATAAATATATAAAAGTGTCATTTTTGATTTAGCTTGAAGAGGTTGATCATTTATTACAAAAATAAACGAATAAATACAACAATATATTGTTGCTTCCAACAGGATAAATACTTTACAAATATATAATTTAAAAAACAAATTTAATTGTTAAAATTATTTAAAATATTACACTTATCGATAAAACTATCAATAGTATATACTGCATTTAATATTAGAACCAATTATTCTCTGAATGTTGAAAACCATTCATACAAAACAGATTATGAGCATGGTAATAAGCGAACACTGGAGGCTACAGGGAAGCAGAGGGAAACTCTAAGATCAATAATGAACAGTTCTATTTTGGAACAAAGAAGTAGTCCTTGGCTAAGTACTTCAAAAAAAAAAAAAAAAAAAAAGGCAGAGCAACAACAGTAAAGTGACTATTTTAAATACACCTTGAATGATTTATCGCCCAGACTTGCAAGGGAAGATGGTTGGGTGGTTGAGGTGACAGGGGCTTGGACGAGTGATCAGGAGCCACAGGACACTGCGAACTATAAATGGGCCTAGCTCAGGATTAGCCAGATTGATGGAACAGAACTTTGTCACTTTCCTTTGGGTTGGAAGGGGAGGAGGGGTGGATTGAAATGGAGGAAACAAATGGGCACTTTACGAAGCACAAGACACTTGCGCTGCAAAGGAACACAATGACCAAATTCATTAAAAAGATCTGGTGATATATAACAATATTTTCATTATTTACATGTGTAACAATATAAGCCTTAGCACAAAACCTCTCAGTTATAGCTGCCCTCTTTTGTTTTTCAAACATGAATTTCATTTTGTAAATACATTCAAAGGGTTGATTTTTTTTTTCAAAAATATGGAGTGCAAGCATGAGCTCACTGTAAAAAATGCAAAATGATGAAATAAAATGGGCTTGCTTTCTCTTCTTCGCCAATGAAAAGTTACTCTGCTACCCTTAAATCTGGGGCTCCTTCCAAAGTAATCAGCAAAAAAGGTTGCTTTTTTAATAGAAAACAGTGTGAAATCTAATGTTAGTTCTTTTGTTGTCAGCCAAATCAAGTAAGCAAATACCTCCTAAAATTTTAAATAGACCTATTCTCTGTCTAATCAACCACTACCATTCCTGTAGGGAAAATGGGATTTCATCTCACGTGCCAGTAGTATTCACCAGATAAAAACAACCACACCCAATCCTCAGCTTTCTCATGAGGCCTGTTTTGCTTTTGCTTGCCCCTGCAGACCCTCAGAAAATGATAAAGTCTGTCCCCACCCCCGACCCCCCTCCAGGTTGTAAATTTGCTGGGCAGAGAGATTACAATAGCAAGAGAAGGAGGAGACACGAAGGCAAAGGAAAGTAAATTGTGGTTTCTTGTTTTCATTTTTTCCCTTCTCTCTGTTTAATAAATGTGGCCTTTTTCAGATTTCACAAATCAAAATGATTGTGATTTTTAGGACGATTTGGTGCTTAAAATAATGCAACCCAATACACGGCCATCTGGCTGGGCTTGATTTATGAAAATGACACAGGGTCTGTCTGGAAGAAATAACTGTTCCTGTTGCTCTCACAGTTTTCCGGGTTTTTTAACCCCTGCATCGGTATCAGAGGAAGAGAGAGGAAGATGAGAGAAGGCAAAGAGTGAGTGACAGCTAAAGGAGATTAGGAGGAAATTAATCCATAAAATCATTGCTGTGTCACTCCCAAATACTTTTTTTTAAGTACAAGACGAAGGGACTCAACTGAGCAGAGCCTTTTGCATCGGTAGGACCCACAACCTGAGGCATTACACTTTCATTTTCCCACATGGTAAACATTGATACATTGACTTGATAAATGTGACCGCTCTGCACGGTGTATCTGAGGAGTGATCAAAAAAAGCTCAAGCCCCCCAGCACCAGTAAAGTAGATATGGAATCATACTGGGGAAAGACAGGGACATAGAAAGTCTGAGCTGGTAATCACACTGGGGGTAATGCAGTGTGGACCCTAATCAGGATTTGAGAACTACATTCTTTCAGTACAAGGCAAACAACTGAAACAGAAACAGAAAACCCAAAACAGCTTAATAATTTAAACTGAACTTCATATAGTTATTAATGGGGAGTGATTAATATAAAAATATCTTATAGACTTGTAAGCTATTCTTTGCAACTATGAGCCTTCAGAAAAAGAGGAAAGAGACCTAGCAATATGGTGGGAGGAAGGGAGGGAAAAGAGAGGGTGAACTTGGGTGGGGGGGTGGGGGGGAGCTATGTATTAGCCACTAATAACCAGTTGGCACATTTTTACTGGTGATGTAGTCCAATCTTCTGGTCAAGATGATAAAGGACACAGGTATCTCCGAGAAAAGAACTAGTATTTAGACAATCTCACCTAGAAACACTAAAAACACCCACTAAAACCAAGGGAGAGAAAAATGTTGTGAAATTTGTGGATTAACGAGGAGTGACAACTATGTTAAAGTACTAGCAGTTTCTGTCAGGTCTGTCCTTTACTCCGTATTTCGTGGAGCAGGCTGTACTTCCTCAGTGCTACCACTTAAGGATTGGCATTAGTAAAAAAATATTTCCTAAAGCACTCTTTTCTTCCCACATAGTGTGTATGCATCAGACACAGACTATTTCATTCTAACAAATTTATTTTCTCGATCAGCTCTTACGGAATCACTACTCAAATTAAATTACAATCAAATGATCACATCAAAAGATACCCTTACTACCTAGCAACTGTCCATATTTTCATTTCATTTTGATTTGTGCTCGTCTGAAAAAAACACGTAATACAAGATCTGGGGAAAAATAAATTACCGTTTTGCAGCAGTTCATAAGTATTCTGAATAAAATATTAAAAGAAGTCATTTAATGAAAATATAAAGCAAATATTTTTAGATCAACAACGGATCTAACAATTCTATATTGCCGTCTTTTGAAAAGTCTGTTTATTAAAACCTACCAAAAACACTGCTTGGAAATGGCAGTATTATATAATCACATCCACAGCACCCATTCAATCAAAGTTGGCAACGGATTGAGGAGAGAAGTCCAGAGGAGTGCAGCGGCTGGTGCTCAGTCCTTCTAAATCTCTTTATCTGAGTCAGTCCAGAAATAAAAAATAAAAATATTAATAAAAAAAATATTCGCGGTGGAATCTTTAGGCCTCATCCACCCGAGTGCCCGCCGTTAAAGCCGGGGCTGGTGGCGGGGCCTTGCTCCTAGCCCAGTCCACCCGCCCTGCCCGACTCAGCCTGGCCTCCCCCACTCCTGGGTAGCCGGCCCCTTCTCCCTCGCCCATCCCTCTGCTCTTTCGTGATGCTTTATTTCCAAGGTTACTTTGAGAAGACTTTTTCTTTTGGCTTTGCTATTCAGTCTGTTAATTTCAAAAGCTGTGAATATTTTCTTTCTTGCTTGCTTGCTTTTTTTTTTTTTTTTCCTGAAGACTGTTCTTTCTTTTCTCCTTCCTATTTCATAGTCCATTTGTCCCCAAATGACTTTAACATGGCCAACTAAAACAGGGTGCCTCTGCTTTCTTGCACGTCGCTCCCAGGAAAGAAAGTTTCGGTAGATCACTTTAGTCAGCCCTTTGGATGGGGGGAGTGAAAAGGAGAGCGGGGGCGGGGGGGGGGGGGGCCTCTATTTTTTTGTTTTTTTGTTTTTTTTTTTTTTTTTTAAGAGGCGAGGACGAGGCAGGTGCTAGGTGCTGTCCACTGTTGCCATGTAGGACTTCCTAGGGTGGGGAAAACCTCACGAGTGCAGTTTTGGTGCGCTAGGCATCTTCACCCTTCTTTAAAAAGAAAACAGAAAAACAAAAAGGAAACACCACCACAGTATAAACGAGATCTCATGATCGCCTCCTTTTTCTCTTCCGGTTTTGTTTGTTATATATACGTATATAAAACAGTCTGGGTATTTGTTACGCTTTTGTTTTGTGTTTTGCCCCTCCTTCCTTGGACTTCAGAAATGTCTTCTTGGTCCGTCTCTCTCTCTCTCTCTCTCTCTCTCTCTCTCTCTTTCTTCCA
>NW_024412441.1:24387462-24399472 GCF_014898765.1 Herpailurus yagouaroundi | reverse complement strand
CCCGGCTGCAGCTGCAAGGCCGCTCGGCAGGGCGCGGGGGTCGCCGGCCGGCCTTGGTCAGCAGCAGCAGCAGCAGCAGCAGCAGGAGCAGCAGGAGCAGCGCTCTAGGGAGCGGGGCTCGCTTCTCGGGGCGCGCTCCGTGGCCGCCCCCTTCAGGGGGGGTCGTGGCCGCCCCCCAGCCCCGGCGCGTTCCGCTCGCTCCAGCGGGGCTCACCGGGCAGGGCGCGGGCCTGCGCTCCGGGCTCTTTGGCGGGGCGCGCCGGCTCCCGCTCCTCTTGCCGTCCTCCGCCGAGCGCGGACTCTGCCCGGGCGCGGGGCTCAGTCCACCTGCTAAGTGAAGATTTCACGGGAGACAACAAAGGAAGCAGCCGTTCCTTTCTTCCTTAACCAAATTGTGGGTGACCAGCAACCGGACCGCTGCTTCCCTTGCCCGCTCTCTTCTCTCCTCCTCAGGAACACATTTCACTCGTTTTCCCTTAGAGTAGTAAAACTTTTTTTCCGTCCTTGAAGGCGTGGTGATGCTGGCTGCTCGCGTGTGCGGAGAGGAGAGGCTGGCTCCTGCTCTCCTCCTCTGGTCCTTTCGTTTCAAGTTTTGTTCTGTCCTAGGAAAACTTCTTGCGATGGTGCATTTCTCTGAAGTTGCTATTGCCGGAGCTCTTGGTTGCCTCTGAAACAAGAGTCCTTTTTCATTCTCCTCGCAACAGTCACAGTCTGATGCGACATCTTTCCTTTTGGGCAGAAATTAGGAAACAAATATAACAAGGAAAAAATTGAACAGGAGAAAAATGAGGTCGAATGGCTCTGTTACCTTGTTGCTGACGGTTGGGGTTGGTGTTTTATTTTTTTCCCAGCAGTTGTCTGGAGGAGGAGGAGGAAGAAGAGTGCATTGGTGGAGGTGGAGGTGTGTGTGTGCATATAGGGGATCCTTGATACACAACCAACTCCAGTGGGCACGTTGCACGGCTCGTAGAGTGCACCGACGGCGCTGGCGCTGGCCGAGCCGGAGCGGAGTTGCAGCGGGAGCTCGCTCTGCGCCCTCGTTCGCGCTCTCTCCCTCTCTCACTTTCCCTCTCCCTCCCTCTCTCTCTCTCTCTCTCTCACTCCCTCTCCCTCGCTCGCCCGCCCGCTCTCGCAGGGATCTGACAGTTCGCTCTCTGTCCCTCCCTCTCAGAGCAGGGACTGTCGAATGTTTACCCTCCGCCGCGAGCGCGCACCCACCACCACACTTTCCCAAATACAAGGAAGTCGAGCACCAGGGCCCCCGCTGATTGGCTACCCGCTGGGTGATTGGCAGGCCCGGAATGACTGGCTCAGGACGCGCGGCCCCCCTTCCGGCCGTTCCGATTGGTTGCTTTTTAATTTAGGCAGAGCGTCGTAGATGCTGGAAATCTGTCGTCCCCCCTTCCCAGACCGGTTGCGAACCCACAGCGCCGCGGAGGGAACGCCTGCGCCTCGGCCGGACACTAAGAGTTAAGATGTGGCGGAGGGGGTGGCGGGGGAGGGGCGGAGAGGAGAAAGTGGCGAGGGGGAGGGAGGGGGGATGAAAGGGGAGAGAAAAGGGAGGGAGGCATGGAGAAAGGGGGGGAGGGGGGGAGTTAGAAGGAATATGAAGAGGGGGAAAAATCATGAAAAATACCAACCTACCCACTTCACCTAGTACTGCGTTGTGTTGCCGCCCTCCCCGCTCCCCACCCCCATGCCAGAGATTTGTAAAGCGCGCGGCAAGAATGCACCATTCACGCTAATACCTATAGGCAGCTGTATCCCCAGTGGTTTCAAAGTTTCCTTTTTCTTTCACCAGCAGGCCCCCATTTCTGTCTCGGCGGGGGTGGAAAGGGAGAGCTCGCATCGCCAAGGGCTCGGGTCGTGGCCACGCTCCTTGGAAATCCGCCACCGCAACTTTCCGCAGCCGCTTTGCGCCGGCGGCGTCCCCCTTTGTTTAAGTTCTCGGATGCCATCATCTGGGAAACCTGCAGCCCAGGACCAGCGCGGTGCCCGCGCGTGCGAGACGGACCGCTCGCTGCCGCTGCTCGCTCGCTCCCCCACCCCCTCTCTGCCTCTCTGCTCTCCCTCCCTTCTTCCCTCCCCCCCCCCTCCTCTGGGATTCTAGCAAGTAGCGTGCGTGTCCTTGTGTGTTTGGAGGGTGCCGGTCAGCAGAGCCCAGCGGTGTATTTGAAAAGCAATCAGTCGACCTTTCCCTATAGATCCAGCGTAAGTGTATTCCACCCCAAAGGCTCTAGGAATTCCCACTGCAGCAGGAGCCGGCCTAAAGAACCAGGATCCACTAGCCGCGCCCTCCACCGCTTACATTGTGCGTGTGTGTGCATATATATGTATTTTTTTTCCCACTCTGGTTATTAGTGGTGTTCTGCTTGCTCGCTATTCTTAGACACATTGGTGCTTTTTCTTTCTCTTCTGTCTCAGATGGGCTTGCGTAGTGGATGGGTTGGCGGCGACAAACGCTTTCTCAGCCCCAGCCCGGCTGAAAGAGTTAAGGGGGACGGGAGGGGGCGCGCGCAGGGTAGGCGGGAGAAGCGGGGGTGGGGGGACGCGGCCAAGCGGAAACGCTGCACAGAGGAACCTCAGCGAACCAAGAAAAAAGAGAAAGTGGCAACGAAAACAAGGGCAAATTGAACCCTCCTCGGGGATTTCCAATGAACTAACCCAACTCGGACATTCAATAAATACATCGTTCCTAATGAGTGTGCGTGGGCGTGCACCCCGCACCCCTAGCTGTGGGTGCGCCTTCCCTGCGCTCGCGGCCCCCAGCCTGCTCCTGCAGCCGGTAGTCCCGAGTTCCAGCGGCGCCCGCCGCCGAGCGGCGGCCCTGGAGGTAGATGCGGAGCCACCGGTGTGCTCCGACTAAAACGTGAGCGGGGCTGCCCTCTCCCGATGAATAATTCCTCCGGCTGAACGCACTTAGGTGAACTCAGTTAAAGCCAGAGCTCTCCAGCCCAGCCGCAGCTACGCAGCCTTTGCGTGATCTCAAGATTAACAGTAGACGCGTAGGATTTATGTAGGATCTCGTCCAGCTCCTGCTTGCCGGGTGAGAGATACCGTCGTAGGTAGGTTTTAGCAAAGCCATGATTGCTAAGGTATAGATCTGACAGGCATCGGTAACCAAGCCCCAAACAGAACGGATTTTTCCCCCCTCTACGTCCCCCTAAGGTTCCTTTTTATATTTATGTATGTGTATATGTATATATAAAAGATGGAACACAGATTTCATTGAATAAATCTGAGATCTCCAGGTGCAGACGTCTGAATAGTCGGTGCCAGCACCCCGTGTTTTCCTTTCCTGCCGATTTTGCTTGGATCCGGCTCAAAAACCGAGAGAGTCTCGTGGTTTTGTTTACACTGAATGGGGAGGATAGGAACAGAGCCATGGGGCCGCCTTTCATTAATATACAGTGAGGATTTTGTCTAAATTACTGCTATGAATTTCACAGTACACGCTTTCAAAAGCAGTCTCAGGTGGCCTGATGAAACGTGATAGCGCCTCTGCAAACAGATCCACTTTCTTTCTTTTCAAGGAGGGTGTGTGTGCGTATGGGAAGCCCCCCAAAACGTTGTGCTCCTCGATAACAGAAATACACTTCTGTTCCGAGGTCTGTCCCCTTCGTCCCCCCCCCCCCTTTCCGCGTACTTAGTTCTCGAGTCGCTCCCCAGCTTCCCCCCACCCGGCCCCACCCCGTCCGCCCCCTCCCTTTGCCGAGTGTGATTGTTTTGTCTGGAAAAAAAAAATCCAAAGTATATAACAAGGGGAGAACAGTTAGTGCTGATTTTCATTTGCATACATTTTCATATATTTTGGTGAAAATAATAGACTGGTGGAGAGCTGGGTTTAGAGGAGTCAGTGTAAAGGGAAGACTAAGGATGCATCGGTTCTGGGGAGTTGAGAATATGCCTTTCCCCCCACAGGCACCTTTAAAAAAATAATAAAACATCTTCTTTTATTTTAAAATCTAACCCTGGAAGTTTGCTGGGTAAGTGTTTTTCATTTTCTTTACCGGCTTTCTCTTTTTCTCCCCCTCTTTTCCGGTTTATTTATGCTCTTATAGGTTTGGAAGCTTATTTTCATTGCTTGGGACAAGAGAGGGTTCACAGAGCAACTGTTTTGAAGGAAGGAAGGAAAAGTGTCTTCGGGGAGAGTAAAAAAAAAAAAAAACCCAACCCTGCTAAAATATTACATAAAAAGATGGACTCATTCCAAAGCTCCCCACAGTGAGGCATTTCACTTTTTGGGGGGTGGGGGAGGAGAGTCCTATTAATTTTAATTGTTGATTGTGAGGGGGGAAAACCCCTAGAAATGCGATTATAAAGCACTCAGTATTATACATATTTCTTGTTTTGTTTTTCCTAGAGAATCAGGACTAGAGGGGAAGGTACCCCCTTTCTGTAGCCAGAGCTGAAGTGGTGACCTGTGTGTGCACGACTGGGATTGTTGGGGGGGGGGCGGGTTCCCCCGGGGAAAAGGGGGATGGGGGGGGGGCTTGGCAAAGGGAGGGTCCAGAGCTGCGGTGGAAGGAAGCAGGGGAGGAAGAAGAGGCAGGAAGTCAGTGCACCCCTGGCTAATGCGGATTCTGGGGAACAGTCTTAGTTGCTGCCTCCCAGCTCGGTAGTGAAAGTCCATCTGAAAAGAGGGTGATCAATCAAAACTAACCAGGACATCCTACACTTTATTCCCAAAGGAAGCTGGAGCTTTAGCATCGAAAACTCGATTTTACTTTGTTTTCCATTTTGACAGCCGGCCTTGCCCCTCTCCTTGCCACTGTCCCTGGGTTTTGTAAAAACCGAGGGGGAAGTTACTTGCTAGGTGCAGTTAATTAGATAAATATGGCTGGAGGAAATAGCTAGGCCAAGGCCACGCCTGTGCGGGCACCTTACCTTAGTGAAATAGGCTGGAGAGGATTGTAAAAGCTTCTTGGTTTTGTTCTTTTTAAAGGAAGACGCGTCTGGTGTGACGAGGGGGTAGAATCGAAATGGCTGGAATTTCATTGCACTTGTGCATCCAGAACACCTTACATTTAAAATCTGTAATTTCTTTGGAAACAGTTGATGCCAAATCAGTGAAATGGCTTGTGAGGAGGGAGGCAGAGATTTCAGTTGGGGAGGGGGGTAAGGATCGCCAGTTTTCCACTCCTTGTTTACGTGCTTGGCAGCCTCGCTTTTGACTGGGGTTAACTCTCTGTGCTCCATTGGACCAGATGCCATATAGAGCTGCTCCCTGAAGATCATTTGTTTCCTTGATGGGGAACATTTCTGAGCAGAGCATATTGGTTGCCATAGAGAAAGAAATAAAAGCAAGAACACTAGTCACATTAAGCTATATGTTTGTGCACTGGGCTTTAGATAAAAGGACCTTGGTTCAGCCAAAGAGAAGAAGCCAAACTAGAGATTTCTAGCGCCACTAAAACTAGCTTTATTTTGTTTTGGACTTTTACAGTTGAAACATATAAGCTAATTTTATTGGTTGTTGTTAATTTTATATGACACGGTTTACTGAACAAAATAAACTTTGGAAGTGCTCAGGAGTCGCACTATTGACTTGTCAGCAGGGGGCGCACTGACTCGTCTTAGCAGGTACTGAGGAAAATGTAGCTGTTTCAAAAGCAAATCTGCTCCTCCAAACTTGCCAAAGGAGCAAACACCCCTACCTTTCTATGCATATTCACAATGGGTAGTGAATTCATTGCATAACACAGGGTTTTAAATGTGGGGACAATGACCTCTTCTTCTCCCACTCACCCTCCTCTGTGAAATGGCCCTGGGGGAGGAAATACAGTTAAAAAAAAAAAAAAGCATTTGTCCATTTCTCTCAGTGAAGTGTATATAAGGCTGGAAAAAAGAAGTGGGATGTGAAGGCAAAAAAAAATTTTTTTTTAAATTATTAAGGGTAAAAGAATAAGTTAAGAAGCTACATTTCAGGTTGTATTTTTTTTTGGAAGCAGTCAAGAGAGCAAAAATGCCTTCTAAGGTATTATCTGTTAAATAATGAACATTCTTCAACTTGATACATGCTTTGACTTCTAAATAAAACTCAAGCTCTTGGAGATTTAGTCAAGGCTTCCAAGGTCTCTTTTACTCCATTTGATATTTAATGGATACTTCAATTCTGGGTACCTCCCATAGTAGATTTTGAATTTACCCTTGAAAGCCTTGTTAGGGAAAAGAAAATACAAAGTAGCCATCGGTGAGAGGTAACTGTGGGATTGAAACTTTTTAGGGCAATTTTACTTGACACAGTTGGAGAAAAGTTGTAACAGAGCAAACGCTCTCCCCCTCAGAGATTTTTAGATACCGCCAAAGAAGACTGAACTTTATTGTGGCAAAAGGATGACAAAGATGTGTGGGAAACTTCCTCCAAGAGTGGAGGGCAAATCCTGACCGGTTCTGAGGAATTAGTCAGTTTGTCACTAACAATTTTCCCAAGGAGATTTAGGGAAGCCATGAGTGACTGGAAGTGAGAAGCTGGCTTCCACGGTTCACTAGTTCAACGCACCTGCGAATGTGTCACAGCGCCTGTTAGGAAGGGGACACATTTCATGAAAGCTCTAATGCCCCTCTGGAAGACTGGGGAGAAAAGATACCTCATTCTTCCTAACTCAACTCCAAGTCAACCAGGTTCCAGCCATGAGAAATTTTTCTCTGCAACTCACTTTAAAAAGTCAAGGTTTGGATTTATAAATGGTATTTCATTCCAGGAGAGTTGAGAGATTATGGGAGTAATATAAGCGAAGCAGATACTCTGAACAACATTTTAAGTCCACGATTTTCACCCGTGAGCTCTCACATTTAGAGTCAGGAAATGTACTGTCAGGTTTGTGCTAATAAAACAAGGTGGAAATTTGAGGAAACTGTGTAATCTGAGTCCAAACATTGCGTTTTCTTCAGCTCTCCGGACTTTTCAGACAAAAGACTTCTGGGTGAGATTCACATGAACTGGACAAATGACTCCAAGCCCTAGTTTACTTTATGCGCCCGGGGTTGCTAAATTCATTTAAAAATTATTACGAAGAAAGGAAACTTTTTCTATTTAGCCAGATAGTTTGAAAAAGGACTAGTTAAGCAAAGATTGTGCACATTTAGTGCATAATTTTTTTGGTATCACTTTTTAAGGAGATCTGTGATTGTTACTATCTTTACTGCTACTTCCTTTCCTTTCTTGCAAAGGTACTTAAAGACACACACACACACACACACACACACACACACACGCAAATGAAAAAGAATGCTTGCTCTTCATAATATCTATAGTCTTAGGTTACCTAAAGTAAAAGAAAAAGAAAATAAGAATTCTGGGTAAAGCAACAAGTCAGTTTGAGAACCGACATATTAGAGAAATTGTGTTAGGAGTCTATAATGATTTGGAGGTGGGAACCGATCAAGCTGGGTACGAATTAAGATCCAAAGTGCTGGGCAAAGCTACAGACTTTTAATCGTTGGGGATGGTGAAATTGCTTTTGCCAAAAGAGAGAATGAAGAACATTACCTGGGTCAGACGCATCAGACACAAAATGGGTATTTACTCATTTGCTTCCATTTGAGAATGATGAGGTGCTCTGATACCTTAGTGGCGTAGAAGCACATTTGCCATTAACATTTATAAATTAAAATGTTAAGCACACTCACAACCCATACTGTGTGCCATATACAAAGGAAAGGGCTCTTCAACAGCAGCTTTTGGGTGGAAATCAGTATTTGTTGTCTTGGCAGTGGATGAGTTGTTTCTTGGTCTTGCTAAGTTTTTTGAAGCCTGTGGGTACCCACCCCCCCCCCCAGCCTTGTTCTTTGTATCACTGTGATAACTGATTTATCTGATCTGTAGGAAAGGAGCGAGCATTTACTTTTTAAAGATGGGTTTGGAGGAGCAATTATAAATTCAGACACTATGATTTCTCACCCTAAATCGTAAGAGGCTTTACTTCTGATGCTCATAGGAGCGCTTTAAACTACAGGCCATTTCAGATTGTCGAACGTAAATGAAAAAGGCACGATTAAGTTGGTTATGGAGTGCATGCTTTTAAAACCACCCATTTCCAACAGTTTGCCCACTCTAGCTGTGTGTATGCACCTGACAAGTCTGGTAATGAAAGCTACCAATCGCTAGGGAAGCCGTGGCTGACACAATGTGATGGACTATTCTTGCCTGCCCCCCTCACCTCCCCACTGCACCCCCCAACACAATGGTCTTCTTTGAATTTAAATTCACAGGGCTAGGTAACATAGAACCCAGCTGATTGACCAGAGTGATGATGATGATTTATTAACCAAAACATGTGGATGTGTCCTAGCTAGAAAAATATTCCAAGGTCAACTTGGGTGTGTGTGTGAGAGGGTGCGTGCGCGTGCGCGCACAGGCGTGCGTATGTATTTGTGTCTGTGTTTTTAAAAACAAAACCCAGAAATATTAACTCAGCTTTGCCAGAGGGGTGGTTGGATTTTTCGAGCTCGTGGTTCAAACAGAAGTGAGCTCCTTTCTCCTTTGGGGACACTCTCCATCCAAAATGTCCCCTATACATTATAAATGTCTCCTTTCTGGCTTGGAACTGGGTAGTTTTGTGATGGGGAAGAGTCATTGTGGCACATTAGGAAACAATCCTTTCACTTTGGTGTCTCTGTTTTTTATTATTAGTTTTTTTTTTTTTTTTTTTTTTTTTGGCATTTTAACTTTGCTATTGTCTGAGGGGCTGGGTGCAGATTTCAGCTTATCAGGCTGAAGGCTACTCTTTTTGGATATTTCCCCCAAACGGTGCTTACGTGGTGTCTCTTCTGTGAATGTGGAAATTCCCACTTGACGTCTGGCTTCCTCCGTAGGCCCAACCTGGACCCGTCAGCCACAGGGGGGTCTTCAAGAAAGTGTGGCTATTTTGTTCACCTTTAAAATAGATTACCAATGTTTATGGATATTTGATACTTCAACTGCTACATGGTTTGCAGCAACATAATTTCAGCGCTAAAATATCTGGCAAAGAGACTTTGATAGTAGATCTAAGTGACCTTGCTCATTGTAGCTTCATGTAACTGGGGTTTGTTAGTCTCAAGTTAGAAGTTGTGTGTCCTCTGTTGCTTCGAAGGCTTCCCTCCTCTCCAATTTTCTGTAGGGAGCCTGCTTACTCAATAAAGCCCAAGGGGGAGGATCCCAGACTTACAGTGATGCTTCACAGCCCTCAAATCTTAATTTAGGGTTCTATCAGGGTGCCAAAATCCCCGTAAGTCACAGCATGTATTGCCCAAATGGCCGAGAGGGTTCCCTTTATTTTTAAGTCCCACCTCAAAAACAAACAAGTAAAACTTCACTTGGAAAAACGCTGACTGTTGGAAGTACCTTAAGTTTGAAAACACTGCGATTTCATTGCAGGGGTCTGGCGGGCGATTCCTTGCCAGGGTTATAAAGTCAGACTGGAGCTTCCCCTAGAAACAACGTTTGCCTTGGGGGACACCAACGCTCAAGGTCTCCAACCATTCCACCGCAGCGAGGTCTCACCAACCCCCCGCCGCGCCCCCCCCCCCCCCCGACCCAATTTGTGGCTGTCAGAAGCCACTTCTCCCTAATAGGTGGCAACTTGTGGGGGTCCCAGGGCCAAGCTCCGCTTCCTTAGACTGGATTTTATTTTATTTAGATCACAGTTTGCGTAATAAAAGCAAGACGATCCCATTACTCCCATTCTCCCTAAGCACTGCCCTGTAAGGTCTTTCAAACTGGTCTGAGCGCCCACAGCGGCCTTCGGAAGTCAAATTAGCACTGCTTTTCTAAGGCAAAGAAAAATGGAAAGAGACAAAAAAAAAAAAAAAAAAAAAAGGCAAAGGGAGAAGGAGAAAAGGTAAAAGGAGTAAGGTGGAGAAAAAAGCTGGGAGACTGGGGACAGAAGAGGACAAGAGAGAGGGAGAGAGGGGTGCCGGACAGCGAAGAGGTGAACGCTGCTGAGTCACCCTAACAGGTCACGGGGTACACAGGAGCCAGAGGGTGCAGCCCAGGAAAAACAGGGTGCAAATCCCCCCCCACCTTCCAGGCCTCCTTCCCGCTCCGCGGTAGGAGCGCAGACTTGGAGCTCGGCGCCGCCCGCCCGCCTTTGTCACCGGCTCCGTGCGCGGCCGCGGGCTCCCGCGGTGGGCTTTGTTCTGGCGGAGCAGGGCAGGACCCCTTCGCACGGCCGCGTCCCCGCCCTCCCCGGGTTGGGGACGGTGGGGGTGGGGACAGGGCGTAAGGGAAGGGGACCAGAGGAGCATCAGCGGGCGCCTCCGAGCCTGGGATTTCTTTCCTTCGCTTCTTTTCGTAATTGAGCTGTTGTTCTCCCTTCGGAGGGGGGCCAGGGCTGCGCGGGAGGAGGGAGAGCGGGAAGGGGGGCGCGCGTTCTCAACCCGAAGCAAGGGCGAGGTGCAACCCTCCTTGCCTGCGTCGGAAGATTTGTATTGTATGCATGTATGCATGGATGGATAGACGCATGCATGTATGCATGGATGGATAGACGCATGCATGTATGCATGAGGAGAACCGTTTAATTTGGTCCCACGTTCTAGGTTTATAGCCGAGGTTTTGGCAGCTGCAGGGCACCACAGATCGGTGCCTGGTTATCTCCCAAGATCTGTTCTTGAGGTGCTTTGGGGCCGCGGGTGGGCGCTGTAGACGCGCCCTGGGTCCGGGGACTGCCCACGGAGAGCGCGCAGATCCCTGTGGCGGAGGCCTGTGGCTGGGGACAAAGAGGCAGACACTGGGAGCAAGCAGAGGGCAGGCGCGCACATGCACCCACGCGCGCACCCCATCTGAAGTCCCTCCCTGAGAGCTCCCCGAGCCTCGGAGCCCAGGGCTAAGTCTGGAAAGTTCGCTCCTTACAGAGCCCGCTCCTTTCTCTTACCATTACATTTAGCAAACGGCGTTTGAACGTGTGTCACCCTCTCCCCAGCCACCCCCAAAGGTGTGGGCAGATTGTAAGAGTTACTGCTCTGTTATTGTTTGTCAAACAGGCCCTTTCTCTTGGGAGAGGGGCGAGGGGCATGTGGCGGATCCCGGGCCAGGATTACATTAATCAAAGCATTATTTCCCCAGAGAAGTGGAGCACAAATGAGAGTAAATCCTAATAAAATTGGATCGCGGAGAAACGGTACGCTTTAAGTAATCTGTACTGCCTGATAAAAATCTCACATTTATAAGATGTGGGTCTTAAAAAAAAAAAAAAAAATCCGCACACCTCTGGCTTTTGCTTGGTTGCTGGGTCCTGATCGGGACGGGGGACAGTCACTACCCAAAGCTCAGATGAACTTCTGCAATGAGAAAGGGACGTGGACACCCCAGGGTTCAAGGTTTCACAAAGTCAGGTCTACTCCAAAGTCACTTTTGGCCCTGGGCGCCCCCGTTGCGGTATGTGTAGAGTCCCTGGGACGGATCAAGTCCCCCTCGGTGGCCAACTCTAACTCTGTTCCTCTGGGAGCGTGGCCCCCACTCTCCGCCTCCAGCGATGCTGTGGGGTGGGCAAGTCCCCGGAGGTGGGGGGAAGGTTTGCGCGACCCGCGAGCTGGGTAGGGGCGGGCGCGGCGCCGGCAGCAGATTCCCGGGTCTCCCGATTCCCCCAGCCCAGGACTCGCCGAATCCGCCCTCGGCCGGGGAAGGGGCAAGCGTTTGAGGGTGACTCCTGGGGATGCCGAGGGCTCAGCTCGCCGGCCTGACTTCTGGTACTTTCGGGTCGTCCCAACCAGGAAGCGAGGCTCGAACTCGATCCGCCTTCGTCCCCCGAGTGGTAGGAAACTTTGCGACGCTTTGCGCGGCTGTGCGCGGAGAGAAAAGAAAGGCTCCCCCTCCTACCCCCAGGGTAAGGATGAAGTCAAACCAAGCCAACCGGCCAGGTGGCAAACTCCCCCTGCCAGCTCGAGGCCTCCTCCAGCCTGCGAGACCGGAGAGCGGGCTGCGACGCCCCGCGGCCTCTCGTTGGTGATCAGCGTGCAAACCCTGACCCAGTCCGGCGGCGGGTGTGCCCGGGCCTCAGGACTCCGCCCGACCCTTATCGGCGAGGCG
>NW_024412441.1:24354099-24387362 GCF_014898765.1 Herpailurus yagouaroundi | reverse complement strand
CCCCCCCCCCCCCCCGGGCACCAACGCGCGGCGCCCCCTGCAGGCTAGCGCCGGGAGGAGCCAGCGCGCCGCTCGCGGGGGCGCCGGGGCCGCGTGGGTTCCCCCGCGCTACCCACGGCCACGCCCACCCGCGCGCGCACACCCACACGCGGCGCCAACGCCTCCTTCGAACGCCGGCTCCCCGCCGCGGAGGAGCGGAGCGGCGCGGCGGGGCGGGGCGGGGAGGGAGGAGGTAGCGAGGGCACGCAGGGAGGCGCGGGGAGGGAGGGAGCCGGCGTCACCCCCTCCCCGTCCTGCTCCCGCCCCCTTCTCCGGTCCGCGCCGGGCAGCCCCCGCTCTCGCCCGCGGCCGCGCGCCTCGTTCCCGGCCCTGCGGGCTCTGGAGCCCCGAGAGCCGGGCGGTGAGCTCGCGGGGGCTGTGCCGCCTCACCTCCGGCGAGCGCGCCTCGGAGGGGCTGCCTCCTCTGCAGTGTGGCGAGCGGAGCGGCTGGGATCGGTGTGCGTGTGCGAGGGTGTGCGTGTGTGAGGGTGTGCGTGTGAGTTGCGGTGCGCGCGCAGGGCAGGGCAGGAGGCGGTACGGGATGCTCCGGTGCAAGCGTAACCTTTTCAGCCTTGAGATCTAAATCTGCAAGCCTGGAGCTCATCCGTCCCCACCCCCCATCCCCCCATTTCTCTACACGTGCGTCTCCTACTTTTGCCTTCGTCCCCGTCTGATTCCCAAAGAGATCCCTCTTGTGGTCTGGGGATATTCATGGACACCCTGACTCACGTGAGGAGGGTAAGGCTGAAAGGGACAATGTTCGCTGAGTAATGCCACCGGGAGCATTTCCTTCATCCAGCCTGCTCTTTAAACTGGATTTCACCCACCGGGAACCCACGGTTCAGCGGCTTGTGTATCTGCTTCCTCTCTGTCTTGGCCTTAAAAATTGCTTGGAGGTTGTTTTTATTTTTGGACGCTTAGGTAGGAGGTAGCAATCCATTGAAAATCACTTTCTGGCTGTCTGTTTAGCTGAATAGCTGTGCTCCTGTTGTGTGCCACTGTCCTCAGCCCCTTTCCAGTTTACTGGCTCCTTTCCAGTGATGGGCAATTTTGGGGGGAAGTGAAGACACCCACACCTTTTCAGTTCTGAAATAATGACTCCCCTTTCCTCCAGTCTGTGATTTCCATAATTTCATACAAAACAGGGCTGGCTGTCACTTATCTCTCATTTGAGAAGAGAAAAGCAGACTAGCAGAAGAAAACTTGGGCCAGATGTAGAACCTTCTTCCTAAAACATTAACCGGTCCCATCCAGATTGTTCAACTCTCAAAGGGAAGGCAGGGCAGAGAGAAATCAGAAAAAGGCTAAATATTCACGCCATTACTGAGAATATGAACCCAAATGCCAAACTGTATTTTTAGTGACGTGAGAGTCAGAGGACCCTAAAAAGAAACTTTATAAATACTTTCAGTTGTCCTCTTTTTGTCCTCATCTTTGCATCTGAGGCTTTTCAGTAATTTGGAGCTACCAGAGGTACATATTTTTTTTTATTTCTTGGATTTATTAATATTAGATGTTTTTACTATTAGCCACAATTCTTTATAAGACCTCCTGTCCTGGAGAAAGGCTGTAAGTGAAATTTACTCACGTTCACCCAAGAGACTGAACCAGCTAGTATCTTGATATAATTTCAGTTACTCCTTTTCATAGGATAATTTATAGGCAGCTAAATTTTAATAAAGAATGCTAATGGTGAGATGTTAATGTTCAACGCGATGAGTTTTTGTTTTTGGAAGACAGAATTTAGCTTTTCTTTGAATTATTTATCAAGCTGCTTGCCCATAGGCTTTCCTAAGAGGAGAGGAAGGTGCAGGGGAGGGTATCACTAATTTACTTAAAGCTTATGTTGACATACGATTATACAACTAGCCTTTTGGAAAACAGTAAATAACTAAACCATGTCTATAAACACCCACCTTTGGGACTGTGGAAAAAAAAAAGGAAAACCTAATTACTTCCATAGAAAACAGCACTCAGTTAACAGTTAACTAAAATATTGTTTGGCAATCCTTAGAAGCTCCTCCTCCTCCTTCAGTATAGTACCCTTTGGTAATATACACATATTTATACATGATGTAAATATACATATGCACATGGGTAGATGTTTATGTACATAACATAACAACATATATACATACCCCAACTGAATACATTTGCATATAACATGTCCATGTGTAATATAGCAAACTTCTACGATTAACAATACATTCTACAACAGATAGTCTTAAAATAGCTGGGAGAGTGAGTAAAGCATATTCCTATTGAAAAAAAGTTCAAAATTTATTTTGAAATCTGAATTGTGCTAACTGTAGATGACACCACAGAAATCAGTAAATAATACATGCGTAGTATTAATATTTTAAGCACACACCCGGTTTAAAAGTACTATGAACTTCAATAACTTGTTTTACATAAAATAAAAAGGGCATCATACTTTAGAATGCACATGTAAAATATAAATATTCTCTCTAAATTTGGGTATTTTTCCCCCCGCAAATTAAATACTGTTATTTTAGAACAGAAATTAAATTCAATATGCAATGAAAAAGAGCATTAATGTTATTTTCCATTCTACCGTAAAGAAAACACTTTTAAGTAATTTTAATTTTATGGGCCTTTATACCATTGAAAGACTTTCAGTTGTCTACTGACAATTCAGAGTATAAACAGGAAATTTGAAGCATAAATTTATACTTGAAATGATTTGTATAACATGTTACCTATTTGCTTCTTGTTAGATAGTATTCTGAATCTTGGCATTTTCAAAGGCTTTTTTTTTTTTTTTTTTTTTTGGTTAAGATAAGAATTACAGTTAGAATGAATACACTGGCAAGAATCCAAATACGCTTTTTTGCCGAGCAAACGTAAAGAAATGTCATACCCAGATGTTATACTTTAAAAGCTGTTTGTCCCAGTCGATAAAGGAATCAAAATGATAAAGTTTTAAAACTTTCTTGAAGACTATGATAGGAAGAACTTTCTCACATAATGAGAGTTGCTTCTACTGACATTATAAAATATTATTTTGGCTTCTCTGTATAAATGCATATCTTTTTACTGAAAAACATAAAACTATTTATGGTGGTATTTCCACATGTAATTTATCACTTATTGATTTCAGAGAGACTATTTCAAAGACTGGTAACTCATTGGTGCTATCTAAATATTAGTGGTGAACCTGTGAAAACAAAAATCAGTTTAGCAAACTGCTTTTTCAGGTTTGTTTCTTAATCTCTTGAAAAGTTTGACGTTAAAATGATGGAAATACCACAAGTGAAAATTTTAAAAGAGGAATATTGCTCGGAAAGAGGTAAATACATTTTACTCTCGATGGGGTTTTGAAATCGACTGCAAAAATAAATTAGCCTTTTATTTTAGAAAGTTTTCTGTGTGATGGCGTGGTGTGATATAAGTAGGCACAGGCTACGTAATGATTTTAAAATGCACAACGTTCATTCAAAAATTTGGACCAAGAGTCATTCACTACAAAAATGTAAAAGAATCTTTTCTGTCGATGTAATTAATGAAGTGGGTGAAGGACTATTTTAGTAGGCTCAAGTTACACATATAGGAAGATTTGTAAGAATAAATACTTTGGCATTCTGTGGCCTAACAGCAGACAGAACTGTAATATAGCAAATGAAACTCCCCAAGAATACAGGCATCCAAGATTCAATTTTTCAAGCCATTTTTCATAATGAATTACCTTTTCAATACCCTCACATTTAAACACCGACTTCATAGCCTAACCATTTTCTCTCTGCCTTCCTCCTTTCCTTCTCTCTTTCTCCTTTTCAAGTCTGTAAGCAAGCAGTTGGGTGAGGCTAATTTAGTGAAGGTTCAGAGAGGGATTTCAGGTAGCCAGCCCCAATGTTTAGCCACTACCAATGACACACATCGAGGGGAGATGTATCTGTGCTCTCTCAAAACATTTATTTTCTTTCCTCACCCAACTACCAGCGTCTTTTAAAGAGAGAACCAGGCGAGGTCTACTGAAGGCAAAATAAATCAGAGAATTGAATTAATTATCTGGAGAATTCAGGCTGCTCTCCCTTCTGCCTAGCTATTAAGGAACAAAAAAAAAAAAAAAGGAGAGAAGACATAGCGAAATTTCAACAGTCTACAGTCTAGATTGGCTCTCTGTAGTGATTAAATTTGTAAGATCGCAACTAATTCTATGAGATACTGCTTGTGCCTTCAGTCTACCAATGTAATGAGAGATAGCACACACACACCTGAATGGGCACCCCTCTGGTTGAGGTATTTACCAGATTTAAATAAAAAGTGTTGAGGGGCCTGACTTGCCAGGTTTGGCCGGGTACATTGATTGGATAATTGTTCACCTTTCTACTGAGCCCCATGAGAGGAGACACACACACATATTATAAAATATTTTAAATTAACATTAAATAGTCCAACTGGGATCGCTCAAGTTATTTACATCTAGCAATGGATTAAAATGTTAGCATTATACATTTAATGAACTAGATTCTTAGTCTCCTTGTCTGCTCTGACTTGGAAACATTTGCTGAACACATTTTCGAGGGTCTTTTGGGGAGGGCGATTTTCTCAGTGTAATTTGAAAGGGGATCTCCTTTTACTTTCTTCCTTTACTTTCTTGGAGGGTGGAGGGGAACAAAAATCGAGAAAATACGAGAGGGCAGTGTCATGTATTGTAGGTGGTAATCAGGCCCACAGTCTATTTTAAAGTAGTCTTTGGTACAGTGGGCTGAGATAGAGCTTGATTTGGGTTTAATCTAAAGAACACTAGTAAACATTAATTACTGGTAATTAAAAAAAATATTATTTTAAAAATAGCAAGTAAGGATCTCTATGAATAAGCTTTGCTTTCTCAGAAATTTCTGGAAAATTATGTCACTACATTTTGCATTCGTGTAATTAAACACGCTGAAGTATTGTTCTAACACATAAAGCATGAAGACTCCAAGAACAAATAAAAATGTAGACTGGATAAAAGGAAAATATTGCTGATTTCATATTTGCATTACCTCGGGGAGGGAGTGGCCAGGTAAAAATTAGGAGCCAGTAATGCTTTGTATTTATTTATAAAGTTGTATTACCCTGAAACGATATCCTTTGTCTTAATCTTAGGAAAGTGAGATCATCTTCTGAAATTTTTAATGATTCCTATTTCTAAATGCCTCTAAAGGTAGGGACTCGCTCAATAGCTTTCGTGTTCACTTGCACAGAAATTAAACCTATAGAAAGATTCAGTGAGTAAATGAATGACGTTTCATAGCTGGGCCGTTGGACCTCAGATTGTACTTTAGTTGTTTATAGCCCTGAGTCGTCCGACCCTATTTTGTTCCCTTGAGCCTCCAAGAACTTGTATCATGTGAAATTATTGCAGAATCACTAATTATTCCTCACCTCAGACCCTTTTCCAAAAAGTGATGCTATCCACCAAAGATTTATGGCCAAACAGAATAATGCACTTATTCTTAGGGAGCTCTCCTGTCATGAGAATTTACAAGATTTTTGGGGACTAGCACCTCTAGGGCCATTTCCTTGGCTGGTTTCTTCTCCCATTTTGGAGCTGGGGCCCAGTTCTCCATGTTGGCCGTGGATCACGGTGGAGGTTGTTGTGAGGTAGCCATGTAATTTCTTTATCTTTCACCTGCAAATTACACACATTATTTTGCAGCTCAAAATAAGCATTCCCAATGAGTTGCATTCAGTAAATGTCTTTCACAGCATTAGTACAGAACTGAGGTACAAAAGAATATTAATCTAATACATTCCAAAATTCAAATACTTGTGATTAATAAGCATTATTATCTATAAATAAGGCCCTAATGATACTTTGGCAGTGTTGTAAACACAAGAATCAGAGGCAATTATTGTCATTATTGTTCAGCAAGTACTTCCCATGAATACCAAATGGGTTTTGCTGTCCAGCTACTTGGCAAGAAAGGTTCCTATAAAGAAACAGATGTTGGCCAATCAGGACTGGCTACTATTAACGGCCCTTAGCCCAAAATGCAGAGTCCTTAAATAAGGAAAAAAAAAAAAAAAATACAAAACCAAACCAAAAAACAAAAACTCAAAAAACCTCAAGACATCCAAACAGTTTTGTCATGATTTTTTTTAAATGCCCTTTTATAATGAATATAAACGCATCTTGAAAATAATGCTGTTTTTCCAATACCGACTCTGGTGAATGGGGTGCATTAGCAACCATTGTGTTAGCCGGAAGTAAAGGTCTCATTTGTGCGGCTCTAGACCCCGCGTGATGAGGTGCCCTTGAAGTAAAATCAGTGGCCAACAAAAAATAAATTGCAGCGGCACGAACAAGCCATCAAAGCGCACAGGCATAGCCATGTCTCTCTTTTTTCCCTTCCTCAGGTTACACAGAGCTCGTTCCCTCACTCTTCTGTGTTAAATGGGACCAGCGCACCAGGCCTAGCTCCAGCACTCTGCTCTGTGTGTGTGTGTGTGTGTGTGTGTGTGTGTGTGTGTGTGTGTTGGGTGGGGGTGGGGGGGAGCTGCAGCAGTACAAGTGAAAGCAAATTTCTCACGCTCACAGAAAACTCCACACAGGCCCCTTGCCATACATTCATTCTGCACTCTGGGTCCTAGAAGCCCATGCAGGACCAGCTTTAGCTGTGCCAACGAGCCGATTTCAGCTTGCAGTCTTACTAATTCCAATGACACTGGGTAACAGCTAAATTGGTTTTTGGGGAGAAGGGAAAAAAAAGTTCCACATACATTTTCCTAAGGGGTTAAGTGCATTAAGGATTGAATACAGATTTATTGTCTATTTTTAAGTGTTCCTGTGCCATGCCCTATGCTTTAAAGATGCCATAGGTCTGTACAGCAGGGGTTGAGAAAGCACTGAACTGGTTTCCCACGGTACTGGAGAAACTTTGAGGAGAGTGGAGTGGCTGTGGGGCGGGTGATGTTGTCAAGAAGCACCATGTTTGGCCGCCATTGCTGTTGGCCGCCATTGCTGTGAGCATGTTGTTTATTGAGACTGTATAGTGGGATGGGGCGCTAACCGGCTGGAGGTGAGTGAGATTGTTTTGTATGGACTCTCCTCTCCCCCAGCCTCCCAACAGACACTTCTTTATCATCACTTCCTGTTTGGTGGGATTTTCCCCTCTTGCCCTCAGGAAACTGAAGGGATTCCTCTGTCCTTACAATAAACTGGCTGGGGGAACCAGGGAGAGTGTCAACCTATGAGATTTTCCTCTGCCTCCTACTGAGAATGTTCTTGCCAACCTTAGCCTCCTGGACTTTTGTCGTGGGAGCAAAGTCGCCACGCTCAGGGATGCAATGAGCTGGACTCCAAAGCTGACAGGAGGGGCTGGGCACTGTGTCCTCTCTCTTCTATCTTCAGCTCCTCTAAATGGGCTGGAGGGCGAATGGTCCACAAGAATTCAGCAGCCTGTGCTCAATCTCCGAGTAAAGGGAGATGAGAAAAGATGAGCTCCTCCAAGCAAATTTGTTCTCATTTCCAAGCATAATGACTCAAAAGAGATTTTCCACAGCAGCAACAACAGTGACAGCAATAATAATAACGAGCACATTTTACTAAGGACTTAACGCTCACCGAATGTGCATTGTTCCATTTAAGGCTCTAAAGGCCCTTTGAAATACTGCTTGTATTCGGGGTTTGAGAGATGAGCTCGCAGAGGCACCTAGGGGCTGAATCACCTGCCCAAAGTCAAGTGCTGGTGGTACCTGGTTTTGGTCCCATCTCTCAGAGACAATGTGTTTTTAACAGCAGTGCTTTACTGCTTTCCAAATTCTGGGGAGACCCTGCTGCTTTCTCCCCTTCTCGGAGTTCCCCAGATGTCCCCGCTGGCAAAGCAGTCCTGTGACATTTGTGAATGCAGCCCCGCCGGGCCCCCCCCCCCCCCCCCAGCAGGCTCATGTTAAAACAAGGCTGGTGAAGCCTCCAGGGCTTCCTTCCACAGCACTGCGACCGGCCATCAGCCACGTCTCCCAGCCCTGCGTGGTATGGGCCCAGAATACGGCTCAGGATATTAACCTGGAATGATTCTCACAATTTGGTTTGGATGGTCCATTTACACTGCAGTACAGCAAGTCGTAAGGATCTCAGAAAGTGCATGTGTGTGCATCTGTAAATTCCTGAGCTAGATAACACATAGAGCATCATGTCAGTTTCTCTGTGTGTGAGCACCCCGGGGAAGAAAAGAACCCATTGATGGGAAGCCCTGTACCCAAACACGATGTTGACTAAGACTTTGGAGATTACCCCTGCTTCCAGGCTGATGGAAGAGCCCATGGGGCTGTTTGGGCTGGTCTTTTTCTCATGGTGCGCAGCTCACGAACACCTTCGCAGGGACCGAGCGGATGCCTCGAAGCCACAGGCAGAGCTTCTGTCTTAAGCCTGCTCACTACCCTTGGCATCGTTTGGGAGACAGTGGAGCTGTTTCAGGGAGCCCCGGATGAATCAGTGAGACTGGACTCCGTGGCCCCCCAAGGGAGAGCTGTGAATCTGGGCACTGCTCCTCATTACGCTGACTAGGGATCAGAGTGTGCAAATGCCTGTTCCTGGCTGGAGGGAAACCAGTGCTTTCATTCGGGGTCTAAGAGGAAATACAGTTAGCTGTGGAACTTTGAGAAACACTGGTGCTCTGCTCACAGTAACAGTGACAATAAAGGTTGAAAAAAACCCCTCGAGAATAATTGCATTCTAAATGAAATCTTCATTTCTGCCACTGGCCCCCCAAAGGGTAAAATGCTATTTGTAAAGGTCAAAGTGAAAAGGTTACTTGGCTTCTGGAAAATGACTTTCACCAATTAATTAATTAGCTATTAATTAGTTAATATTCTACCTCATTCCAAGAAGGAATTCGATGCGATTCATAAAAACATGTGACAGGAGGGAACTAAAGTTGGAAAAATGAGCCAGGGGGAAGTCAGCATAAACTAACGTATACCCTCAAATGCTGTGCTCTGCTTAGAGATGCTAGAAAAGTCACATAAAATGACACGAGATAGGGTTTACTTTTTCCATACCGCAAAAAAAAAAAAAAAAAAAAGAAAAATGAAAAAAAGTTTTACAATAAGCTATCAATCTATGTTAACTTTTATTTGAAGAGACACTGCTTTCAAGATGAACTATCAATTACATATGACTAGAATATATTTCCTAAACAACTTTGATATATTTCACCTCAAAGAAAATGTTCCGAAAGGAATTTACTACGATAGCTTTTGTATTCAAAACAAAAAAAGCACATCTTGAGTCCATTCAAAATTTATATTGAAGAAATAGCACTATGGTACTCTTTGGCAATTTTTAATGTTGGCAATTGGCATTTTACTTCTATATTTACTTCCCATAAGATAATTTGACAGTTTGCAAAATATAGATCATATCAGCTTCTTTCCAGTGAGTCTCAGGAAATCAATAAATGATAATATGTTTTACAGCTTTTTCTGGTTTTTTTTGTTGTTGTTGTTGTTGCTGTTTGTTTGTTTAGATAGTCAAGAGGCAGACAGTATAAAGAGCTCAATGAAGTTCCTTAGATTTAGGGGTATATAAATTCATGCACTAAGCCACAACTGGTTTAGAGATTTGGTTGCCTCATGTAACTCTTCTGCTTTCTGATTTTTCATCTGTTAAACTAGGGTGAGGGATTTAGTTGGTCTTTGGCTGCCTTCTCATCATAAAATTCTGTTGTTTTGAATTTTTTGTCATCTAGAGAATCCATTAATGTAAGCATGATTTTTTAAATATCGAGTTATATTTCAATTGCTATAGAACTTGCATGTCAAGAAGAATACAGGACATTCTATTATGCGGTGTAAATCAATAAAATGAAAATGTATCCATTGACAACGTTTGTATTTTCACCTGTTACAGAGCTGTGCCGTCTTTGAATACAATACACTTTTATGCCCCATTAAAGCATGCTTGACATAGCTTTCAACTACTTGCAAATGCTGAGAAGTTGAAAAACATAACATTTACAAAAGATACATCTGGTGCATATTTATATGACTTGGAATAAGGAATCATTTAAATACTGCTGAGCTATCTCCATATTAGGAGAAAAGATATTCCGTCCATATGTGAAATCAGTAGTAAAATACATATAGGTTTAAATTTCTCTTACGCATTTTTTTTTTTTTTTTTTACTCGACGCATGCTAAAAATATGGAAATATTGATTAGGGCTTAATTCATCTATTTGAATTGTTGGAACTACATTTCCCTTGAATATCGTAGACCACATCGTTAAATCTAGTTTACATTCTAGAGGAGATAAGTTTTGAAAGGGGTTAAAAGTAGCACTTTCTACTTAGAAAAGTCGCTTCTTCCGGCACCAGAGTTCCTAATCTGGGGATCATGGACAAGTTCAACATCCAAAGATCAACTTCAAAGGCTCTCTGAAACTCCCGAGTTTATACACAAACATTTGTGTGTGTGTGTATATGCACGTGATTTTTTTTTTTTTTCCTGGTAAAAGCCTAACTTACCACAGTATCTCAAAGAGCTTTATGACTGTGGTGCAGTGGAAAGACTTTAAATGATAAAAAACACTTGGGGTTACTGTCTACTACTGGTTTAACCTACCTTCTGTAGCCACTTGTCTGCTACAGGTCTTATCTGTGAAATAAAAGGGTCGTGCTGGATCATCTCAGATGCCCTTTTCAGCAACCACATTCCGTAGTTCCAGGTGGGAAACTCACCTCCGGTCACCTAAATACTCAGGCCACCAGTGCCGTCAGCATTTGCCGTATCCTGTGCATTTATTTTTAGGTTGTTACTGTGCAGTTTCTGAGTGGAGTAAAGGTGAGTTATGCTGAATAGTGTGCAGGGCTGCATACATATTGAGTTGGGAAAAAAGAACACCTAAATTGTACAGCTTTTCTAGAGTGCCATGTGGTACAGCATATGAAATATAACTTGTACCCTGCAGCTCACACACACTTTAATTAATGTTATGGGCTGTGCTTTAAACGGAGAGAAGTGAGAAAATCAAGGTTAAGGACGCTCTGTTCTTTACTATGTAGAAGGGAAAAAGAGACAGCTATGTAAATTAAGGATTTCGTATCTCCTTGTCAATTTCTTATCTGTTGTCAGTTTGAATGATTTCTAAATCAGAAGAATGCTGAAGATCTGTTTTCCCATCAGTTTTGAGCCTAAGGAATTTGGAGCTGGAGTACTGAGCCAGGAAACAGTCCTGTTTTGAATTCAGAGGCTCTACTGCTGAGCACAGATGCCAGGCTGATGATACATTCCAAAAGGTTCGGCTTGATATTTCAACCCCAGGGGTCAGAGAGAATTCGTGGAGTGGGCCGGTGAAGAGTAGCAAATGTGGCTGGGAATCTGCTGTTGGCGCCCTTGGGAGAAGAGCGCCTCAGCAGGCTCTCTACATTTTCACATATTTGACTCAGTGGACCTCCAACATCTAGAAGAAGGCTTTCTAAAATTTTCACTTCACAGTTAGTTTTTCTGGTGTTTGACAGACCAAACCTCCAAAGCGGATCTGATCTGTTACGCAGAATTTCGTAATTTGAGAGGTATTGACTGGACAGATTCTCCCACATTATTATTATTATTACTACTTTTTTTTGAGCCCATAAGATCAATCATGTCAGTGTGGCAGCTGGGTGTAGGGGCTAACTCCACGCAAGCTACAAACCAGATTCCAAGCTCAGGCAAGCGCTTGCTCCCACCTTTCCTTCTCTCTTTCCCCAGATATTTTTCTCTGTCGTAGATCTATTAAAACTCTTCCACTAGAGTAAGAAGTGGTAACTTTTTCTGAGTTCAAAGCCCCACGGAGACTATTTTTCCGTGAGGATGGCTTTGAAAGGGTCCAGTAGAGCCGAGATGGATGCTGTCGTGAAGTTCATAGGAAGTCTGACTTGGCTCATATATGATACATGATGATGTGTCCTGATGACACTAGGAAACCTGAGATTTATTTATTGTTAATTCATATTTCTAATGGGTGACAGAACTTTTCACGACCAACTGGAATGACAAAAAAGGGCACAATTAAGGATTGAAATATCACAGACCAAATTTTGATGGGGAAGGAAACGAAAATATGCTTTTTTCCCAAAAGACCATAACTCTAGTGCCCCGAAACTTGTCAAAACCAGAAATACATCCCGCACTGAATGTTTCCTTAAGCAGTTAAGTCATTGATCTACCTCTTACGGTTATTTATTTACCTTTGTGGAAAGATGCGTTGATTCCATCCGAGCACTAGGCCACCCCAGGAGGTGGGAAGGAGGTCAGAGTAAATTTGGCTAATGATGTGGCATTTTCATCTTTGGAATGAAGGGAAATAAAAGACCGATGCTTACTATCGATGCCATTTTGTCTCTACTGGAAGAGATCTGAATGACCGAAGCTGTCCTGTGAGAACTCTGTGTTCTGTCCGCTCTGCTTTTCCTGAGTCTTCCCCTGCCCCACCCACGCCTAGCCCCGTGCAGCAATTCTGCGCTTTGACCCATGAGCTTTCTACCTGGGAATGTTCTCCCGGGAACCTCTTTGAGCATATTGGTAAAGCTACCACAATAAGATTGAATGACATGCCATTGGTAACATTAGCTGTTTTAGGTTTAACTGTAGCCCATTCAGTCAACAATGTATGTGTTTATTCCCCTGCATATACACGGGGTAAATGGTATTTTACTTCGTAAAGGACCTTGGAAGATGAAATAAAGTGTGTCAGAAGTACCTAAGGAAAAAAAGATGCCTTACAGGTCGAAAGTACTGTTACCTTCACTGTGATTCAGTGTTGCTATGCAGCGGGAGGTCATAAGACATCCCATGAAATGGAAAGTGACAGAGAAACAAACAAAAAAAGAGAACTCTGGCACTCTTTTGCCACGGACTCTTTCAAGTCCCTTCCCTGAGGTCCCAGTATTCCTGCTGTAATTAACATACATTATTTTGATTTGGAAACACGATTGGTTTATCATGATAGTTTTTTTTTTCAGTTGGATAGCATTTTCAGGGGGATGGAATTTCATCTTGGAGAGCTTATAGTTTGCAGAGGTGAGAATTGAAATCCTTCAACTCAGATTTCTTAGACTGGTGTCTACCTAGAGAATATTTTCTTATGTCTTTTGTATTTTTATATTCATGTAATTATTTATTTATGTGAATCACAGGACAGTGTTTTTCTTCTCCCCTCCTCCTTGGTTTTATTAAGAAATAATTGACATGCATCCTTCTCTAAGTTTAAGGCATATAGCATGATGGTTTGATTTACGTACATTGTAAAATGATTACCACATAGGTTCAGCTAACATCTGTTTTATCATATAGATACAGTAAAAAGAAAAGAAAGAAGAGAGAAAAGGAAAAAAAATATGTTTTTTACTCCGTGCAATGAGAACTCTTAGGATCTACTCCCTTAACAACCTTTTTTTTTTTTTTTAAAGTTTATTTATTTTTGAGAGAGAGCACGACAGTGTGAGCAGGGAAGAGGCAGAGAGAGAGAGAGAGAGAGAGAGATTCTAAAGTAGGCTCTGCACTGTCAGCGGAGAGCCCGATGAGGGGGTTCAGTCTCACGAACTCTGACATCATGACCTGAGCTGATACCGAGTGGAATGCTTAATCGACTGAGCCACCCAGGCACCCCAACAACGTTTTTTATATATCATACAGTTATCATGTTGTGCATTGGACCCCCGGTGAAAGTTTGTGCCCTTTAACCATCTTCCTGCAATTCTCCCTTCCCCTGGTCCCCACCTCCAGTAACCACAAGTCCGATCTCTTTTTCTATGAGGGCTTTTTTTTTTTTTTCTTTTCCTTTTAGATTTCACACTTAATTGAGACCTTAGAGTATTTGTCTTTCTCTGACCTACTTCACTTAGCATAATGCCCCCAGGGTCCATCCTTGTTGTCACAAGTGGTAGGATTTCCTCGATTTTTATGGCTGAATAATATTCCATTGCTATATACATCCCAGGACTTCTTTATCCATTCATCCCTCAATGGACCTAGGTTGTGTCCGTGTCTTGACTATTGTAAATAATGCTGCTATGAACATGGCGGTGCAGGTATCTTTTAGAGTTAGTGTTTTTGTTTACTTTGGATATATTCTCGGAAGTGAAATTGCTGGATCATAGGGTAGTTCTGTTTTTAACTTTTTGAGGTTGCTCCATACTGTCTTCCGTAGTGGCTGCACCAATTTATAATCACACCAGGAGTGCACAGGGGTTTCCTTTTTTCCACATCAGTGCTAGCATTTGTCATCTTATGTCTTTTAGGTGATGGCCATTCTGTGAGTATGAGGTGGTATCTCATTGTGGTTTTAATTTGCATTTCTGTCATGACTAGTGATATTGAACATTTTTAAAAAAAAAATTTTTTTTTTCAACGTTTATTTATTTTTGGGACAGAGAGAGACAGAGCATGAACGGGCGAGGGGCAGAGAGAGAGGGAGACACAGAATCGGAAACAGGCTCCAGGCTCTGAGCCATCAGCCCAGAGCCCGATGCGGGGCTCGAACTCACGGACCGCGAGATCGTGACCTGGCTGAAGTCAGACGCTTAACCGACTGCGCCACCCAGGCACCCCAATATTGAACATTTTTAATGTACTTGTTGGGTTTTTATATATCTTCTTGGGAGAAGATCTGAAAATAGTCCTTTGCCCGTTTTAATAATTGGTTTTGTTTTTGTTTTTCTTTTTGTTGCTATTGAGTTGTATGAGTTCTTTACATATTGTGGATATTAACCTTTTATCAGATATATGGTTTATCAATATTTTTTCCCATTCCAAAATTTGTCTTTTTGCTTTGTTATAGTTTCTTTTGCTGTGCAGAGGCTTTTTAGTTTGATGTAGTCCCACTTGTTTATTTTTGATTTTTTGCTTGTGCTTTTGTGCTTTTGGTGTTTTATCCCCTAAATCATTACCAAGACCCACGTCAAGGAACTTTATTCCTATGTTTTCTCTTAGGAATTTCAGGACTTAAATTTATGTTTGTAACCCATTTTGAGTAAATTTTTGTGGGTGGTGTAAAATATGGGTCCAGTTTCATTACATGTGAATATTCACTTCTCTGGCCCCATTTATTGAAGAGACTGTCTTTTTTTGTTCCCATTGAGCATTCTTGGCTTGCTTGTCAAATTTTAGTTGACTGTATATGCTTGGGCTTATTTCTGGGCTCTCGATTCTGTTCTATTGGTCTATTTGGTTTTATGCCAGTATCATACTGTTTTGATGACTATAGCTCTATAGTATAGCTTGAAATTAGGAAGTGTTATGCCTCCTGCTTTGTTTTTCTTTCTCAGAATTTTATTTGCTATCTGGGATCATTCATGGTTCCATATAGATTTTAGGAGTATTTTTTCTCCTTCTGTAAAAAATGCCATTAGTGTCTTGATAGAGATTGCATTGAATTCATAGATGGCTTTTGATATTACTGACATTTTAACAATATTAATTCTTCCAATCCATGAATATAAGATATGCTTTTTATTTGGGGCGCCTGAGCGGCTCAGTCGGTTAAGCGTCCGACTTTGGCTCAGGTCATGATCTCACAGCTCGTGAGTTCGAGCCCCGTGTCGGGCTTTGTGCTGACAGCTCAGAGCCTGGAGCCTGCTTCGGATTCTGTGTCTCCCTCTCGCTCTGCCCCTCCACTGCTTGCACTCTGTCTCTTTGCATTGTCTCAAAAATAAATAAACATTAAACAATTTAAAAAAAAAGATACGCTTTGTATTTATTTGTGTCTTTGATTTCTTTCCTCAATGTCTTTAGAGTTTTCAGAGTAGAAATATTTCACCTTGTCAGTTAAATTTACTCTGAAGTATTTTGTTGTTTTCAATGTTAATGTAAATGGGATTGGTTTCTTTATTTCTCTTTGAGAAAATTCATTGCTAGTGTATAGAAACACTACAGATTTTTGTATGTTAATTTTATACCCGGCAACTTTACTGACTTCATTGATTCACCCTAACAGTTTTTTGCCTGACTCTAGGATTTTCTCTCTATAAAATTATGTCATCTGTAAATACAGGCAAGTTTACTTCTTCCTTTACAATTACGATATACCTTTTATTTCTTTTTCTTGCATAAGTGCTCTAGGCACTTGAATAGGAGTGGAGGGAGTGGGCATTCTTGTGTTGTTTCTCATCTTAGAGGAACAGCTTTCAATGTTTCACCATTGAGTATGATATTAGCTGTGGGCTTGCCATATATGGCCTTTGGTACTTGAGAGATGTTTCTTTCATACTGAATTTGTTAAGAGGTTTTTTTTTTTTTTTTTTTTAAATCATGAATGGATGTTGAATTTCGTCAACTGTTTTTTTTTTTTGCACCTATTCAGATGAGGATATGATTCTTTTCTTTCATTTTATTAATGTGATGGGTTGCATTAATTGATTTGTGGATGTTGAGCTATCCTTGCACCCAAGGGATAAATTCTACTTGATCATAGTGAATGTGCTGGTGAATTCTGTTTCCTAGTATTTTACTGAGAATTTTGCATTTATATGCATCAGGAATATTGACCACTAATTTTCTTTTGTAGTAGTGTCCTTTTCTGGTTTTGGAATTAGGATCATACTGGCCTATAAAATGACTTTGGGAGTGTTCCTTCCTTTTTGATTTTTTTTTTGGGAAAAGACTGAGAAATATTGGTGTTAATTCTTCTTTGAATGTTTGGTAAAATTCACCAGTGAAGCTCCGACCTGGTCCTGGTCCTGGGATATTTTTGATTACTGATTCAATCTCATTACTAGTAATGGGTCTATTCAGATTTCCTATTTCTTTTGATTCAATCTTGGTAAGCTATGTGTTTCTAAGACCTTTTCCATTTCTTCTATGTTGTCAAGTTTGTTGGCATATAATTGTTCATAGCAGGCTTTTATGATCCTTTGAATTTCTGTGGTATCAGTTGTGTTGTCTCCTTTTTCATTTATGATTTTGTTGATTTGGGTCTTTTCTCTCTCGTTCTTTTTTTGGTTAATTTAGCTAAGGACTTGCCAGTTTTGCTTATCTTTTCAAAGAACAAAGTCTTAGTTTGGTTAATCTTTTCTATTATTTTCCCATTCTCTATATGTTATTTATTTCTGCTATAATCTTTATTATTTCCTGTCTTCTGCTAACTCTGGTTTCACTTTGTTTTTCTTTTTCTAGTTCCTTAAGGCATAGAGTTAGGTTACGTATTTGGGGTTTTTCTTGTTTCTCACTGTAGGCATTTATTGCTATGAATTTCCCTCTTAGAATTGCTTTTGCTGCATCCCTGTTCTGATATGTTGCGATTCCATTTTCATTTGCCTCATGCAGCTTTTTTATTTCCCCTTTAATTCTTTTTTTGATCCATTGGCCTATCAAGGGGTGTTGTTTAATGTCCATCTGTTCATGTATTTTCTAGTTCACCTCTTGTTCTTGGTTTCTAGTTTCACGCCATTATGGTCAGAGGAGATCCTTCGTATGATTTCAGTCTTCACACATTTACTAAGACTTGTTTTGTGGCCTAACACATGGTCTATTCTAGAAAATGTTTCACGTGAGGTTGAGAAAAATGGGTATTGTGCTGTTGTTGTTGGATAGAATATTCTGTACGTTTGTTAGGTCCATCTGGTCTATAGCATTGTTCAAATCCTCTGTTTCCTTATTGATTCTCTGTCTAGATGTTCTATCTATTGTTGAGAATGGGGTATGAAAGTCCCCAACTATTATTGTATTACTGTTTATCTTTACCTTTATTTCTGTTTGTTTTTGCTCCCATGTTGGGTGCATAAAATCTACATGTTTTTTCATATTGTATAGCAATAACAGATTATTGTAGTTACCATAACTTTTGCTACATTCTTTTTTCTTTTTTAACTTTTAAACTGCAGTTGGAAGTGAATGTGTAAGTGAATAATGACCATTATTACCATATTGCAGAATCTATGACTATATATATATATATATATATATATATCCCATTACCATGATATTTACAATACTGTTTTATGATTTTATGTTGTTAATTAGTGTTCTTTTACTTCCACCCAAAGAACTCCCTTTGGTGTTTATTTTAAGGGAGGTTTGGCGGTGATGAATCCCTTCAGCTTTTGTTTGTTTGGAAAAGGCTTTTTCTCTCTTTTGCTTTGACGGCTTTGCCTGGCATAGAATTCTTGGTTGACAATTACTTTATTTCAGTATGTTGGATATGTCATCCCATTCTGTCCTGGTCCAAAAAATTGCTGGTGAGAAACTACTGGGGGTTTCCTTGTATGTAACCTCTCTCTCTCTCTTCTTTATTGTTCTTAAAATTCATTGTTCATCTTTGATTTTGACAATTTACTTATAATGTGTCTTGGTGTAAT
The DNA here is from genome assembly GCF_014898765.1 of Herpailurus yagouaroundi. Classification (NCBI taxonomy): domain Eukaryota; kingdom Metazoa; phylum Chordata; class Mammalia; order Carnivora; family Felidae; genus Herpailurus; species Herpailurus yagouaroundi. Next base: position 24,369,039 of record NW_024412441.1, on the reverse strand, counting down.
CCTATTTAGGTTCAACCTACTTGGGATTCTTTGGGCCTCATGGATCTGGATGTCCATTTCTTTGCCGAGGTTTAGGCAGTTTTTAACCATTATTGGCTAAATTATTCATTCTTTCCCTTTCTCTTTCACTAATCCTTCTGGAATTCCCATAATGGAAATATTGTTTGTTTGTTTGTTTGTTTGTTTGTTTGTTTCATTATGTTCCATAGTTCATGCAGGCTTTCTTCATTCTTTTTTTATTCTTTTATCTTTTTTCTCTCTCATGGATACTACCCAATGTTCTATCCTCCAGATCACTGATTCTTTCTTCTGCAAAGTTAGATCTACTATTGAAACTCTCTATTAAATTCTTTAGTTCAGTTACTATTTCTTTCAACTCTAGGATTTCTTTCTCTCTCTCACTCCCTTTTGATAGTTGCCTTTTCCTTAGGAACTACTTATTTTGTTCATGCTTTGTGTTCCTAACTTAGTTTAACTATATGTCTGTGGTTTATTGTGGTCCACTAAACTTCTTTAAGAGGATTATTCTGAATTCTTTGTCTGGTGGTTCGTAGATCTCCATTTCTTTAGGGTCCGTTATTGGAACTTTGTTAGTTTTCTTTGGTGGGATTATTTATGTGATTCCTCATAGTCCTTGATTCCTTATGTTGGTATTTTCACATTTGAGTAATTGTGCTCTTCTTTCGGAGTTTACAGGTTTTGGCACAGATGGTTCTTCACCAATCAGCTCAGGTTGGCTTTTTGGGTGTGTGTGCTGGTAATGTCCTTGGGAAGGTGGGACATGCTAATTATGGTCTGTTTTTGGGTGAGGCAACTGTTGAGGCTGATTCATAGCCCTGCACTGGCAGGGAAGCAGGACCAGACCCAGAGCCTGTCTAATTCATTGTTTGGTCATCCAAAGCAGGTTAGAGTGTTCTCTGGATTCCCTGGGAAGATGAGGCCACCAGTTTTGGTCTGCTGAGAGGGGAGGCCAAGACTGTGCTTTCTGTTCAAGTGATACTTTTGGTAGGGGTGTTGCACGGGCTCTGAGGCTTCCTGTTGGTTCTGGTTAGGCTCCTTGGTTGGAGGCTGTATTCAGTGATGAGTGGGACCACAAATTGGATTCTCTTCCCCGGGGCAGCAGGAGCAGCACCCTAACACCTTTAAAGCTCATTATTGCTTCAACTCGAGCCAGCCTGCACCCCAAGTTTCCTGACCGAACAGGGTCACTGCAAACAGTTGGCTTTGCCAGGGCCATTTTGCTAAGTAAATATGAAATAGGCATCTGAGTGAAAAAAAAAAAAGCAGCACACTGATAGATGTCCTGTTCTCCCCAGTGAAAGCACTGAAACCAGAAATCTAAATGATTCTTTCATAGACGTTATGTAGAAAATATGACCATGACATTGCAGAAATGACCCAGGACAGTTTTGTAAACTATATTTTTATGCTCCAGGCTGGAAAGCATTATCATTTTAAGTATAGAAGCGTTTTCTTTTTTACTATTTGTTTTAAGAATACTATACAGTGTCTTAACTTTCCTCTCACTCTTATATTATCAACCAGGAAGATTTTTCTGATGGAAAAGATTGCTAAAAGAGATCAGGAAATGTGCTTTTTAGAGGTATAATTCTCCATAAGAAAAGGCATAGACTACTAAATTATCCAAATAAAGTAGCATGGGCTATTAAATTATCCCTTCAATGTTAGGAATTTATGAGTGAACATTCACTATGCAATACTGAATGTTCATATTGTAGATCCAGAATTGTTTAAAAAGCCATTTTGCAAATAATCTGCTGTGAGGAAGCAGTGTAAATTCATTAAAATTGAGGAAAGCACATCATGTGTCTATATCCTTAAATGGCTGGCCTGTTTAGACTGAAATGAGTGATAATTTCGCTATAAATTCCAGTTAAGTTGGTGAACCAGTTAACTCAGTAAACAAATTAAGTGGGCTAAATTAAAAAAAAATAGATTGGATGATTAAAATAGATAGATCAAAATTAGAGAATACCATAAAGGAATATTCTCATTTCCTCCAAAATGAGAAATTTCTTGTCCTACCACTCCCAAAGAAATGAAGCAAGAGATTACGTATTTTTAAATTATTTGGGATGAATGTATAACTTTTTGGGTATGTAAAGTAGGAAAATAAGTGGAGAAAAGTACTTGAATAAAAATCCGGAGGTTTACAGTAACAAAAAAATATATTTTTTAATGTTTATTTTTGAAGGAGAGAGACAGAGCGTGAGCAGGGGAGGGACAGAGAGAGAGGGAGACACAGAATCTGAAGCAGGCTCCAGGCTCTGAGCTGTCAGCCCAGAGCCCGACGCGGGGCTTGAACCCACGAACTATGAGATCATGACTGGAGCTGAAGTTGGACGCCCAACCGACTGAGCCACCCAGGCACCACCCCTTCATATATTTTTTTTAATTAAGATGCTTTTGTTTATTTTTTAAAAATCTGCCTATGTCTTGAGTATTACAAGATTTTCCTTTCTCTTATTCTTGTTATGCCTTCTCAAATAGCTAATGGATTTATCAGCATTCTTTTTGCTTTTAATGTTTTTTAAAGTTTATTTATTTTGAGAAAGAGAGAGAGAGAGAGTACAAGAAGGGGAGGGTCAGAGAGAAGTAGAGACAGAATCCCAAGCAGGCTCTGCACCATCAGTGCAGAGCCCAATGCGGGGCTCGAACCCACGAATTGTGAGATCATGGCCTGAGTGGAGATCAAGAGTTGGACACTTGGGGCGCCTGGGTGGCTCAGCTGGTTGAGTGTCCGACTCTGGCTCAGGTCATGATCTCGCAGTCTGTGAGTTTCATCTCCGCGACCGGCTCTGTGCTGACAGCTCAGAGCCTGGAGCCTGCTTCTGATTCTGTGTCTCTCTCTCTCTCTGCCCTTCCCCTGCTCACACTCTGTCTATCTCTCTAAATAAATAAACATTAAAAAAAAAAAAAAAGAGTTGGACACTTCACCGACTATGCCACCCACCCACCCCAGATTAATCGGCATTCTTAACCTGGATCGGATGATTTGGCCCCCTGGTGATTTTTCCAGTGCCTCTGATACCTTTTTCAGCTTGTTTTCTAAGGAGACAGTATGTATTTACTTTTTGCAGAAATAAATTTCGAGCCTTTCAAACTCCTGAGTTTTAGTATTTTTCATTTTGTTTCTTGGATTTTCTTCTCTTTTGCTTCCCCCGCCCCTCTTAAAGTTTAAAATTAGTCTCCCAGGGGCACCTGGGTGGCTCAGTTGGTTGTGTCCAGGTTCCGTTCAGGTCATGATTTCACAGGTTTGTGAGTTCAAGCCCCGCATCGGGCTCTGCACTGACGTCTCGGAGCCTGGAGCCTGCTTCGGGTTCTGTGTGTCTCCCTCGCTCTCTGACCCTCCCCCGCTTACCCTGTGACTCTCTCTCAAAAATAAACAAACATTAAAAAAATTAAAAAAAAAATAAAATTAGTCTCCCGTTCTCACATTTGTTTTTGTTTTTGTTTTGCTTCCCGCTGTGGGTCACTTCTCTCCCAGTGATATTGCTGGGATTTCTTCTCTGTCCCACCATCGAGTTTCAATTTTCTTTTATGCATCTATTGACACTTCTTTAGCTATAGTATCCTTATCTTTCCCTTTTTTTGTTTTCTTTTATAGAGATAGCCATGCTGTCTCCTTTCTATGGGGATTTGCCAAGCTAGTGGAAATTTCAAACCAATATATGTTGATGGACAACTAATTTTTCATGCAGTTTTCATTGAATTTCTAATCAACCTTCCTCCCTAATTTCCTTTTGTAAATGTTTATTTATTTATGTTTGGGAGACAGAGAGAGAGAGAGAGAGAGAGGAGAGGGCATGCACAAGCTGGGGAAGGTGGAGGGGCAGAGAGAGAGGGAGAGAGGGAGAGAATCCCAAGCAGGCTCAGCGCCCTGCGCAGAGCCCCATACGAGGCTCAAACTCACGAACCGTGAGATCAGGACCTGAGGGGAAATCAAGAGTCAGATGCTTAACTGACTGAGCCACCTAGGCGCCCCTCTAATTTCTTGTCCACAGTCGCTCAGCCTTGCCCTCTGTCTTCGTAATGGGCGCAAACCCCGTCTTTTTTTACTTGTATGTTTGGACCCTCCTATGTCTGGCCGGCTTTGGTTGCATCTAAGAAACTTTAGGCTGAGAATTCTGCCTAGCCAACTTAACATGGATATTTTATTTTATTTTATTTTTTAGATCACTCTTTTGTTTTAAGTTTTTGTTTTAACTCCAAGTTAACATAGAATGTTATATTAGTTTCAGGTGTACAATAAGCAGGCGTTTTATGCATTCTTCTCATTAGCTATCCAGGTGGCACTTCCACACCCATCCTTTCGGGAAGAGACTTGTCTGGAAGGAAAAAGACCCCTTAGATGGGAGGCGGCACCGTGTGCATGTTGAGTCAACCGACGGACAGACAGGGTTCTGACAGGGGCTCTCCGCTTACACTGTGTGTGTTCCCCTGCGTCAGCCGCTGAGTTCTGTGCACCCTTCTGCATTCTTGGAGACAATAACACCCAACTCGCAGGGTTTCAGTGTGCATTTTGTACTTGGAGCATTTCCAGCAGGTTTTAATTCCCTCTGTACTTACCTGTGGTCGAGACGTCAGAAAACTTACAACGGTTAGACACAGCAGACACGGTGGACGTGACAGAAGCTGGGGGTGGTAGAAATAATGCCCTCGCCATGGCACTTTGAACATTTCAGAGCAGTCGTGTTGTCCATTTCACTTAATCTTTACAATGACCCTGAGGTCCGGTGATGACCCCTGGCCCCTCAGCAGGGAAGTGGAGCGTCTCTTTAGGGCACTGCCGCCGTGTGATTAATTTGGGAGGGAAGAAATGCCCCCGAAAAAGCCACGTGGATATCAGGAAGGTAATGGCCAGTAAGAGATCATCCTGGGGGTGGAAAATTGGAGCCATTCAGCCTTGTAGAAAAGAGGAGTTTTATGTTTCATTCCCAAGTTCAGAGAAAAGAAAACCTTTCCTTTTCTTTTCCTCTTTGTTGTTGCTGGCAAGACTCTGTAAGACTGCAACTCACATATAAGACACGCTGGGCCAACTTTTCAAAGAGCCTCTATACTTTGCATGTGTGAGATTTTTCATGCATAGCTACAGCTCTGGGTGGTGGTAGAACTTGTGGGGTGGAGGGGAGGGTGGGCACAGATGGGTTTTTCACATTTGCCACCTCACTTTGAATGTGTAAATGTACTAATTTTGTGAGATTTGGTTTTCTTAAAAGTAAGCGCTCTTGAAGCAGGCTTCTATCTGGAGCAGTGTAGTCTTTAAATGAACAGTTCCGAAATTGATCAGGAATCCGCGCCTGTCTGCCCGGACAGCGGTAAGAAGGTGGTGCATTGTTTGAAACAGAACTCAGTCGGTCGGATGAGAGCTCCAAATTATGTTGCAATTTGTGTGGACGAGACTGGTGACTTTCGGTTGCTTACAGGGCATGTCATGCCTTTTTTCCTAGCACTTTCTGTCTCAGTTGGATCTTCACTAGGGAACGATTGAATGTCTCCGAGTTAGTGATTCAATAACAGAAAACCTGGAGGGTTTGGTTGATTCTCAGAAAGACCTACATTCCTTCTTTCTGATGTGACCACCAGTAACTTTAAACTCTCCAGGTTTGGCTCTTTGCCATCGATGTTGGTTAGGATAGCGAAGGTTACCTGATAGCAGAAAATACCCATCAAAACCTCAGTGGCTTAAAACTACAAGAGTGTATTTCTTCTTTTTTTTTTTTCTTTTTTAAGTTCTTTTTTAAAGTTTATTTATTTATTTTGAGAGAGGGTGAGCATGAGCAGTGTAGGGGTGTAGACAGAGAGGGAGAGACAGAATCCCAAGTGGGCTCCCTGTGCTGTCAGTGTGGAGCCTGATGAGGGGCTCAATCTCATAAACTGCAGTTCAGTTCTCATGAACTCACAGTTTCAGGTGTACAATATAGTGATCCGACACTTCTATACATTACTTGGTGCTCATCGCAAGTACTCTTTTTAAAAAATTTATTTATATACTTTTTTAATTGAGAGAGAGAGAGAATATCTTAAGCAGGCTCCACACTCAATGTGGAGCCCGAGGCGGGGCTTGATCCCATGACTCTGGGATCATGATCTGAGCTGAGGTCAAGAGTCAGAAGCTCAGCTTGTCTGGGCCACTCAGGTGGCCCATACACCCCTGAACCCCCATTACCTACTTCACCCATCCCCCCACCTGCCTGGAAGTTTACTTCTTGATCCCATTGAGTGTCCAGCATGGGTCAAGGAGAGGTGTCCACCAGCTGTAGACAAATAGGGTCTCAGAATGATGGCAGCTCCTCTCTGCACCTGTTTCTGCACTCAACCGCAGCAGGAGGAAGGGGACATGGGGAAGATCGCCCTGGCTGGAGCTTCAGCCCGAGGTGACACCTGCCAATTCTCACGTGTCATGGGCCAAAAAAGTCACATGACCATGCCGAACTTCAAAGCCCTGGAAGGGACGTCCAACCCTACTCTGAGCCTAGGAAGAGGAGAGAACTTAACAAACTGCCTATGACCACCTCATCATCCACTGAGCGTAATCACACAGGGAAGGAATTCGTCTGTGTTTCTGGTAATTAGCACTGCCGGGGCTAATTTCTCCACCCCAGACATTTCTGAGCATTGGTAAAAAAGTGTCGTTGTGTATGTTCTACAACAGTCCCCAGGAAGCGAATGTTCTGCATCCTTGGGAGCTTATAGTACAGCAAGCAGCTTCAAGGACTATTGATACCTTGAAACGCTTTCAGTGACAATGATTATGATGAAAATAATAGTGAAGAATGGAAATGTAACCACAGAGAGAACTGCACCCCTTAAGCTGTGCTTTAGCTCTCCTTCTTCCCATTGAAAGTGCCTTGCAAGTCGTAATCAAAAGACAACATCTTCATGATCAACGTAATCAACATTTGATGGGGAGGGAAGATAAGGCTCCGAGAAGACAGAGGAGACTTTTCAGAATTAGGTAGGATGTTGAGTAATTGAGTTTTTTTTTTTTTTTCTATACATTTCACAATCTAGGGATTAAAAAAAGGTCACGTAAGAGAATTAGAGACTCAGAACTGCCGTGGGGGCCGAGTTTGGACTAAACTTATCTTTCCTCCCCTTCAGTTGGTCTTTTTTTTGGTTTGTTTCCCTTTCAATTTTCCTCCTGGGGTACTTTTTCTCCTCCTTTAAACTTAAAAGAGAACTGGCGTTAAAAAATTCCATACTCCCTGACTTTCAGGTTCCAGAAAGGGGTGGGGTCTTCCTGTAGCATTGACTTGGACTCTTTTATCACATACACCACTTAGGTATAGCCCTTTGAAGAATGCAGATGTGGCCACGATTTCCAAAGTTGGGGCTACGTTTTTCCTGTCAAAGTCTGCTTAGACACCAGCACCGGGAACCTGGAAGCACGAGTCCGAAGTGAAGTGGGACAATTGCCCAGTGAATCAGGGGGATCTGGCAGAATCAATCGGCAGGGCTCACTTCGCGAATTCACCTGTCTGCTCTGATTTGGATGTGATGCTCCAGGCCCGTGCGGATGGTGTTCAGAGTGGACTTTTTTTTGGAGGTGATTCCCATTGACCACTGGACTGTGGAGATCAAGGTTCCGTCTTCCCCCTTGCAGGAAAGGATGGCATCTTGGACCCTTGCCTGTGGCCTGGGTAGTGTTACAACCTTCTGTGAGGCCTCTGGGCATTTGTGTCTGTAAATACTCTTGCTGGCTGAACTAATGATGGAGAGTAGAGATTCTAGCCCAAAGCTCACACCCTAGAGCTTTACTCCTCCCTCACTCCCCCCCCCCCCCCAAATATTAACAAAACAAGGACGTTATCACATTACCAATCCTGGGTGCAATTGAATGTTTGCCAAGAATTCCACGCTTCCCCCTCCCATAATACGTTTTATTTTTCTTTTGGGGATTTGTTTTCTGAGTCAGTTTACTTCTTCGTGGTCCAATAATCACCAAATGGAATTCTCTCCATCTTTCATCCTTCATCATTAGGGGGAAAAATACGGTATCATTTTCTGGTGAGGAATACAGATCTCAAAATGAAAGACAATATTTAGTGACCAAAAAAAAAAAAAATCCCTCAAGAGCACTATTTTTTCTGATGAATCAGAGCTGGAAGTGATTAAGGGCTCGGAGCATTAAAACAATGAGCACTCACGTCCATTCCTTCATTTTCATAAGAAAATCAAACATCCTCTTTTAAGGAAGTGGGGAGTTGCTTAACAAATCTTTCAAGTGAGCCGTAGATAAGTGCATTGGCGTGGTTTGAGGAAATGCATAGAGGAAATTAAAAATATTTATTTTATTGAACTAATATTCCCAGCTGGAGATTAAAGTAGCAAATGGAGCCCACAACTGTAAGGTGGATGCTATTCGGCCATTTCGTTTCTATTTACTTAGTTCCTAGCTGTCAACTTGAACTTGAGTGGAAGTTTTCCATTGTAAATATCTTAAGTGCTTATAGGAGTGTTCCTTGTATATAAAATGGGGTCATCTCCGATTATATTTTCGGATAAAAATATGTGGAGTTTGATTTTCTTTGAGCTGGTGAATTTTTTTTTTTTTTTAATACGCACAGAATTTGAAATGCCTGGGACTCTAAGGTTGACTAAAATTGTGCTGTGGCGTAGAGAATTATGATTTCATGATCGTGCTAGTCGGGAAAGTTTCTGATGCCATTTTATAATGGCTTTCAAAGGAAAACATTTTTGAAGGCGTTATTTAGGAATCGGGGCTCGCTACCTTCATTTCGGGCCGCTCCCTCTTAGCTATTGGATCTGAGTGTATGCTATTCAAGCTTCGTTTGTGGTCGTTTCAGTCATCAGTGTCTTCTTCACGGATGGACAACCGTAGCACTTTTTACTTTGGATTTATAAGGGAAGGGGTCTCTGGAATGCAGACATATCACACTGAGATAGTCATGTTTGCTCAAGAGGCAAGATAGTAGCCGCAACAGGTAAGCTTCCATCAGTAGTTACTGTGTTCCAGGCAATAGACTAAAGAATTTTATGTCCCTTATTTCTTGTGGAGACAGTTACCGTTTTGTAGTAACCATAATTATCATCATTTTACAGGTGAGGAAATTGACCTCTCAGAGCGGATACCTAACTTTCCCACCAGCCCCTAGCTGGCATGAGGCAGAGCTGGGGTTCTCCTGGTACGTGCTTGCTTTCTCCACCAGACGTTGTGGGGCTTGTCTTACAATGACAGAGACCTGGGTGTTTAAAGATGGTCCTAAAGCTCCTGGGGCGGGGCGCCTGGGTGGCGCAGTCGGTTAAGCGTCCGACTTCAGCCGGGTCACGATCTCGCGGTCCGTGAGTTCGAGCCCCGCGTCAGGCTCTGGGCCGATGGCTCGGAGCCTGGAGCCTGTTTCCGATTCTGTGTCTCCCTCTCTCTCTGCCCCTCCCCCGTTCATGCTCTGTCTCTCTCTGTCCCCAAAATAAATAAACGTTGAAAAAAAAAATCCTTAAAGCTCCTGGGGCAAAAGGTGATAAATGCAAAAGCAGGGCTGTGTTTTTCCCATCCCCTTCCAGTTCATAGAAATTCTCCTGCAAAACAACCATGCATTTGCAAGCAGGCTTTTCCATGGAAAAGCTAGCGTGGGCACACATTCAATTCAATTCCCACTGTGCTTTCTCACAGAGGTTCTTCCACAAGATTACAAAGACTGGGAACCTAGCCTATTATTATTAATAATTTTTAAAAGTTATTCTGGCTTCTTTCAGGGCCATATCAGTTTCAAAGATCGCTGTCAGGGTGGGAGCCGCTGAAGTTGAAATGGCCTGAATGCTAAATGTAGCCTGAGAGCGGAAACTTTGTTCTTCAGAGTTGAAAAGTCGGTGGAATATTCATAGAAATGTAATATGAGCACAGGATACCGAGTCAGTGTCAAAACTTTGTTCCAAACCATATTTGCTATTTGCAAAACTGCCTCCTCAGGGAGGAGGCTGGGGGATGAGAGGGCAAAATGCGGTGGATTACAGCATGCCTTGAGACAGGGCTGTGGGTTGCGGGCTCTCTTCCCCACAGAGGGAGGGTCTTTTCTCCACGGGAATTAGAGTTCTAGGGGGGCAAAGGTAGTGGGGTGCAGCTTTTCCAGGAGGACCATCTCTGCCTCAGATATATGGAAACCTTTCCTTCCTGTTTCCACCTAACATTTGTGCCTGAGTTTGAAAAAGGAACAATGGAGAGATCTATGTGGAAATCGTTGTGTACGTTTTTTTTTTGCAAGTGCAGACGTGACTCCATTTGCTTTTTCCTTGAAGTTCTCCTGATCAAGATATTGATAAAAAAAAAAAAAAAATCATGGCGGTGTAGATCCCAATGAGTATCATCTTCTGACGTTGGGATTGTATCTTAAAACTAACCAAAGGAATCATTTACTGATGACCCAAATTTCCTTTCTCAAATTAACAAATTCTCTCTCATTTTTCCCCCCGTGGAACTCTACTCATCTGTAGTTAATCTAAGAATTAACATTTAGCAAATTACTGCCTTCAATGAGGTATGTGCCTAGCGGCTCGGTTGATTAGAACCCTGTGCTAATGAGATCACGAGTTTAGTCCTCAGGAGGGCTGGTTCCCTTCACCATGGTCCCCCTCTGAACCCCAGCCAGGTCTCTAAATGAACACTGCTTACAAGTGGCCTTCTGGGGAAGAATCAACACAGATTTTTTCATCATTTGTGGGAAGAACAACAACTCAAAGCAGATGCCTTGAGTATGACAGTGATCCCATGGGGTAACAAAATGGCACCCTAGAGGCTGCAAAGACTTTTTGCAGACTATGGAAGGCTTTCGGGCTGGGAAACAGGTTTGGTATGTGTAGGTGGCTCCAATCCTACAAAGTTAAAGGGGGAGTGTCATCTAGGAACAGTAGGAAGCTGGATGCCAGGGGGCGTCTGTGGGGACAGACTGAGAGGAGCAGACTTCGAGGGACACTTGAGGGGAATTTTGTTGAGTTTTCACTAATCATTTCTTGAAAAGACGGATCATTCTGGGCCTCCCCATTAAGGTCTGTAGTCATGCAACCCATGGGACCATTTCTTCCACAGCCAAGGCCACTCCAGCCTTTTGTCTCAGGCTGGCAGGAGACACAGTAGCTAAGAGCTTGAAGAGCAGGGGTGGGTCTCACTCTCTTGCTTTCTCTCCATTTTCCACTCCCAGAAACCGCTTTTTCAGATCCAGGTCCATTTCCAAGGCTAAATCTCTCCCAAGCCTGACTGGGTGCATTGATATCCTCCGAGGCCATTTCTTGGGTTTAGGGAAGAATAATGCGTAATGAGCTCCAGCTGTGCCTGGTGGCATTCCCCCGTTGAAACCAGCAGGCTTTACTGGCTTTCTCCCATTTTCCAAGAATATGCTTCTCTAGGCAAGGGACCACCTCCTTTTTTTTTTTTTTTTTTTTAATTAAAAAAAAATTTTTAACCACTGCCCCCTTATCACCTAGCAGATTGCTTTGTATTTAGAAGTTCAATCAAGTATTTGTTGAATATTCAGTTATGCAATGGGTTCCACTTGAACAGGGGCAGTTTCTTAAATGTTATCATTTTATTTTTCTCTTTACAAAATTATACGTGCTGACGGGAAAGAAATTAGAAAACAGAGAATAAATATCAGTAGCCTTTCTTGACATTTTGGGGTGCATGATATTTACATCTGTATGCATATCTGTCATCTATACGGGACTCAGACAATACATATTATGGTGTAATCTTGCTTTTACTCCTATAAAAATCTTTGCATGATATTATATATTGATATTATACACTCTTCCGCTTGTTATCTTTAATTTTTTTTGGAGCACTTTATTGCATGACTGGACTTCCGCTTAATCAGTCACATATTAAAATCTCCTTGTCGCTTAAACTTTCTACACAGTTTTGTTTATTTCCTTGGGACGAATTCCTACAGGAGGAATTGCATGGTTCCGTGGTTTTCTAATTCACTGTGTGTTGGCAAGTTATGGGTCAGAGAGGTAGCACCGATATGAACTCCCGGCTGCAACAATCTAGCGAACAACCACTTTGCTCCCTTGAACTTGAACGGTATTATCTTTCTTTTATGTGTTTGCTGATTCACAGGCAAAAGATATCCATGTTCGTATACTTGCCATCTCCTTTATTAGTAGTGGAACCGAGTATTTTTTTTTTTTAATTTTTTTTTTTTCTTTTCAACGTTTATTTATTTTTGGGACAGAGAGAGACAGAGCATGAACGGGCGAGGGGCAGAGAGAGAGGGAGACACAGAATCAGAAACAGGCTCCAGGCTCTGAGCCATCAGCCCAGAGCCTGACGCGGGGCTCGAACCCACGGACCGCGAGATCGTGACCCGGCTGAAGTCGGACGCTTAACCGACTGCGCCACCCAGGCGCCCCTGAACCGAGTATTTTTTCATGTGGCCATTTTAATGCCTGCTTTGCAAGTTGACTGTTGACATCTTTGAAGAGCTATGTGTTTTGGGGGCCAGTAGACTTACTGCTCTCTGTTTCACAGGGTTATTGTAAGAATTAGTTGAAGCAATCTATTCGAATAAGCTTAAAACCTACAAAGCGATACAGAGATATGTTGATCAGTTTTGTGACCCGGAAGGGTGAGGGTCAGAGGGAATGGTACCTGCCGACAAATGGGCTGAGTAAATGGGTACCAATGAACGCCTGCGTGAGCTCTGCCAGAGGAGAGGGCAGGGAGGGACACCTGTGAAGAAAGGGAAAGAAGACCTGGCCTGAAGATCTGTTACCTTGAGAAGGTCACTGGGAATAGACAAGGTCAGAGATAAGACAGGGACCGGCAGCTCCACATGGGAGCCAATTAGAAACAAAAGGGAGCAAGATGGGCCCGGGAGCTATAGGAGACGATAGAGATCGTGCCCCGGGGGTGCTCCGCGGTCTCCCTGGGGGCTGGGGTGCAGGCATCTCCTCAGATGTCCCTAAACCAGCCACGGAAGAGAGAAAACATCAGCAGTGCCACTTTTCTGAAGGCTCATCTCCAGTCCAGCGTGACCAGGCCAGGTGTGTTTAGAACACAAAGGGCAGCCGGTGCCACTGCCCACAGGTGTGAACTTATGGCAGGTGCACACCTGTGCTTTCCTGTAAGTCCCGGGAGTGACCACATCTGGGAAAGGGAACAACAGACAGAAATAAGTGGTAATTAGTTAAAGGTAAAATACTGCACTAAAATTGCCCAGCATGTATATTACCGCAGTTATGTAAAATAATATATATAAATATATGTCCTATGGGGCGCCTGGGTGGCTCAGTCGGTTGGGCGACCGACGTCTGCTCAGGTCATGATCTCACCGTTTGTGAGTTCCAGCCCCGCGTCGGACTCTGTGCTGACAGCTCGGAGCCTGGAGCCTGCTTCGGATTCTGTGTCCCGCTCTCTCTCTGCCCCTCCCTCGCTCATGCTCTGTCTCTCTCTCTCTCTCAAGAATAAATAAAACACTAAACGATAAATTAATTAAAATAAATACATCATATATATAATTATAAATATGTTAATATGTTATATACCTGGTATATATAACTATATATAGTGTGTATGTGTATACAGTAATATGCAATACATATACTATACATATAGTATGCATATTACTATATATATGATATATATATATATATTTTACCGCATATATAAAATATATAGTTATAGGCATATACATGCATGCCCACGGTCATCTCCAGAGAGTGGTAATGAGGGGAGACAGGGAGGATGAATTACCTTTGCTTTTATTCACGTTTTTAGGTGTTGCTTCACTTGTTCCAACAAATACGTATTAATTCTCTAATCTGTAAATGATCGAGTAAAGAAAAAAAAATTGTTGAGACTAAAAAGACGTCTGCTGTGCGCGTGGCCTGGCCCTGTCACTGCAGCATGGGTGGGGATCTGTTAGGCAGCGGAGCGGGCTGTCACCGGAGTCCCTGCTAACTCGGACAGAGGAACCCCTGGAAGTCCCTGACCGTCACACCTGGGCCCCGCAGAGTGCTGGGCTCATTGGCACGTCACACTTAGATGACAGGGGTAGCCGTGCCTTCTTGGCAGGCAGGACTCTAGCCAACAGGTAAGACCTTTCCAGGCTGGGAGTAAACATAGGCCGCCTTTCCAGATCAGGTGAGCATCGCCACCTGGCAGGGAGGAGGCACGGATTCGTTGCAGGAGAAAGAACTTGAGCTTGGGGCAGGAGAAAAATGAGAACTTGAGTTCAAGGGCTGCCACTGCCGCCATGAAATGAAGTATCTGACCGGGACTTTTTGCTTTTACATCAGGGAAAGCTGCTTTAAGGCAATCCTGTTTCCTATGTCTTTCATGTTCCACTGTCCTGTGATCTGGGGACAGAGTAGGGGAACAAGATTGAGTTGATCTCTGACTTTCTGGAGCTACACTGGAGTTGGGGAGATGGACGGATGGTACACCATGGACCGAGCAGAGAGAAAGATTGCTCCGAAGGAAACCAAAAAGGGTGGGAAGATCAGGACTGGCCTATTTTGGATCCGGAGGTAATGGGACGTCTTCCTGAGGAGAGGATGCTTTAAACCGAGTCAGGAATGAAGAGAAGGGGCCCGCAGGTGAGTAGTAGCTGGCAGAAGGGGGATCCAAGAGGTGGGACTCGAGCTCAGCCTGTTGGCTGTGTGTCTGGAGAGCAGCAAGTGTGGGGAGCTGGTCAGGATGAGGTTTGAGAGGCCAGCAGGTATCAGGTCACGCCTGGTCCTATATGTGGGCCATATCTGGATGTTTGATTTTATCCTCAGTACAAAGGCAAGGTCAAGCGTGCTTAGAAATCTGACATAATAATGCGGCATTAAGTTTCAACTCGGCATGTGTAAAGATTTGCTGAGTGACTGCAAAATAAATAAACGGATTGATGCTCCAGGGTCAGAAAATGTCTTTTATTTTATTTTATTTTATTTTATTTTATTTTATTTTATTTTATT
>NW_024412441.1:24318674-24354089 GCF_014898765.1 Herpailurus yagouaroundi | reverse complement strand
TTTTATTTTATTTTATTTTATTTTATTTTATTTTATTTTATTTTATTTTATTTTATCTATTCTATTCTATTCTATTCTATTTTATATTCTATTTTTTTAAATTGTATTTTATTTTTAAGCTATGTTTTGACTTCTGTTACATGAAAAATCACTCCCATTTAGATTTATTTCCTCCAGATGAGGAAACCATCCCAGCGAAGTGAGAAAAGACGGGGCCATATCCCTGTGAAACCAGCAGGCACCTGGGAGCTAGCAGGAGGGAGAGAACAAACACGGGCTTTGAGGTCAGGTAGATCTGGTTTCCAGACCAGCTCTGCACTTACCGATGTGGGGCTTTGGAATAGACACCCTGTGGGTTCTCTGTGAGGCCATTTTCCATCTTTAAAATGGACGTAATACCATTTACCTCCTAATATATCGGTGTGGACTCAAAGGGGAGAATTTAAACATCTGGCACACAAAAGACACTCAAGAAATACTGGTTTCTATGTTCCTTCATCCCCCCACATTTGACCAAGCCTTCCCCAAATAGAACATCCTGTAGAGTCTTACCCATTTTTGGTTGTCGTTGATGGGACATCCGAAAGGATGTGAGGGTTTTTTTTTTTTTTTCTTGTTTGTTTGTTTGGTTTGTGGTAAGCTGACTTTGCACTTTAAAAGGGAAAAGAAGGAAATCTGTAGTACCTCCAACAATGAGCCTTTTTAAAGCCTGCATTGGACTCCAATTTCAAAGAATATTCTTATTAACATACTTTCTTATAAATGGAGCGCTGCTCATCAAATATTTATAAGTAGTAGCCCGAGAAGCCAGCACAGTGCTTGGCAAGCCCGGGGACATTTCCCACGTGCGCTGTGGGATGGCGTAGGCAGGGGAGATCCTTTAATTTTGTGACATGGTTTGGGGGCTCCAGCGTGAGCTAGTCTTGGCAAGGTTTCTCCCTGCTCTTGGCCTGTTCTGGAGCCTTTCAGGACTCCCACGTAGACCGTCCTTGCAGGCAACTCCCTTTGAAGTCCCCGGGAGCTCTTTGAATGGAAAACATACACAACGGGGTGTTGATGCAAGGAAGCATCAGACCTGATATACGTGGAGAATAAAGGTGCTTCTCACCCCCAAATATTAGCTCTTTAGCCCAGAAACTATGGTTTGATCATTAAATAAAAAGGCCACCCCCTCCCCCCCAAAACCCACAATCTACCACCAAAGCACCACCATCCACTCACTCAGGAAACGATAAGCCTGCTAATTACCAGAGAGTTTTAATTAAGCAACAGATATAGACAGTGCAGGGCTCTGTTTTTACTTTAGGCCTATCAATAAAATAAAATTCCCAATTCCAGGGAAACTTGCTAAATGAAAAAAAAAAATAAACATTACTGTCTTTTGAGATATCACTCATCGAGTGCGATAATTTAGAAAAATATCTCTATTAGAGATAGTTAGAGATATTTTTTGGTTGCAAATGCAGTCGCCGGTACAGCACCAAGCTGCAATTCGCAGACAGGTTAAGTAAATTAAATCACTCACTGTCTTTTTTTTTTCCAATGGCTTTAAAAGTTAAAGGTAATTTGCAAAGAAAATGCTCCGTTTGAATTGGTTTGTAATATCTGTTAATGATCTTTAAAAAAATCCACTTATTCACAATCCTGTCCCTGAGGGAATTCCAACGTGCTATCAGAAAAATTTCTTAAGTCTGAAATGTCATTAGCTAGTGATTTCTTTGAAGTAAAAAGCCCTGAAAAAATAAATTATATAAGGTATACAAGTGCGCAGGACAATCACTTTGATGAATAATGTCTGTGTTTTTCGTACCTAAAAATGCAACAATTGAAATCCAAGCTGCTAAATTATAGAGCTGTCTTCTGAATTACCTCGGTGTAGGTATGCCTGTTCTGTTTATTTCACACGTATATTGAGTTCTTCCATATATTTATAGATTGTTGATGTGAAAACAGTAGTGTTGGGCCAATTTTGATTATGTTCATTGTGTTTACCTTTTGGAAACGCAAGGTGTTGCCTAAATACAGCTCTACAGGTGTTGCCATCCAGAATTAAAACAATAGGCTGTTTCCACGCAGTATTGTGGATCCCAGGGCCAGGCGCCCCAAACGGGGGTGCGAATACCTTCGCAGGCCCGCGAATTGTCCAATATTCGATAACAGAGCTGTGAAATACTACACCAAAGGGGAAATTTTCTTCCTGACCCCAGCTGGCTATCGGTTTTTGCCTGGAAGCAGGGGAGTCTTTGTAATACAATATTAGGCAGTGTAACTGCGGATGCTGGTTTGGCTGCTATAAATAGCTAATCTTTGTGTTTTTTTTTTTCTTTTTTTTTTGAAGGAGGAGTGGGATTTTCTTAAAACCATTGGCTGCAGGTTAATTACACATTTCATAAGAACACATTTCCTTGTAGCCAGCCTAAATTTGTTACCTTTTAATCCTGCTTTATATAAGGCTAGAATTGTATGAGCCTCCAGGAGCACCTTCATTAAGTCTTTATTTTCTACGTTGGACCTTTAACTTTTTTTTTTCTTCTTCTTACACATCACTTACCTCTTAGCTAAACTGCGAAGGGACCCAGTTTTATTCATTTTCCCTCAAGGAGAAGGCATTCTCTCCTTCCTAGTCCAGCTAGGTGTGATTCTTATTTTCTGCTCTGTAACTGACATCTGGAGAATACACTGACCATAGGTGAGAACAAGCCACTGATTGATTTTAATAAAGATGTTCGATAATATTTAGTGCTTCCGTTTACTTCACCGAAGGAATGGAAATCAATATTTGAAATGTTTTGGGGAAGTTTTCTTGGGGTTCCATGTATGGAAGATTACACAGAGCAGGAACATGGGACCCAATATGCTATCCTGGAGAGAACACATCCCATAATCACCTTGCAGGACAAGAAAGAGAATATACAGCCACCGTGTCCGATGGCCCCTAGGATGGGACTCCCCTTTCCTCCTTAAAGATAACCGCTCTTCTGATGTCTAACACCACAGATTTGAGTTTTGTTTTTGTTTTTCAACTTCAGGTGTATTTATGGGCTGTATCTGTGTGGCTGGGTGCAATCCTATTTTCCTTGTTTCATTTCCTTCGATTGTATCAATACCCATTTCAGCCTTGATGATCATTTTGGTTGTTTTCCGTTTTTGGTTCTCTCAGAGAGTGCTACTGTAAGCTTCTTCATGCACGTCTTTGATGGGTGTGCGTGTGTTTTCTTTGAGTAGATAGACTAAGGGGAAAGTTACTAAGTAGTAGGGCATGACTGTGCTCAGCTTTAATGATGTCCGTTTTCCAAAGATGTTGTATCAGTTTCCACTCCCACCAGCAGTGGGCGAGAGATCCGCTGCTCTAATCCTTATTAACATTTGGTATTCTTCCTCTTTTTGATTTTGATCATTCTGGTGGTATGTACTTGAATCTCATTATGGTTTTAATTTCATTTCCCAGATTATTAATAAGTTGAGTATCTTTTCATGTACACTGGCCATTTGGATATTTTGTGAATGGGCTTTTCAAGGGTCTTGGTGATTTTTCCATTGCAATGTTCATCTTTTCTTTTTTTTTTTCAGTGTTTATTTTTGAGAGAGAGACACAGAGTGTGAGTTGTGGGGGAGGGGGGTGGTGCAGGGAGAGAGGGAAACACAGAATCTGAAGCAGGCTCTAGACTCCGAGCTGTCAGCACAGAGCCAGAGACGCTGGGCTAGAACTCATGAAGCAAAAGATAATAACCTGAGCCAAAGTCAGACACTTAACCAACTGAGCCACCCAGGTGTCCTGTGTTTTTCATCTTTTCTTACTGTTTTGTAGGAGATACTTATATATTCTGGATGTGATCCTTTTTTATTCATATATATTGCAAATATCTTATACCACCCTGAGTTTGATTTTTCACTCTTTTTATGGTATCTTTGGATGGATAGAAGATTTTAATTTTAATGTAGTTTAATTTTTGCAATATTTTCCTTTATAGTTAGTGCTGTCTATGTCTAATTTAAGAGAGCTTTGTTTATCTGAAGGCCATGAAAATATCCTTTTATACTGTCTTCTGGAAGCTTTATTGTTTTACCTTCCACGTTTAGATTTATAATCCACATGGCATTGATTTTTGCCTATGGTGTGAGGTTGGGATCAAATTTGTTTTTTCCTCCATGATATCTACTTACTCTGTACCATTAATGAAAAAGACTTCGTTGCCCAGTACTCTGAAGCGATCTTTTTGTCATAAATTAAGTACTCACTTATTTATAGAATGATCATATGATTTCCTCCTCCCCCCTTTATTCTTTTAGAATGTGAATTATTTAATAAATTTTTGAATGTTAATCCCATTTTACATTTCTGGACTAAACCCAATGTACTTATGATATATTATTTATTTGAAGTATTGCAGCGTGTTTTGATAATTTTTCCAACAATGAGTATGCCTGAAATTTACCTGTTATTTTCCTTTACCGTAATACCCTTGTCAGGTGCATTATCGAGGTTTAGCTGGCTCATAAAACGAGTTGGAGAGGCATCCTCTGTATATTCTTTAAAAAAATTAAAACATAAATAAGGCTAATCTAATATAGTTATTTAAAATACATGTAGTTTGTCTTAAGTATATCATTAGGTTCTCCAGAGAAACAGAGCCAGTGTGTGTGTGTGTGTGTGTGTGTGTGTGTGTGTGTGTGTGTTTATTATAGGAATTGACAGCACAGTTACAGAGGCCAAGAAGTCCCACAATCTACTGTCTGCAAGCTGGAGAACCGGGAAAGCTGATCATGTAACTCAGCCCAAGTCTGAAGGCCTGAGAATCACAGGGATGTGTGTGGAGGGCAATTGTGTAAGTTCTAGTTGGATTCAGAAGGCTTAAGAACCAGAAGCTCTGATGCCCAAGGGCAGGAGAAGGTGGATGTCCCAGCTGAGGCAAGGAGAAAATTCACCCTTCCTCTGCCTTTCTGTTCTATTCAGGCCCTCAGTGGATTGGATGGTGCCTACTGGTGAGGGTGACCTTCTTTACTCATCTACTGGTTGAAACGCTAGTCTCTTCCAGAAACATCCTCACAGACACATCCAGAAGTAATGTTTTACCAGGTGTCTGGGCATCTCTTAGCCATGTCAAGTTGATGCATAAAAATAACCAGCACAGTAAGTATTCACCACAATGTTCTTTCATTCCAGGCTTCTGTAGAGGTTAACTTAGACTTGCGGCAGGAGACTGGTTTTGTGTGAGTTTGCCTGGGGAAGAAAATGGAGGTTCCACTATCTTCTGGGAGTTTTCCGTGGGCACTGACAGCCTGCTCGTGTGCCCAGGGCCGAAATCTGTTATTCCATCTCAATCCTAGAACCCACGATCACAGCTCATCCTGGGTTTAAAGGAGGGCCTATGAGATGAGAAGCTTTTTGGACATATGACCAACATTCAGATAAAACACCTGCTCCCACCGAGAACCTTCAAAGCCAATTTCATCTGCTTTTGGCCCCTTCAGGTACTGTTCCATGGAGGGTTTTTTTTTTTTTTTAATTTTAATCTCCTTCAAAACTGTATATCTCATACCTGACCCCATCTCTCCATTCCTACTTGCTATTGTCCAAGTTCAAGGCCTTATCACCTCTTGCTTGGACTATGGCACTTGTGGGGCACCTAGTGTCCATTTCATCCCCTTTCCAGCCGTCCAAGTGCTCACTCTAAAATGGGCAGCTGGCTTGTAAGTCCATGTTGAAAACTGCTCCGTGGCTCTCCATTGCTCTATGAGGGGAAGTCCGGGCTCATGAACATGGCACACGACTTCTCCTATGACCTGGCTGTTGCTTGCCTCTCCAGCAGCTCTCTTCTCCTCTTCAGTCTTTGCCTCACACTCTGGCAGCTCTGTCTGCTGCAGTTCCCAGTGTTCCCCCAGGGTTCTTTGTGTCCCAGCTTTTGTGTATGCTGATCTTGCCCCAGGGGATGGACTGTCCGTGTCTTTTCCCCGGGCAGTCCATTCTTTAACAATCAACCCAGGCCAGAGACCCTTGATCCCACCCAGCTGGAGCTGCATGGTCTCCTTTTCATCCATGCCTCTGTCTCTGATTAGACTCTGAACTTCCTGAAGGCTGGGTCCAGATTTTAGTTATTCCTACATCTATAACTCACTATGTGTTGGATGATAGCAAGTGTTCAATAAACACACATAGACTTAAACAGAAGGAACAGCACTTACTAGTTGACTGGTTTGAGTTTCATTCCGTCTTTTTTTTGGAAGCCCCAGATGGAATGAAATGGTCCAAATGCCATGACTGGAAGGGAGGCAGGAAGGCAAAGGTTATGGAAAATCTGCAGATATCAATCTCTTCCTGAATGACTGATTGCGGTTCATCGGATTAAGACTCTTATGATGGAATTCGCTTTTTCTAGAATCCTTGGTAACAAGGATTTTCTATAAAGATAGATTTTTTCCAGAGAAACAAATTTGAACACTTTCCTCCAAGAATTTAAATGAAAAAAAAAAATAATAATCCTACTTGAAAGGCAAATTGACCAATGTCCTTCCCCTTTTCTCTTATTAATAAAAGAGTTTACACAGAAACTCTCTAAGAAATTGTGTAAGAGATTCACAAGGATCATTAAAGTCTCTACTAGACGTTCACTTTCACTTTGCAAAATTGGCTATACCCTCAAAATGGTATCACGTAAAAATGGACTTTCTGGGGCTCTTATATATGAATGGGTTTTAGTTGCACAGTGGGGCCATTCATTTTATTTGGCCCATTTATTGCAAGTACATTCTAAATTTGGCCTTAATTATTTTTCCTTTCACAAAAATATTTTGTGGGATCTTTTTGAACCCTGACTACTTCCTTCTTGCCCCTTAAAACAGAATCCAGGAGTGTTATTTTTGTTCTCTTCTAATTAAAATAATTGCTTGGTTCCTTTTAACTAGATTCATGCAGTTATTAGCCTAATACATGGATGGGTGCCATGGGGTGCTTGAGAAACAAAATGAAAAGTGATCATGTAGCTTCACATGAAAAAGATTCTGTGGTGCCAAGGAGTATTATTCCTTTCAGCCGGCATCTTATAAGGGCCTTTAGTAAACCTTGTCCCCCACCCCCCAGACCCTTACTAAAAGACTGTTAAGTGAAAGAGTGCTTCTATTTTCTCTATTAGGTAGACAGTGAACTCGGTACAATTTGAAGAGGGGCACTTGATATGCCGGGTATGGCACAAAGACCGGGGGTCTGGTTTTAATCTCTGCCCCTGCTTTGTCTTACAGAGTAGCTGCAATTGAAGGATAAATGCTCCATGCCAGTTGGTGTTTGTTCAGAGGACACTGGAAGAAGAGGGACAAAGGTGGCCTGGATGTATGTGTTCATCAAGGGTTGTCAGGACCCCGTTTCTAAAAGGAGGTTTGAAAATAACGGTTTTGACATCGAGATGGTTCTGGAAGTTGATGTCGTCCAACAGTTTGGCAAACGAAGGAAGGAGGCCTGCGGGCTAAAGCTGACGTGTTGCCTGTCTTTTGTAAATAAAGATTTATTGAAACACAGGCACGCCCATTTGTTGACGGATCGCCTGCTGCTGCTTTTGCACCAGAACACGGAGTAGTAGCGACAGGGACCACATGGCCTACAGAACCGAAAGAATTGACTGTGGTTCTTTACAGAAAAAGGGTGCTGGCTCTTGATGTAGTCTATCCAATTCGCTGAGTATCTTCTAAATAGCTAC
Organism: Herpailurus yagouaroundi; assembly: GCF_014898765.1. Taxonomy (NCBI): domain Eukaryota; kingdom Metazoa; phylum Chordata; class Mammalia; order Carnivora; family Felidae; genus Herpailurus; species Herpailurus yagouaroundi. The sequence goes on along the minus strand of NW_024412441.1, from coordinate 24,346,401 downwards.
TCCATGCTCACAAATGTATTCATAGGCATTCGGATAGCAGCTCTCATCTGATGAAATGCTGAGGGCCTTTGGGAATGTGCTGATGTAACGGGTGTTCAGTACTGGGCGTATGGACAGCAGGAAGTGACGCAGATTTGGGGCCGGGAGTCATGGTTGAGAAAAGACTCTGTCATTATTGTCTCAGTGGCAAGTCACTGATCACGGCTGGGCTCTTCCTTTGTCTGCTACATGGAGGAGAAGGTGCTGAAACTTCTGGCTTGGAGTTCACTTTTATTAACTACTTCAAGACCTTATGGAGGTCAACATTATGGAGGTCTGCCTCCAGGCCAAAAGTTGGGCACCCTTTGCCACTAATGGGTCATTGAGTGGGTCAAGTGAGAGAATGTGAGTCTCTAAACCGTAAGATGCTGTATTTGTGACATATGAAAACATCAGGGTAAGTGTTATTTCTGTTTGGCTTGTGAAGACACAAGACAGATAGCCTACCCCAGGTCAAGTGCTAAGCCATTAGAGGAGCTGGAAGCTAGGTTTCCTGATTTAAGTCACCATTCTTCACAGCATACCATATGCTGTTTTAAAAATTTTACTTTATTTGAGAGACAGAGAAAGTGCAAGTCGGGGAGGGGCGGAGAGAGAGGGAGAGAGAGAGAGAACCCCAGGCAGGTTCCTCAAATCAGTGTGGAGCCCAACTCAGAGCTTGAACCCACGAACCGTGAGATCATGACCTGAGCCGAAGTTGGACGCTTAACTGACTGAGCCTCCCAGACGCCCCCACCATATGCTTCTTTACAGCATGTTTCTTTCCATGGCTTCAGAAAGGCTCAGTTCTTTCGTTCGTTCATTCATTCATTCATTCTTTCACTCATTCACTACTGAATATTATTTAAAAGCCTGCTATGAATGGAAAAGGAGCTGAATTTTTCAGGGAGAGTGAGGACTATGTAAAGCAAAGTTGGGAGACTCTCAGAATGATTTTGTTCTTAAATCGTTGTGATGAGAATCCTCCAGAAGGATACAGATTCTTCTCTCGATTTCCTCTGTCCTGCCCAACGGGCTGGCCCTTAGTTGTGATATGGAGAACAAAAGAGTAGATGGGTTGGAAAAGGAAGAGCAATCCTGTCATTCAACAGCCTGACATGTTCTTTTATGGTGTGTGTGAGTGTGTGCGTGTGTGTGTACTATTTATATGTGTGTATATACCATGAAAGCAAAGAGAGAGATGCTGAAATGTTGATAGCAGATTGTACCAGCAACTAACGGTTGCAGACCATCTAGGTTTGGAAGATTTGCAAGTTAACATTTTGTATATAAAGTCCAAGGGCCTCCAGATCAGAGGAATTTTCAAATACGAATTGTCCAATTAAGTGACATAAATTAAACATGCCAGATGTGGACTTATTTTACCACACTGTTTAAATACAGCCTTCATTCAGATTGTATTCATTCAATGATGTGTCCTGTAATTTTTGAAATGATGATTATCAAATGTGCCCAGAGGAAGCAGCTTCCACGAAAATACTAAGTTTGCCTTGTCATGGTCAGAGAAGTTAAATTCTTGAAAGTTTCTGTTTTTGATACTTGCTATTTTAACAGGGAAATTTGCCAATATTTTCTTAATATCCAGTGTTGTGGGCTACTTGTATTTTGGTTTTTTTTCCAGGTTGATCCGCGAGCCTAAGTCTATGGTTCTCTGAAGCAAAGGTGCCAGTGAAGTTGCTTCATAAAAAAAAAAAAACAAAAAAAAAACAAACCTTCCGGAATCTTCCATTGGAGAATTGTCACCTGCAAAGACTTCTGAGAGGTACAGTAGAAAATTCTGCCTTATTCTCCTCCCCCTCCCATCCCATAAGTCAGTCACAGCCCTGACAACTGAATTTGGGGGGGGTGGTATTTGCTTCTGTAATTCATTAATGAAACCATGTTACTTCTCAGATGGTCCCAGGACCCAGGCTGCTGCTATTTTAAGAAACGTAATTTGGTTCAGCACACAAAAAACATATTCATAGCAGGTCTTAGTAGTGATACAGGTAACACTTTTCAGATAACTGTGAGAAATTTGTAAGCATTAACTAATTTATTTAACTTCCCTGTAATTGAGTGAATTTTCTTCCATTTGCGGCGGGAAAGCCCTTCCTTTTCTAATTCTAATCTTTTAGCAGGTGTTCTCCTGAATAATTGTCATTAGGGTGGAAATGTTTTGTAGAGGGGAAATAAATCTTTCAACACAGTGTAAAATCCCACCAGAATAGATGACCTCCATTTCCTCAGTGTATAGCCTATTTTTAAGTGATTAAACAATGCTCTGGAAAAAAGTCACATTTCCTTGAAAACCATAGGAACCGTTCTCATATTACTATAGCCGCTGTCACTACCACTAATGTGTGCCATGTTCCTGATGGTTTACACGTATTACTTTGAGTTCCCCAGGAAGGAGAACTTGAGGAAGAATTTCATGTGCTGTCTCTTTAGTGGAGAGGTCAGTCCCAGAATGGGACGTGTTTGGGAGAATGGTGGTGAGGCTGAGACGAAAGGAGCAAATACAAGGGTGTGTTATTGATGTGGTCCCAACTTGGTGTGTGGCGTAACTGATTGCTCAGTCCTTGGGAAGGTGGTAGGCTAAATATTGGCCTCCAGAGAAATGTCTTATATCCTAATTCCTAGAACCTGTGAATGTTACCGACTGTGCCAAAGGCTTTGCAGATGTGACTAAGGGTCCTGAGGTGGAGCGATCACCTTGGGTTATCTGGGTAGGTCCTAAATCCGATTGTAAATGTCTTTATAAGATGGCGGCACAGGCAGAGGTAGATCTGACACACGGAGGAGAGGGCAGTGGGATCAGGGAGGCAGGAGTTAGAGTGATGGGGTCACAAACGGTCGCATGTGGGCGGTCACTGGAAGCTGGAATCCATGAGGAAGGGACCCTCCGGTAGGGCCTCTGGAAGCGGCACAGCCTCTACTGGCCCCTCGGCAGTACTGACCGCAGACTTCTGCAATAATCCACGTCTGTTGTTCTGAGCCATCACATTTGTGGCAATTTGTTATAGCAGCCACGGGGACCCAATACAGGGACTGTCCTCCCAGAGCATAAACCATGAGGTCTCAGGATGGACTAATAGAAGGAAGATGGCAAAAGAATTTGTTGGCTAGTGCCAACCACCGATTGGTGAACGGTTTTCCTCGTGGGACATTAACACCCCCTTACTTCCCCGTCTTACCTCTGGGCTGAGCATGGCTGGGAGCGGAGTTTCGCTGGAGTTGTCTCATGCTTCATGGGTGATAGGGAAGCTCCGGGAAGGGAGGGCAGAGGCCAGCCAAGGGGACAGAAGAAGAGGCTCCATTGGGTTGCACATGACGAAGTCTGTGGAGTGGAGGCAGGGGGAAGCAAATAGCTGACAGTCCAGAGCAGTGTGGCCAAGTTGCCACCTGAAAGGCGGCACACAAGGGGATTTGAAGCAATGTTCTCCTTGGCCCTCCTCACAGGCGCACGAGGCACGGGTGGTATGATCTCATCAGCATGCACTCATTCTCCGGTCTTGGATAGCATTAGCTTCTGGAGCTCACTGTCACTCAGGGCTGCACGTGTCACCTTCAAATGCGGTCATGGAAGTCCTTTCCGTCAGTTGGGTCAAAAGCTGCCTTCGCGGACTACTCCACGAGTGGCTCTAGGTTTACTTCTTGATGCACATTAAAATAAGGCTCATTCTTGCACGTGAGAGCTCTCTGAAAATATTTGAAGACAGTGTTTATCCTTTTCCCCCCTACCACGCAGAGCTCCTCCCACTTCTTCAACTGGGGCATAGGGGAAGAGCTTTCTCTTTGTGGCTGGTGGCCACGCCCACCCCTCCTCTGGCCAGGTTTCAGTTTGTGTCCCCGTAGGGAAGCTCACAGAATGCCCCAGAACTTCAGGTATGGTCTTCTCGGGCATATGGGGTTCTTCCTTCCTTGGTTCTTTACGTCGTTTAATGTAGCCAGAGATTCTTGTTATTTCATTTTTTGCCAAGCACGACGTTTTTTTTTTTTTTTTTTTTGGTTTTACTGAGCATAGTGTTGATCACAGCGCTTCTGACACTTGTTTGTGTACGGATGACCCTGGAAGTGTAGGTTAGTACCAAAGGTGCCCCAAGGGCTCCAAAGAATGAATCACTTTGCAAGTGGTGTTACTGTATGATCAAATCGTGGAGATCAGAGTGTCACCCCACGTCAAGGCACACAAACGGGCACAGTTTTGTGCAGCGTTGAGGTCAGTTGGGGATCCCTACAGGTCAGCACCAATTGGCCACGTGAGATTGAAGGGCTCTCTCAGCCAACCTGCCCTGTTACCGGCCTCCCTCCTCAGAACAAGGAGCCAACCAACCAAACCCAGTTCTGGAGAGGGAGGAAATCTACCCTGATAGAGCAGGCAGTGTTCTACTCGTGGTCCAATCCAAGACCCCAGCACCTTCTTGCAGGAAGATTACCATGGACTAAGAAAGCCAGTGGACAGGTATTCTACATCCATTATCTGCCATGTTCACAGTAACCCTGCAAGGTAGATATTGCAGTCTTCAGGTTACAGATAGAGAAATTAAGGCTCAGTTCAAAGGAACTTTCCCAAGGTTTGAGCATAGCAGACCTAGGGTTGAGATTCAGGTGGGTCAGTGTTTCTGCTACACCGTGTGGTGGCTAAAGTGATTTTGAAGCTGTAGGAGAGGGAAGGGTGGGGGGTCTTTGGATCTCTGTAGGTGCACTGAGCCTTGAGCTGACCCTTCCAGGCCTCCCCAAAGGAGCTGGGTAGAACACGGTTGGCATTAAATGGCTAGTCTTTGTAAGTTCTCCCTCAGTGACTGGGTCTTCTAGTGTCATACACGTTAGGAAACATCTCCGCCACATTCTGGCCCAACCTCCACCGCTCACAAATTCGGGACTTTCTTTGGCCCAACACCCATTCGCTAAGTGCCTTCTGGGTCTTTTGCACCAAGCCAAGATAGGGACGGAAGAACAGGGGCCCTTGGTTTAGGTCATGCAGGCTGAGAGTGCAGGAGTTTGGATGAAGGTCTCAACTGTCTAGGTCATTGATTCCAATCCTGCAGAGAAGCCAGTAACATTAGAACTTCCTCTGGGCGTCTACCCAGACCGAGGTGTTCTTGAACCCATGAGGTTGGATAATATCGTGTGAAGCATTATCCAACCTTTTACCTCTATCTAGTTTTTTCTTTTCACTTTCACCTCATTCAAGCAACTAGGCCAGTGCCTATTTTTTTTCAGGGAGGGAAGTGACAGTGAAAAATACGTCTTCCCTGGTGGTGGCAGATTCTTTAGGTTGACACTCTCAATCCCCACCCTACTGGCTATTTCCTGTAACAGAGGCTAGAAAACCAACAGCTCACCTTCCCACCACCCTTCAGATTGGAGTAGGTGGATGCCTCCAGTGCTGGCGGGAAACGTAGGCCATGGTCCATCGTAGCCACTTCCTTCCCAGCCAGCTTCGTCCTGCTCACATGATATGGGATGCCCAGGGGACAGCGGCCATTGTTAAACAGCGCTAAACAGGCTGGAGGCTAGGAAGAGCCTGGTTCTTTGACTACGTCTTTGTTTCGCCCTGTGCCCGATTTTTTAAAAAAGTTTTATTTTATTTATTTTTGAGAGTGGGGGGCAGGGAGAGAAGGAAGGAGCGAGAATCCCAAGCAGGTTCCGTGCTGTCAGCGCAGAGCCCAACACGGGGCTTGAACCCACGAACCGTGAGATCATGACCTGAGCCGAAACCAAGAGTCAGACGCTTAACTGACCGAGCCACCCAGGTGCCCCTGTGCCCGACTTTTTTGTGTCTCACATTAAATTTCTATTTGGTCAAGCCTCTGTTGTTGGGTTTCTGTGATATCCTTCCAGACGCAAGCCTTACGGTTTTGCTACATTCTTGGGGGAACAGAGAGCCTTTAGGGCCCAGCTAAAGAGTGGAGATTACAAAGTCTGTGGGTACATTTCACAGTCTTGATGGTGGGGGAAAGGGCAGGGAGAAGGAGATCTATGCTTGGTCTCTTGACATCTGGTAGGAGCGGTAATTGTGGAGCACGAGGCTGTCCAGAAGCTTGGGCAGAAGGCTTGTGAGGACCAAGGCGGGGTGGGGGGGAAGGACTGAGCGACATATCAAAGGTTGCTTGAATAGACACATGACATCAAACACTGATGGCCTCTCCCTTACCATGTCTTAGAACTAAAGAATCCCCAGAACTTGGCCATGGCTTAGGCACAAGGGAGGCCCCAATTCTGATATATTTCTCTCTCTATATATAAAATATTTATTTTGAGAGACAGAGAGAGGGAGCATGAGCGAACCCAGGGGAGGGGCTGAGGGAGAGGTAGAGAGAGAATCCCAAGCAGGCTCCATGCTGAGCATGGGCTCAATTTCATGACCGTGAGATCATGACCTGAGTTGAAATCAAGAGTCGGATGCTTAACCGACTGAGCCACTCAGGTGCCCCCAGAACTTACATATTTTTAATACCTGAGCTGAGGACTGAGATTAGCACCGGCTCTGTGTTAGAATGGGCAGAACATGTAGAAACCTTCTTCGCAAGGTTGAAATGGATGAGTCACACTGGATGAACCCAGGGGGCTGCCTGCCTCCCCTCCTGCGTGGGGGGGGGGGCGCGACACCATACCCCTGAGCGGTGGCACGGGGCTGCTGGGGTTCCGAGTGTTTTGGGGGTCTCGAGCTGACCTCTGTGACGGGCTCCTTGTTCTCTCTTGCGATCCCTGAGGTGCTCCTCAGTGTCAGGACTTGTTTCCGTTCAGCGGGTAAATTCAGGATGGAGGTTCAGGGAGGGTGGGCCGAGAGAGGATGTTTGTCTCTCTGTCCTCACAGAAACGTTGCTCAAGACTGCTGAGGTGAAAGGGGGGGAGAATTCAGCAAATTGGTTTTGATTTTGGAGATGATTATAATTAAGCCAAATCGTTTCCTGCCTTCTTTCAAGGCTACCACTTTTCCAACTTTCCGTTCAGTTCGGTTCAGCCGCAGCACTGGGGTTATTTGGTCCTCTCAGAGTTGGCTGTCTGGCTGTGGGCGCTTTTCCAGCCCCTGGTAACCGTGTGACCTGGGGCAAGTCACTTTCATGTGTCGCCGTGTCATCTGTAAAACGGAGTGGACGACTGGACCCCCTCACAGGGTTGGGTGAGGGGTAAAGCCCTGGGAACGGGACTGACACGCAGCACACAGAGCGTGCCGTGGGCTACTCATCGGGCTCAGGCTCCCTCACCTGAAGCCCCATCATTCCCTAGGAGACAGGGGGCACTGGCATCACTATGAAAAAGCTACATCATCCGGTGCAAGTCTAATGCTTGCCTTCCGTCAAGAGCGGCGAGCTACAAGTTCACGTTTATATCTTTGCCTAGGTGTCTACTGAGTAGCATTGCTTTTCGCGTTTTGTTGGAGAGGAGGTCATTGGATTCAATTTGCTCCCTTGTGCTTCCTGGAAAAGTGGTGGCTTGATCACCGAAGGGACCCTTCTGCTCCACCCCCATAGGGGCTTCCGAAGATTGCCCGGTTCTATCGCGGGGTTGAACTTCCCATCAGGAAGTCAAGTATGGTCGGAATAAATCTTTTAAAATGAAATCCCTGCTTGCATCTTTTATGGTTACATCTTCTTTCCTTTGCTCGATCCTAATGGTTGCTCGAGTTTGGATGACGATCCCTTATTCCTCATCGCAGGAGCGACCCTCCCCGCCCCCACCGGGGGAGAGGGTTCTCCATGAAAGTTGGTTTCACTCTGTTGCTCAGAAGGGCTGTATTCCAATGAGCTCCTTCCCTTCATTCGTTATGCTGAAATCATACTTCTAGAGGACAGAGATGAATGCCTTGTACTTATCTGATGAAAATGCCTGTTGTTTTAAATCTATTCTCACAGACTTTTCCCCTCTGATAGACATTCAGCGACACAACACATTAAAAATTATATCTGTATCAGTGGTTTCCTCTGTTGTCGTTACTGTGGCCTGTGCGCATGTGCTTGGACCGAAGCGAGCGGCGCTAACCCAGGGGTCCCCTGTTCCGAGGGGAATGTATCGGACAATTCTGAAACAGTTGCCGCTTTGAAAAAAGTAAGATTGGGTTATATTTTTTATTGATTGGCTAGAAAAATCGCACAGTTGTGTAAACACCAAATGTAAAAATTACATTACAATGAAAAAGTACAAGGAAACACTATTTACCAAAGGCTTTTTACCCAAGTGGCAGTAATGGAGTGACCCATTGTTATGGGCAATTCGGCAGGTCTCTCTTCTAGGCCATTTTCCAAATGTTTTTGCTGTTCAGCAGGGCCTGGGGATCAGGACTGAGTATAGTTTAGTCTTTGCCCACGGGCGTCATCAAAACCTCCGTTCATCTTTGAGTTCTGTGCCCCCCACTTTACCAAAAGAATAACGCCTCCCCCAGAATTACGTAAAAATCGTCGGCAAAGTTAATTGAAATCCGGATCTCTTAATGTTTTTCTCTTTCTTAAGTGATGGCTTGCCTTCTGAAAAGTGAGGTTTAAGTCAAAAGACGGCTTTAATTGAAGATGAGTGAATTGGTAGGAGAGAGAAAGTGGAGGTAGAAAATTTTCCAAGAGACTGAAAGATAGTGTTTGCATTTAGGATTTCCTTTCCTTTCAAGTTTTACACTGGGGCTTAAGGAATGTTACCAGATGCGAAGAATGACCACGGCCGCTGCTCCGTTGTCTCCTTCAAGGGCTGGAAATGCTTTGAAGGAGACCGGCCTCTTCCCTTTCCTCCCACGGGGCCAGAGAGAGCATGAGGGGCAAAAGAGAGCAGTGGAGGACTTCCTACCACCAGAAGGGGGTCAGCTTCTTTATTCTAAAGATTCTCCACCTTTCTGATGAGTGAGGTATTCATATCATAGGGATTCAGGCCTGTGATTTGGCTTAATGCCAGCAATACGTGTTATATTTAAAGCAGCTGATAATCTGCAAAGTAAACTCCTTCGCTGGATTCGCATGCCCATTTGGGGAGGCAAACGCAACTGGTATTTTAATCTCTACTTTGTGGGGGAAGACACTGAGATTCCAGTGGATTGGAATTTGTCCAAGATGACCCAACCAGCGAGGGGGACTCAGGTCTTTCGGCTTCTAGGGGAAGAGGTAGGGGGTCAAGGCCCAGGCACTTACCTTGATGGAGCTCCTGATGCCGGGGTCGACAAGGCTCATCGTCAGCCACTAGGGACCCACACGGTGTCCCTATAGTGCCCTCACTTAGTGCCAGTCCTGCCACTGGGCTTTGCAATTCAGAATGCTGTTCTGACTCTCTTTGGTATCTTCCACAATATTCAGACAAAGAACTCCAAAAGGCATCTGGTCAAGCTTTGCGAGGGGAGAAAACTTATCCTCCGATTCCCGAAGCCCTGAAGTCAGGGATTTGATTATGCTTATCATGATCTCAGCTTCCCCCGCTCCAAATGTGATTAGTTTTGTAATTAGTTAATGTCATTACCTGTCATCAAATCCAGACAATGTTGGTCTCTCAAACCTCCCGTGGCACACAAACCCACACCCTGACATCTTTTCACTATTTAACACTGAGTTGCTTTAAGAATCCTGGCAACTTTCCCCTCTTTCCTAGACCACAGGTCTGAGAGTTAGGGGAAAGATGTATTTCTTGTGTTTCTTTAAGGCGATTTAAAATTCTTCGGTCCGCTTCCCAAAACTTTTCTTCACTCCAAGCAAAGCATAAATATAATCTTTTCAGCAAATCTTATACCCCACCGTATTTTCCTTCTTATGTATGTTGGCTATATTTTGCTTTGGGTGGAATGGCCAAAATAAGACCCAGTTTACCGTAGGGAAACACCCTGTTAAGAACTATTTTTACCTTATAGAAAATGCTGCTTGTCTTATTACTTACTTGCTACTAAATACTGGGCAAATGGTTTTCTTCTTTGCTTCGGTTCTACCATCCAACTGATATTCTCTGCATGCCTGTTGGGTGCAGGTACTTGGAATACAGCGGAGAACAGACTGGTGAAATCCCCGTCCTCTGGGAGCTAATGTTCCAGTGGAGAAAGGCAGAGAATAAGAACTGAGTGTTTAAAAGTACAGGACACAGGGGCGCCTGGGTGGCGCAGTCGGTTAAGCGTCCGACTTCAGCCAGGTCACGATCTCGCGGTCCGTGAGTTCGAGCCCCGCGTCGGGCTCTGGGCTGATGGCTCGGAGCCTGGAGCCTGTTTCCGATTCTGTGTCTCCCTCTCTCTCTGCCCCTCCCCTGTTCATGCTCTGTCTCTCTCTGTCCCAAAAATAAATAAACGTTGAAAAAAAATTAAAAAAAAAAAAAGTACAGGACACAGTATGTGGGCTGGACATGTTCCATTTGTCCCTCCAGACCCCCTCTTTCCCCTTTTCCACCCTGCTCTGTGGAGAATCCTGGGAAAGTAGGTCCCTAGGGGTGACATCAATGGCTTCTTTGCCAATAGGGTCTGGCTGGATCAGGAGCTGGAAACTGAGGCACAGGAGAGTGAGGTCAGGGTGCTGCTGACGGGTTAGTCCCTCCCGCTGGCCCTAGGGGGACACAATTGCTTTTCTGTGTGGCGGGAGTCACCCCCGCCCCACTGCTGCTTCAAGCCTAGGGGTGATATCTGGTCGCCACAGTTTTGGTTTTCTTAACCCCAGTGACGCCTCTGTAAACAGACCCTTTGCTGGCCTCTCCTGAGTCACCCATTTGAATGAGCCCTCTGTTTCTCACCGGGACCCTGACTGGCACAGTAGGTTAAAAGGCAATGCCATGGAACAATGCCATTTCTTCCAGGCATTCCCCCCCCCCCCCCAACCCCGTTTGTCGGCTACATCGCTTGCTGTCCTGTGCACACTTTTGGACTAAATGTCATCCGACTTCAGGCTGCAGTGCTCCCCTAGGACTCAGTTTCTCATCGATGGAGGCCACGTGATTCGTCCTCATTATACATTGCAAAACAAGGGCACCTCCTCTACATGCTCTGAAGACGGTGATTGTGTTCTGCGACCCTTGGCCAGCCCTCAGCACCTCGTGAAGTGTAAGGGGGCCACACAGACTTGCTCATTCCTAGACGGGTTCAGCAAGCCCCCGCTAACCAACAGGAAAGTGCGGGTGCCTGAGATGTGGTCTTCGAGACCCTTCCCAGCCTTGCTTCCTGCCCCCACAGCCCTACCCCCTGCTCTGTGCCTGTGGGGGCAACTCGTGCATTTCTAGCTCACCATGTACTTTTATTCCTCTGTGATAAAGACCCGATTCAGGAGTCCTCTTAGAAGACTTTGCTGGTTTCATCATTTTACGGAAAGGGAGATGATAGATAGGTTAGACAGATAGATGATAGATAGATAGATAGATATTTAAAAGTTGTAATTTAATTAAATTTCCTAATTATGAAAAAGTTTCATGCTGACCATAGAGAACATAAAATACAAGTTAGGAAAATTCATCTTCCTATCACGTGTAGGTACCACAGACATTTTGGATATATTCAAGAGGCTTCAACTCTAGCTTTGAGGGGAACACACTTATCCGTTGCCAGGCCATCCCTGTTGACCGATGCCTTCTTGTTTTCTAAAAACTTTTATAGATTCTTGGACTCTTTTGCCTGCCCGGTTCACGCTGGCCTGAACTGCCCACTTAAGCCAAACTAAGTATTTTCCTTGTCTGCATTGAAGCTTATTGCTTAGGTTTGGGGAGCGAATCCAGGCTCTGTGCTTGGTAGTTCATGGCATCCCCTTGTTCTTCAAAACAGGGTCCAAGGTTTCAGATGGCCTGGAACGCTCCCCATGCTTGTGGGTGGTTTATATACTTATCACCTTCCTTCTGGAAACCCCTGAAGGATGCTGTCCGGTCAAGGAGCTTTTGCTCCTCTGTAACCTCCCCCCGGCTAGAGACTTCAGCGTGTGTTAAGGCCACATTAGGGCTTCCTGTGCAAAACGCCCTTGAAACCTGAAGTTCCCCATTTCTCTTGATAAAGTGAGGTGGAAAGACGAAAAGCGTAACAGCTTTGTTACCTGATGGCACTTATTAGTTATCTTTCCTCAGAAACAGTCCTGACAGACTTCATGCGGATTTAAAAGTTATACTCTGGGGGAATTTGTCAACTCAAGCCACTGACTGACTGCCATTCATATGTTCCGTTTTTGTTTGGTTTTGTTTTGTTTTTAGTCTGAAATAGGATGGTGCACTCAAGAATCATTCAATATAAGTTTTAGTTTAAAATTCCCAGTTTCCAGCAGCCTATTCAATACACACACACACACACACACACACACACACACACGCACGCAGCAGTCTGGCTAAAAAATATCCTCAGGAAACCAGCCTGGAAGAACAGAGGGTGAAACATGAATGAGCTATTTAGCTTTTCTTGGAAAATGGCATAATTCTCAGAGGGACCGAAGCCCAAGCATTCCCCAGATTTTTGTCAGGCACATGTACCAGTCCACAAAATGCTGGAACCCCAAACACAGAATCTGGATTCATTTCAATTTCAGTAATTCAGGTGTTTGTGGCATAGAATAAACACCACCCAGAAGGCAGCAATCCTGAGTTACCAGAAGTTCCAGCGTGCAATATAATTTTAGGCAACATTTTCAGCTTCTTCTACAGAGGGGATAGTTAAGTTAGTCATTCAGTTCGCACAAGCAGAATGTTTTACTATTTGAAAAAGAAATCCCGAGTCAACCGGCGTTTGGGACTAATATGGCTGAATTAATTTATTTTTCTAAGGTCATGTAGATCGAGCTTCAATCTGCTCGTGTCTTTATTTCGGCAAGTCGGTGGAGTGTCCGTTGAGTGGATGTGACAAAGTCCCGTTGTGTTAGACGTTGTGAGCTGGGACTTGACGTGATATCTGCCTCTTCTGGGGGAGCTTGCAATCCAGCCGGCGAGACCAGACAATTCTTATGAAACAATCAGTGGGGAGCGCAAGGCATTAAATAAAAAGTATGAACAAGTATGGGACAGGAATCGAGAAGAGAGAGGGAGACAGAATGGACTAGACTGTTTCCGCAAGGCTGGAGGCCACAGGGGATAGGCTGGAGGGATTTGTATAGGTTGAGGGGGAGAGATGGTTTATCGGGCTGGGATTTAGCAAGAGAAAAGCCACTGCTTGCAAGAAACATAAATTGAACATCCACATGCCAGGTATTTCTTAAAAAGAACTAAGATCTTTACGTTCACGAGCTAATTCTAATAATAACCGCAAGACAAGGTATTTTAGCCCCGATTTTGGGCATGAGCAGGATGACTTTTAAAGATACTAAAAAATTTGCTCAAGATCACCTTGAAGGAAGCTGCTAACCTAGGATTGTCTTGGGTACAGCAAAGAGGTCTGCCTGTTTATTTCCCTGGCTTCAGATTAGAGCAGGAGGCACTCTGGTCAATTGCGTTTTGCACGTCCTGGCACAACGAGTGAAGACATGGATGGGAAAACTTAAGGGTGAAAACAAAACACATCTGGATGTTTGCTGAGCTTCAGAGCCCAAGAGGAAGGGGGAGGATTGCGCATGCTGGAGGTAGCTGCAGTGATGGCCACCCTGGACATCATGCGACCCCCCCACCCCCAACAGCTCCCATGTAGCGGGGGAGCTGGGGTTGGGGAGGAGGGAGGTCTTCTTCCTCCACTCAAAGACAGAGTCTGCACATAGGTTCTGCTGCCCTGGGACAGGCCTCAGAAAGTTTCCTACTCGGAAAGGAGGTGAAAAACATGTGGCAGATGGCAAATTTTCCCTAAATCTGTCTTCCTTTTCTCCCTGGACGTGAAGTCATTCAGCTAGAGACCCTACTTCCCACCCTCCCTTTCTGGACGTCAGACGAAGTTGTTGCCTATGAAATGTGAACAAGTGATGTGTGCAACTTCTGTTTTCAGCTCCTAATTGGAACTCATTCTTCCTAGGCTTCCTTTCTTCCTCCCTTCCGGTGGGCTGGAACCCGGATGTGCTGGCCGCCCCATTAAACCAAGCACAGTGCCCTGCAGGATGGGGGGCAACAAGAGGGAAGGATCTGGATCTCTCCATCACTGTGTGAAACAGAACATTCTGCCAGCCTGCACTGTCCAACTCGAGAGTGTGAAAGGGAAAGCAATTCGATCCTGGGAGCCACTGTGTTTTGTTGTCTGTTTCACAGAAGAGCTGAGGTTTTTACCCTGAATCATGCAGAACATTTCTGGGCTGGGAAGCAGAGAATTGATTTCAGGTCATTATCTTGTCTTCCCTCATTTTTTTCCTTCTTTCCTTCATTCCAAAAATATTACCGAGCACCAACTCTGTACCAGCCATGCTAAAGTAACAAAAGAGTCATGCTCCTATCCTGCCGGCGCCTCCCTTCTAGCAGGGAAGAGAGACACAGCAAGTAGACAGACATAAGATTGAAGCACCTGCCGACTGGAGTATGTGTTGCGAAGAACATAAACGTCCAGATGCATGGGCGAGAGAAAGCCACTGTAGCCAGCATCGTCAGAGGAAGCCTCCACGAGGAGGTGATGTTTCAGCCGAGCCCTAAAGGAAGACAAGAAATAGGCGTGCAGAAAGTGGGGACACACCCTTCCAAGCGGACGAGAGCGTGTGCCAAGGCCCCACACGAGGAAGGACTTATTGAGCACAGGGAACTGGAGACAGGAATGAAGAGTGGAGAGAGACACATTCCAATTGGCAATATGGCTGGGGGCTGGTATACCAGTGGCTTTTGAAGGGTTTCAACAAGGGTGTGTTGCGGGAGAGAGAGAGAGAGTGCACTCACTCCGTTATTAAGATCGCCTTTACTACTCTACAGACAAAGTACTGTGAGAATTTCTGCAGCTGGCATAACCTCTAGTGGTCCTAGCAGTGAAGGATGAGATGGGTCATAAAAGTCGCAGGGGCACCTGGGAGGATCAGTCAGTTAAATGTCCAACTTTTGGTTTCGGCTCAGGTCACGATCTCCCAGTTTGCGGGTTCGAGCCCCGCATAGGGCTCTGTGCTGACAGTGTAAAGCCTGCTTGGGATTCTCTCTTTCCCCCTCTCTCTGCCCCTCCCCTACTCTCTCCCTCTCTCTCTCTCAAAATAAATAAACTTAAAAAAAAATGTTACATTCACGTAGATGAAAAATGCAGCATAGGGGATATTTTAAAAATCACAGAATTTCTCTATCCATATAATATTTGAATTCAGTTAAAATAAATACAGGGGCACCTGGCTGGCTCAGCCCGTAGAGCATGTGCGTCTTGATTTCGGGGTGATGAGTTGCAGCCCCACGTTAGGTGTGGAGCCTGTTTAAAAAACAAAGTAAGTACAAGCCAGTAGTTTTAAACAGGAAGTTGGAAGAGGGTTTTGTAAGCAACGTGTTGTCAACTTCACACAGGGTGCGAAATGCTGGTTCCGACTTTAGAGGTGTCCGCATCTTGTCGACATGTGTAGTTTAGGGGTGTGGCTGAGGTTGTTGAAAAAGGGGTCTCCCCAGAGGCACTGTGCACTGCCATTTCTGGGGCTTGTAGGGGTTGTTGCCGTGGTGGGGCTTCTGGAAGCTTCTCAGGGCCCTGGCCTTTGGAATTTCTACTCCTGGTTTGGAGACAGTGAAGAAGGAAATGGGCACATTTTCATTTATAAAACTTCTCAGACTATTAAAGCTACCTGTTTTTTTCTCAAGCAAGTGAGGGCTGTATTTAAGACCCATCGTTTCCTTCAAGTATTAATTTTTCTGAGTGAGATTTTGCCTCTTAAAGAGCAATAGCCTGACTCCTTTTGAAATAGCTATTCACAGGCAAGTTCTTTCAGGAAGGAAATGATACAGTTCCCGGACTTGCAGATGTCAATGCAGTTATTATTGGGGTGTTCTTTCTAAGGTTTTGTGTTTCCCCAGCCTTGCTGAGATGTAACTGACATCTAACGTTGTGTAAATTCAGGTGTCCGGGGCCTGGATTAGACACACTTACACATTGCACATTTCTAATTTTTTAACTGTTGTCTTCAGAAATAGGACATTGTTGTTTATTTATTTTTTTTTTTTGGACAGATGAGTGATATCAGGGTCTGAGGTAGACCAAATTAAGGATATTGTGAGATGCTAATTTGTTGGTGATTTTTTTTTTTTTTTTTTTTTTTTTTGCATATCTAAGAAATCTAACAAGAAAAGAAGTCCAAGTTTCAGCTTCTGCACATCAGGAAATGGTTAGTGTGGCCCAGTCTCGCCTTACAGACCTGCTGGGGAGGAAAACCTTCCTTTCTCTTCCCTTCCCCCCATCTCTTTCCATCTCTTACCCCAAAGGATTCTCCGAGGGAACCGGGGTACGCTTGACTGCCCCTGGAGAATGGCCGCCCTCTGTACAGCTGCTCCCGGGAATCAGCCTTGGAACAGGGCTCTCCTGGGGGCAAGAGGAGGGAAGCGGGGTCAAACATAGCTGGATTTCCTATGGCCAGGCTTCCTTGCATGCTCTTTCTTCCTTTGCTCAAAAAAAAAAAAAAAAAAAAAAAAAAAGCCCCTGGAAGAGGCCTGGGGAGTCAGATCAAATGTACTGGCCCAGAGCCAAAGCTTGACTTGTCCCAGCCTGAGTCTCCGACCAGGGACTCCACGTTCTCAAGTCTTCATTTCTGTCCCGTTGAAACTGATAGGGAAGGTTAATGAGATTAACATGGCCAAACACTGTAGGCTTCTGAGAAGGAGCCAGATACGTGCCGGCCGCTGTGGAAAATACTGGCGGGGCCATTCTTCTTGGGGACATTTTACTGGACTCTAGTAAAACTTGATTGTTTTTATCAGACAATTCAAAAGTAGCGTGTATTCAGGGCTAGTCACACCAGTGTCTACTCAGTAAATGCCTGCTGGGTCCACGCATGAGTGAGTGCCTTATTTTATTGTATTTCGCTTCTGACCTTTTCACCAACTTGGCCCATCCCTGGCCACCTTTCCAAATATACAGTGATTAATATTTTCTAGGATAGGTCCTTTTATTCAGAAGAGCCATTGGGTCTGTGATGAAATGTGGTAAAACGAAGAAAGAGTCAAGGACAAACCCCAAACCCTGTATGGGGCAGAAAGAGGAACTCTCTCTGTGGTTGGGGATTTTCTGAATAAAATGTTCCCGAGAAAGGTGGAGAAGATGGAAATGTTTGTGTGTCTGTGTGTGTGTGTTTATGAGTATTTTTAAACACGAACTAGGAGCGAAAGGCGGAGAAGGAGGAAGAAATTTTGGTAAATCTATAAAGTCCCCACAATTTATGAGAGTTTAAAAGGCAATTTCTTTTTAAGGGGCAAATTCCTAATTTCCCACATAAAAGTATGGGAATTGAATGGTAAATCCTTCTGTGGCGACAAGACCCCTGAAAAGAGGTATGAAAAAGAGTTACTGTTCCTTTTCCATTCATGTGTCTTGAAAGCCCGTGGATGTGAAACTGCCCTGCCAACACACAGCCCGGGGTTTCAAAGCTGCCCGGATGACTTTTCAGAAATGATCTATTGTGACGCTTTGTTTTGTCCGGGTTGCCCTCGTTTTGTTCTGCTGGGGCTGTATCACTCTTCTGCCGCTGCCATGAATTCACCCTGTCTGCTCCTCCCCATTCAGAGGTATTTTTACCCCCTGCCCCGCAAGGGGAGTCCGGGGGACAAGTGGCTGAAAGGCTCAGCATTGCTGCTGTGGAGAGAGGGACCGAGGCCGAGAGGCCAGGGGTGGGGGCGGGGAAGGAGCAGGTGGGTGGGGTGCTGGGTGCAGAGACTCACCTGGGTGGTTCGGGTGTCCGGGAAGAAAAAGGACAGGGAGCTGGGTGGGGGAGGGGGAGGGAGGGGAGCGCGCAACGCAACGTGCACGGGCTTTATCCTCTGCCTGCCGGGAGGCTGAGCACCTTGGAAAAAACCTTTCCTTACTTACACTTGAGCTGAAGGGCTGAGCTGCTTGGGTGCGGCACGGGCACCAGGAATGGGGGCCCCCCCGCCTACCCTGCGAATGAAACCCCGCCCTTAATTTTCAGTTTTGAATCGGTTAACTTACCTGCAGTTACATACATGAGCTCCCTGGAGCTCGGGTGTGGTCGGACTGGAATAAAATGACAAACGATACAGTGGTTTGTAAAGCAGACCATTACATCTGAAATTTGTTGTTTGGGGAGTGACTCAGATGTGGTTGCCATCCCCTTGGAAATATCATTGGTTTTCAATTATATTCTAAATAGGGAAGATGCTTCTTTTTTACTTCTCTGTCCTACACATCACTCGCTTTTTTAAGGAGATTTTTTAAAAGTTTATTTTTTATTTATTTCGAGGGGGGTGGGCAGAGGGAGAGGGTGAGAGAGAATCCCAAGCAGTCCCTGCGCTTTCTGCTCTGAGTGACCGCTGCGAGATCACGACCTGAGCTGAGATCAAGAGTCTGATGCTTAATGGACTGAACCACCTAGGTGCCCCGCATCGCTTACTTTAAAAAAAAAAATTTTTTTTCCCAACGTGTATGTTTGAGAGACAGAGGGAGACAGAGCACGAGCAGGGAGGGGCAGAGAGAGAGGGCGACACAGAATCCAAAGCAGGCTCCAGGCTCTGAGCTGTCAGCACAGAGCCGGACGTGGGGCTCGAACCCATGAACTGTGAGATCACGACCTGAGCCAAAGTCCGGACGTTTCACTGACTGAGCCACCCAGCCCCCGCACCCGCATCACTTACTTTTAAGTGCAAGAGAGCTGCTCAAAAGTCCCAAAGGGTCCCGTGATAGGCTGGGTTATAAATCAGTAACAAACATCCGCCGAATACCACAGTAGCTTACCACATTAGTTTTGTTGATCTCTGTACACATCCAGCAGGGGGCAGCAGGGAGCTCTGGTCATCACGGCTGTTCAGGCAGGTGGTGCAATAGAGGGTCAGTCTCTGCTTGTGCATCCATGATCTCCGTGGACAGAAGAAGGTACCTCTCAAGGCTCTCACACCGGCAATTAAACGTCTGACCCAGATGGTGCTTTCCCTGACAACTAAGTCCAATGGCTGCACCCTGTTGCTGGGGCCAGGAGGCTCCCTCGCTGGGGTGCAGGAGAAGGTGGAGAACCAGCCATCTGCCGGAACACGTTCTTAGGAATAAGCAGAGGGCTGCATAAAAAGAAAGCAAGAAAGAACAACAAAGAAGGACAGCAAGCCATTTCCAAAACTTGAACCGAATGTCAAAAAACCGAGTGGCACATGTTTTGACCACAATATGATTAGCCCTAGCCTCTACTGTCCTTTGAGCTGTGTGACCTCAGGCAGGTTACCTAACTTACCAGGCCTCCCTCCATTCCATCACTGATAAAGTGAATCAGTGGGTTTGATCACTGGTTCTCCAACCTGAGTGAGCTTGAGATCACCAGGGTCTTATTAAAGCATTCGTGATGGGACCTCACCCCCCACCGTCTCTGATTCAGCCGGCCCGGGGGGTGGGCCCAAGACTTCGGATTACTCACAAGTTGCCCGGCGATGTTGATGCTTCTGGTCCAAGGATCACATTCTGAGCTGGTCTCCAGGTGAACTCTAGAGTCTGATGCAGCTGAGAAATTTAATCTTTCCTATAGGGAACGGGGTAGAATTAGTCGAGGAGTTGCCTAAGAGCTGCAGTAAAGCTTTCATGTTGAAATTTGACCGGAAAAGGATTCACCGGAGCGTCACCAACCCCTAACCTTTTGTGAGAGCACATTTGCATGTTGGGTTGACACATAGAGCTTAAAGACACATCTCAATTACAAGATGTCGTCCAGACAGCTGCCCTTGTGGGGACAGAGGCGGCCACTCAACTCTGAGCAATTACTTAAAATTAGACTTGTCAAATTTGTTTAGGGTGACCAGGCAAGTACATACATTGACCTAATGTCACTCTTCCTAGGGAGACGTTGTAATGATTTTGTATATCAGTCAAACTATTCAAATACTAACGCCGCCTTCATGCCGTAATCAACATTCTGGTCAGATGTCATCTTTAGAAGCCCTTGGGGATTTGCATCGCTTAATTATTCTTCAATACCCAAACCAAGCATTCTTTAATTGGTGTAAATTGAACGGTGTTCCAGTGCAAACAAGGAGAGGGCACACTGATCAATGATTCCGTGCATGTCTATTGGAAAGCCATTGCCATTAGATCAAATCACAAACCTCAACTCCATTTGCTTCAGCGGGAGCACTAGCTCATGGAACCAGCAAATACTATTTCTACTTACGTGGTCACGATTGACACGCACGGGGTCTGTTGTGAATCCGAAAGGTCTCACCTTTCAGGGAAAGGGTTAAAAAATCCATCCCAGAGGTACTTTCTGTTCCAATGTCAAAAACTGCCTTTTGCTGAGAATTCAACTAGAAACAAAGTGTTTCTATCCTATCATTTGGTGTCTGTCTCTTTCTTTCTCTTTCTCTTTCTTTCTCTTTCTCCTTCTCCTTCTCTTTCTCTTTCTCTTTCTCTTTCTCTTTCTCAATTGGACATGATATGAAATTTTTGTTAATTTGTCAAGCCATTCTCTCCCATGATAAACTTTTTGTTGTTGTTGCTTCTCCTGAGAGTGTGTGATTCACCCCATCCTACATCGGGCTGTGGCCGGGTAACCGGAAACAGGTGTTCCCTTCTACTTTTAACATGACTGAAAAAAACCTCAAGGAACTGTACATAAGAAGCCCAGGAAAAATCCTCATAAATGTGTCGGGGCCACTTTTCATTCTTGTCCCTTTGTATCAACTCTCTCGAATCATTCTTTGTTGCTGGGGTGGGAAGAAAAGGAAGCCACAGGACCATCACACGCCCCTGGCTCAGATCTGCCAGTCTCCCGCTCCCTCAGCTCAGAAAACCGCGCTGATACTCGAAGTGTGGTGTCCATGTGAGTTCGTTTCTAGTCTATGTTTTTAGTCTAGTTTTTGACAAAATGTGCTGGTTCTTAGGCGGGGAGTCTTTCAGGTTGATTTAAGTTTGACTTTCAGAGCAGTCCAGGGTTGGATGCTTCCAATGGAGTAGGGGTGGGGTGGGGAGTAGAGAGGTGTCAGCTTCCTTGATGATCTTTGTTTAATTGCTTAGATATAAAGAGGGACTTCTGGTGGGTAAGCTTGTTGGGGTAGCGTGTCTCCACGTCGGGTGCTGTCATTTACACGCATCCTGACAGAGAGTATATGGCTTCGTTTCTAGCAATCTAGCCAAAAGTTTTGAGGACCTCGGTGCAGGCGTTATGAGGGTGACTTAGAGTCCGGGGCTTCACCAATCGAGCCCTGCTGGAAGCATGCAGACAGGGTGACATCTGATGGCTATCTTCCTGTGCCTTGGTAGGTGTCACGGACCAGAACATCACCCTTAAAATAAAAGCGTATCTGTGCCGGGAAGCCAGAGGAGATCAGCGTTTCTTTATTTGGATCAGTGTTGAGAGCGAAAGAGCAGACTTGAAGATGGGCGGCGGAAGCGATCTACCCCCCAACTGTTTTGAGGGACCCCTCGGAATCTGCCGTGATGTGGTTCCCCCCCCCTCCCTGTGTCATTTTTACCACCCTTCCTCCTACAGACACAGTTGCCTGGCTTTCTGCAGCCCTGAGACTGTCAAATATGACCTGAGAGCAAGGTTCCGGTCCTGGCGGCTCCTTTAGAAGACGTGTGACCTTTCTGGGTTTCGATTTCATCACCTGCAGAAAGAGGGGGTCGGACTAGGTGGACTCTAACATCCCGTGGGGATAGAACAGCTGAAGAGCTATTTTCTCCGGTACCAACGCCCATGGAAGCCAAGGGAAGGGAGCCCATGCTGCCTTTCTTTGGAGTCCTTGGTCTGGGCTCTCATGCATGGACATGGCCATCAGGTGGCCTGGAATCACATTTACAATGGAGACTCTGGTTCAGTAAGTCCGAGGCGGGGGCTGAGACATTTGCTTTTCTGACAGCTGTCGGATGAGGTAGCAACTTGGGACAGTAAGGCCTCGGGCAGTAGGCTAAGTGGAGCGCCGGGGTTGGTGTGGTTTCTTCAGCGCTGGGTGTCCACACAGCCCGAGTGCGTTGTTGTTCGGTGTTTGAACAAATTCATGCCAGGATGGGGGGGGGGGGGAGCATTGGAGAGCAGGGTAAGCCATGGTCTCATCGTCACCATCTCCCATATTACTTCATTTTTGTCTTTTTTTTTCTTTTTAAAGATTTTTTGTTGTTGTTGTTTTTAAGCAGTCTCTACATCCAGCGCGGGGGTCGAACTCACAACCCTGAGATCAAGAGTCACACGCTCTACACTGAGCCAGCCAGGAAGCAGGAGGGAGGCAGAGACTTAGGGCAGGCACGGGGTGGGAAGAAGCAGGTATCTCTGCTTCACGTCTGGCTCCTGATTCATCATTTGGAGACCACAGCTCTCCAGCACATACTCTTTCGTGCTTTCTTTCCTCCCCCTGTTGGTTCCTCTTTCATGTCCATTTCAACCACAGCCAATTATTTAGAGGGAGTGCAGGGTTCTGCACAGCGTGACTGTGGCTCAGAACACCACTGCTTTGTGGAGGGAGCGCTGGGCTGGGAGGCAAAATATATGGGTGATATTCTGGCTGGCCCACTGACCAGGGCAGTGAATGACGATCCATCCAATGCTCTGAGCTCTGAAGTAGGAAGGACCCTTCCAGCCTAACTGTTCACAGGACATAATGTTTGTGAAGGTCATATTCCACATGTAGGTTAATGTGAGTTTGAGTTTTTACTCTGCTGTCCCAGGGATAGTCCTCTCTGGGGGCCAGAGATCCTGCCCCAGGCTTCTCTTGCCACCCTGGGCTCTCTTGGGTATGAACTTAGAGAGAAGCAAGTTCTCCTCCACTTCCCTCTCTGTCTCCCTCCCGCCTCCCTCCCTCTCTTTCTGCTTTTTTTTTTTTTATTAAGTTTATTGATTTATTTTGAGAGAGAGAGAGAGGTCATGAGCGGGGGAGGGACAGAGAGAAAGAAGAAAGAGAATCCCAAGCGGGCTGTGCACTGTCAGTGCAGAGCCTGATGCGGGGCTCGATCCCACGGACCGTGAGATCATGACCTGAGCCGAAGTCGGATACTGAACTGACTGAGCCACCCAGGCGCCCTGGAAATGTTCGCTTTTTGCATGTAATCTATTCTGAGCACACAAATTCCCCGAACTTTACTGATAAGAATCAACTTGGGCTCTTGAGAAGCTCCACCATTTCCAGGCAGTTTCCCCGAGTCAGCAGGTCCCGGGGGGGGGGGGGGGGGGGGGGGGCAGTGAGAATCAATCCTCCCGTCCTGTTCTCCTTTTCTCTGTCTTTTCAAAGACTTCCAATTGGTTCTTATTTTCAGAGAGGTTTAGGAAAGAGTGTTTGGTGCAAGGTTCCTGGTGTGGCTGCATTTTGGGTCACCTGGGAAAAGTCCCGATGTCTGGGTGACACTCCAGATCAGAAAGGCTGGGGATAGGACCCTGCATCAGTAAGGTTTAATATCCCCCCAGGGCATTCCCAGGTGAAGTCTGCGTTCAGAAGCTCTGGCTCCATTTCTGACTGACTCACATAGCCCAAGGAAGAAGTCGGGGGAGCCCACCACCTCGTTTGTAGGCCAGTGATTCCCTAACGTGACCACACATTAGAACCGTGCAGGCACCTTTTGAAACTCCTGATGCCTAGGTCACACTTTATACCAATCAAGTCAGAATGTCTGGGGGTGGGAGCCTGGCATCAGGATGTTTTAAAGATCCCGGGTGATTCCCCCTGTGCAGCAGAGCCCAGATTCTATGTGGATGCAAGTTTCGGTGATGAACCATGTGGCCCAGGCCTTCAGCTTTGCTGCTACTGAGGATAGGCTGCCTTTCCCCCTTGGTCTTGAAGCACCCCCAAATCTGCTGGGGGGTTCTGTCCCATCTTCACAGGGACTTCCTAGCAGCGGACCCCGTTAGCACCAAGCAGGAGGAGCCTCTGCCTAAGCGTGTAGCATTTCTTCCTCTCCTGTAGACAACCACCTGCTGACCTAGGAGAGGGACTTTTCTTAGTATACAGTGTGCTGCTGAATTAGGGTGAAATTCACATGACGTGGTAAGTTTTCATGGGCACAGCCACTTTAGTTGATTTACCTACTATCTATGCGTGCTTTGGCATTCTAACGCCGTGAGTCGTCATGACAGAACCAAAAGCCTGCAAGGACTAAAACACTCACGATATTTTGGGGAATCTTTGTCATAACCCCGTGTATGGAAATTCTGAAGTTTCAACATAGTTTATTATTATTTTTTTCATGACATAACTTATAAGCTCAGCTAGATGAACGCATAGGATGGAAAAGCTATGAAAATTTGGAAACAGAAGAGTAGGGAGGGGACACTTGCCCTTCCCCTAGTGAGGGAGATAGTACATATGTCATGGAGCTGTATTAACTAAAGGATGTGGTGCGGGTGCAGATATAAGCAGGTCAATGGAAAAGACCAGAAGTTGAGATTGAGGTGGCGTTTCAGGCCGCTCAGGAGGAGAGAGATTCGTCCGTAGAAGGCGTTAGACACATTTCATTGAGACTGGCCGTGTAGAAATCAGGAAGCTGGGGGGTGCCTGGGTGGCTCAGTCGGTTGAGCGTCCGACTTCGGCTCAGGTCATGATCTCACCGCTTGTGAGTTCGAGACCCGCGTCGGGTTCTGTGCTGACAGCTCAGAGCCTGGAGCCTGCTTCGGATTCTGTGTCTCCCTCTCTCTCAGCCTCACCCCCACTCGTACTCGGTGTCTCTCTCTCTCTCTCTCTCTCTCTCTCTCTCTCTCTCTCAAAAATAAACATTAAAAAAAGAAATCATGAAGCTGGATCTCCTTTGAAATACATTCCAGAGGAATAAAATATTTAAATGTATGGAAAAAATAAAAAAGTATCAGAAAAAAACCACATTGGTGACTACCTTAGTAAGTGTGTAGTAGAAAACTTCTTCTAAGCTTAACAGAAAAGAGGCAATAGAAAGCAAAAAACTGATTAACTTGGCTAAAATGTAAAATTTTTATACTAGAAAAGTAATGCAAGAAAAGCTTTAAAGATAGAGCGGAATTAACCTCAGAAAAGTACTTTTTGTTATAGACAAATGGTTAATATCTCTAAGCGTAAAAAAATGGATGAGAAGCTGAAAAGGACAAAATAAATAAGGGGGAAATATACAAACTGGTAATAATGCAGTGAATGCAAATGGCCAGTGAGCATGATACTGTTCACCTTTGCAAATGATTAATGTCAATGCAACGTTAGTTTGAATAAGATATCTTTTTTGTTGTTGTTTCTTTCGTTGATGAAGATGAAAAAAAATCAAGATTCCACCGTGATGGTAAGGGTGTGGGGAGAAAGGCTTTGCAATACATTCTTGGGTTCAGTATTTTTGGAGGGAAGCTGATGGTACAGATCACATATATAGATGCAAATACCTTTTGTAAATACTGTCATCAACCTGACATCTTGGGCATTTGGTTTATAGAAAACCAACATAAAGATGTTCCTTGTGGACCCCATGAGTAAAAATTAGCGCCGTAAACAACAGAAATAGAAAAAAAAAAAAGATGGTCCCCGCTGCAGTGAAGAGCTGGAAGCCGTCTCAGTTCTCATCAGCAGGTTTTAATTTTATTTATTTTATTAAAAAATTTTTAAAGATTTTTATATTAATTCCACTCAGTTAACATATCGTGTAATATTAGCTTCAGGTGCACAATATAGTGATTCAACACTTCCATACATCACCCTGTGCTTACCAAGTAGGTTTTTTTAGCCCATTTTATGGAAGTTGACACGTAAAATCTGTGCATATTTAATGTATACAACTTGGTGAGTTTGAGGATAAATGTAGACCCATGAGACCATCACTGACAGGATCATAGCCACAGCCACCACCTCCCAAAGTTTCTTCCTGCATTATTACCACTACTATTTTATTTTTTTGTGGTAAGATCACTTAGCACGATATCTACCCTCTTAGCAAGTTTTCAGTGTATAATAGCCAAATTCTGGAAAGAGCCTACGTGTCCCTCAACTGATGAGTGGATAAAGAAATTGTGGTTTATATATACAATGGAATACTACTTGGCAATGACAAAGAATGAAATCCCGCCGTTTGCAGCAACGTGGATGGAACTGGAGGGTATTATGCTAAGTGAAACGAGTCAGGCAGAGAAAGACAGATACCATATGTTTTCACTCATGTGGATCTTGAGGAGCTTAACAGAAGACCATGGGGGAAGGGAAGGGGTAAAAAAAAGTTACAAACAGAGAGGGAGGGAGGCAAACCATAAGAGACTCTTAAATACAGAGAGCAAACTGAGGGTTGATGGGGGGGTGGGAGGGAGGGGAGGGGAGGTGATGGGCATTGAGGAGGGCACCTGTTGGGATGAGCACTGGGTGTTGTATGGAAACCAATTTGACAACAAATTATGTATAAAAAAAAAGAATTGTTAGCTATAGGGACTGTGTTATACAGTAGATCTCCAGAATTTATGTATCTTGCGGAACTGAAACTTTGCATGCTTAACCGTCACCTCCCCATTCCCTGCCCCCCCCCCGCACCCCTCCCCCAGTAGGACTTGATAAAATAAGTTGTGATGTATCCATATGATGGTTTTCCAAGGAGCCATTGCAAGAGAGGTAGAGTTTTCAACATTGATATAGATTCTAAGTGCTTTGTTTTTTTTAAGCAAGCTTGTAATTATGTTTGTTTTCCTCTTTTATTAACAAACCCATCTTCTAGCTCCATGAAGGTGCACGATAATTCACCTCACTGCCCGCCTTGTACAAATGATGGCTGTTCCGTGCCTTTACAAGTTGTGCTTATTCATTTTTACCAGAGATATTACATCTAACATAGAAGACCTGAAACATATAACTCCATGTTTTCGAACCATGGACTTAAGTTTGTGTGTGTGTGTGTGTTCACACCTGTGTGTGCACAGACACGTATGTTTGTACGCAGGTACATGTGTGCATGCATGTCTTTGTGCCTATGAGTGTCCAGTCCTTGGATAGCCTGTCGCCTAGCTGAGGATGCCAGCTACCCCACAGCCACACCCCAGCTACCTGGAGAAGTTCTGTTCCTTTTGAAGACAGATTTCGGGCATTAATAACCCAAGTAAAACCATCAGCTGTCTCTCTGAGGATCGAACCTTTCTACCTGTAGGACTCTTTTATCTGCTGAGTGGAGCAGCATGGGATGTGCAAGCCAAGGGAAAGCACAGATGAGTCTGATAAAATTTGCCATTTGGCATGAAGATCCGTCATCGTCACTCAGTCCTTTGAAAATTCTCGCCTTCCTTTTTGAGTTCTTCTGGGGTCTTGGCCACCTCTTCCGGTTCTTTGGAATTCCACCTGGTGACTATGGCCCTGTCTGCCCACCTCACTCTCCATTTTGTCTCCCTGCTCCTTCCATCCAGTTGGTCTGGTGTAAAAGGCAACGGTATTTCCAGTTGCGTGGGGTTCTCGGTCCTACTTACAGACACAGGAGAGGTTGCTTGAGAGCAGTGACCGCCAATCTTTCCAGTTGCTCATCCTCATCACTAAAATATTTTGAGCATAAACTTCTAACACATGCCTATTGATCGATTGATTGTGCACCTCTACTATTGTCCTCATAGATTGTATACACTACAAAATATACATAAGAGTGAAAATTCAAAATGATGCCATTAATAAAGTATAGACGTTCTGATATTTTCTTGCCATGTAGACCCGAGGGGGAAATGGCTTTGCAAGTCTAACTTTAGGGGCCTCAAGGGCACTGCAAACTCTTGGCCTCTCATCCAGGGCGAGGCTTCCTTCCCTAGTGATCTGCCTGGTCTAAGCTGCCCACTGGGCTGCTGCAGAGCACAGGACACAAGGTGCTGTTGCAAGGGACTTGAACGATTTTGTCTCT
>NW_024412441.1:24285725-24318574 GCF_014898765.1 Herpailurus yagouaroundi | reverse complement strand
CCGCCCCTTGCAGGTTTTCCGCTGCTCTTTAAGCCACACTGTATTCTCTTTCGTGTGCTCGGTTTCTCGGTTAACTCATACTTGGCCAACCCACTCCTAAGCCAGGCAGGCAATTCCAGCCCTGCCCTCCTCCGCCTCGGGGGCAGAGCCCCTATTTGGAAGTACCCTGCTTCCTCAGCCTTCTCGAACTGGGACTTGTTTACCCCCGTCTGTACCAACGCTGGCTTGACGTTGCCATGGGCGGATGGTCTCACAGAACTGGTCCAAGGTCTTGAGGAGTTTGAAAAGCAAGAATGCAGAGACGTACAACATGGGCTGGACCTGTGTGACAGAACGGAGCCAACTGATGGGTGCCTCTGAGATGCAAGTCCCATGGGAGCAGAGAGTTTTCCTGAAAGTCCTCTATCCTTAGCAGCTAGAGCAGTGCCCGGCACAGAGGAAAGCCTCGTTGAGTGAATAAATGACACACATTTTATCTTGGAGTGGTACCAATCAGGAAAGCTCTTCCATTGGTTGCTTCAATTTGGGGTCTGAAAAAACAGCTCAATTCGCACGCAGGTTGTTCTTCTTCCAGACTCGGAAAAGGGATGCGGGGAAGCCAAGGTTCAGCTTTTGGGTGTAATCGAGTAGGCAACTAGACTATTGGGTAAGAAAGGCTTCAATGTCATTTCCAGCAGTTTCTGTATCCAGCTGTGCTAGTCCCCATTGAGACTCCTTGCTTCCTCTGAGACTTGATTTCATCAGTATGCTTTTTTCCCTTGTATCTCTGGACACATTTTTTTTCCCTGCTGACTTGTGCCCCTCTGCCTCAAAAATCTCTTAGCTCCCCCCCTTATTCTGCCCCCCACCCCCTGTCACAGATGAGCTTTTGCTCTGGGCTTCCTTTCTATTGCACCCCCCTCCTCCTTCTAAAGGAATTAAAACTTAAGTAAGGTTTTTATTTTTTTCAACGTTTATTTATTTTTGGGACAGAGAGAGACAGAGCATGAACGGGGGAGGGGCAGAGAGAGAGGGAGACACAGAATCTGAAACAGGCTCCAGGCTCTGAGCCATCAGCCCAGAGCCCGACGCGGGGCTCTAACTCACGGACCGCGAGATCGTGACCTGGCTGAAGTCGGACGCTTAACCGACTGCGCCACCCAGGCGCCCCTTAAGTAAGGTTTTTAAAGTTTATTTTTATTTATTTTGAGAGAGATAGAGAGCAAACGGGGGAGGGGCAGAGAGAAGATGGGAGACAGAATCCTAAGCAGGCTCCACGCTGTCAGCGCAGAGCCCGATATGGGGTTCAAACTCACCACTGCGAGATCATGACCTGAGCAGAAATCAAGAGTTGGACACTTACCTAACTGAGCTACCCAGGCACCCCAAGTACACCCCAAGCACCCCGAGCTACCCAGGCACCCCAAGTACTTTTTATTGTGGTGGAAAACGTAACGTGAAATTTACCATCTTAACGATTTTTAATCCTATATCTCGGTAGCTTTAAGTATATTTACATCGTTGTGAAACAGATTTCCAGAACTTGCAAATCTGAAACTCTATACCCATGAAATGATAACTCCACTTTTTCCCCTTACCCAATCCTTGGTAACTGCCATTTTAATTTCTGGGTCCATGAATTTGATTATTTTAGGTACCTCATGTAAGTGGAATCATACAGTATCTGTATTTTTGTGACTGGCTTATTTCACTTAGAGTCGTGTCCTCAGGTTTATCTCTGTTGTAGCCTGTGACAGGATTTTCTCCTTTTTTAAGGTTGAATAATAATACTTCATTGTATGTACAAATGGTATTTCCTTTATACATCCATCTTTCAATAGACATTTGGGTCTCTTCCACCTGTTGGCTATTGTGAATAATGGTGCCGTGAACACGGGTGTGCATGTATTTCTTTGAGACCCTGTTTACAGCCTTTCGAATTTATACCTAGAAGTGGGATCGATTGTTAGATCATATGGTAGTTCTATTTTTAATTTTTCGAGGAACTTCCATGTTGTTTTCTTCTATCATGTCTGGACCACTTTACAGTCCCACCAAGAGCACAAGAGTGTTCTTGGCTAACATTTGTTATTTTCTCTTTTTTTGGTAGTAGCCTGCCTGATGGGTGTGAGGTGATCTCTCATCGTATTTTTAATTTTTTGTGGCACCTCCATACTGGTCTCCACAGTGATCGCTCTGTTCTACAATCCCACTAAGAGCGCACAAGGGTTCCAATTTCTCCACATCCTCGCCAATCCTTGCTATTTTCTGTATTTGTTTTTCTTTTGATTGTGTTGTTTTGTCTTGATAGTAGCCATCCTAAGGGGCATGAGGTGATCTCCCATTGTGGTTTTGATTCACATTACTCTGATGATTTGTGATGTGAGCACCTTTTCATATGCTTATAGGCCATTTGCTTGTCTTCTTTGGAGAAATGCTTATTCAAGTCCTTTGTTCACTTTTTATTTGGGTTATTTATTTTTTTAATTTTTAAAACAATTGAAAAGAGTTTTTATTTAACAGCCAGTTAGTTAACTTACAGTGCAATATTAATTTCAGATGTACAGTAGAGTTGTAGGAGTTCTTTACGTATTTCGCCTATTAACCCCTTATCAGATATATGATTAATGAATATTTTTTTCTATTCTGTAGATTTCCTTTTCACTCTGTCGATTGTTTCCTTTAATGTGCAGAAGTTTTAAAGTTTGATGTCGTCCCAATGTTTAATGTAGTCCCAATTGTCCATTTTTGTTTTTGTTACGTGTGTTTTTAGAGCCATGCCAAGAAATCATTGCCAAATTCCATGTCGTAAAGTTTATCCTCTATGTTTTCTTCTGGTAGGTTTATGGTTTGAGGTCTTAAATTGAGGTCTGTGATCCGTCTTGAGCTAATTTTTGTATATGCTGTAAAACAAGGGTCTGACTTCGTAATTTTGCATATGGATGTTTAGTTTTCTCATCACAATTTATTGAAGAAACTCTTTTCTGCACTGAGTGATCTTGGCACCCTTGTCAAAAATCATTTGACTGCATACACAAAGTTTATTTCTGGGCTTTTTATTCCATTCCATTTGTCTATACGTCTGTCTTTATGCCAGTATCACACTATTACTGTAGCTTTGTCATAGTTTGTAATAGCTTTTGTAATAGTTATGAAATTAGGAAGTCTCAACCCACCAGCTCTGTTCTTTTTCAAAATGGTTTTGGCTATTTGAGATCCATTAAGTTTCCATCTGGATTTTAGGATTTCAAAACATTTTTTATATAATGCCTTTGGGATTAGGTAGGAATTGGGTTGAATTGGTAGGTTGTTTTGGATAGTATTGACCTCTTACCAATGTTATCCTCCAATTCATGAACATGGGATGTTTTTCCATTTTTTTGTGTGTCCTTAATTTCTTTCAGGAATGTTTTGTAGTTTTCAGTGTACGAGTCTTTCACCTCCTTGGTTGGTCTAATTTCTAAGTATTTTACTCTTTCTGATGCTATTATAAAGGGGGTTGTCTTCTTAATTTCCTTTTTGGTTCTTCATTGTTAGTGTATAGAAACACAACTGATTTTTGTGTGTTGATTTTGTATCCCACCACTTTGCTGAATTTGTTCATCAGCTCTAACAGTCTGTGTGTGTGTGTGTGTGTGTGTGTGTGTGTGTGTGTATGCAGTCTTTAAGGTTTTCTACATATGAGATCATATCATCTGTGAACAGAGATAATTTTACTGTTCCCTTTCTAATTTATATGCTTTTAATTTTTTTCTTGTCTGATTGCTCTGGCCGGCACTTCCAGTACTATGTGAATAGAAGTGGTAGGATGGGGTATCCTTCTCTTGTTCTTGATTTTAGATGAAATGCTTTCAGTCTTTAACCATTGAGAGATGTGAGCTTTTCACAGACAGTCTTGACTGTGTTGAGGCAGTTTCCTTCTTTCCTACTTTATTTAATTTTTTGATCGTGAAAGGATGTTGATTTTTTTTTTCAAATGCTTTCTCTGCATCAATTGATGATATCATGTAATTTTTGTCCTTTATTTTGTTAATGTGGTGTATTTATGCCCTTCTTAACGTAGTTCTGGATCCTGTTAAATATCTCTTCTCAATCTTCAGCTCTCTGACAATACTCCAAATCTTCAGTAACACTGTGGGTAAAGCTTTTTGTCAATGTTGTATGTTGTGATACAGTAATTTTAAAGACATATTTGATTCCTCTAGCACTCACTATTCTGAGTTTTGTTTAAGAGAGCGTGACTCTGTTCGGAAATGATCACCCAGCCCTCTATTTACAAAATTTCTCTCTGATTTTTCTTTGGATTCTTCACTACCTTTAATCTCTTCTCAGTTCCCTAAGTAACCTCCTATGTATCCCCTCAAAATATCAGTCTGAAATCTTTTCCTTTTTCGTGAAACTGCTCAGTATGGTGACTCATCACTGAGATAATATTAAAACAGTAGTAACTGGAACTTGACATTCCCCTGGATGCCAATACTACCTTCTCATTTTGGGTATTTTCTGAGTCTATGCCACTTAAATGCAGGTGTTAAGCACATCTCTGGTGACTGGTGCAAAAGAAAACAAACAAACAAACAAACAATAAAACAAAAGGATAATAAATGGACCTAGCAGATATTTGGTAAGATAGGAATTTTATTTTTAAAATCAGACTATACTTTCAAACTTAAGGTCACTTTATCCATGCTTTATTTACAGATGTAATCCGTTCCGTTCAGAAAGACATGCCTAGAGAATTAGGTCATGCATGGAGGAAGAAGAGCATGGAACATAATATAAGAACATGAATCAGGAGAACTGTCTTGTCCTCACTGATATTTGTGATCCCCAAGCTCTGTGTGTGTGTGTGTGTGTGTGTGTGTGTGTTGGGGGGGCGTGTGCGTATGTGCTTTTTGTTTGTTTGTGTGCTTTGAGAGGCTGGAAGTAGGTAGAGATGAGGGTGAAACCGAAGGGGAGTAGCACAAGCTCATTCCCAAAATGCTGTCTTATAATTATTTTCTAAATACTGTTATAATCACACTTACCTGCTAGCAGATCAGTGATACTGATGAACATGGCATATCTAAACGGGACAGTTTACATCAAGTTTTCTATGGGAGGCCCATGAAAGCCAGCTAAAAAATTTTTCCTAACTTCAGCTAGGACATTTTTTAACCAGGTAATTGGCAGTTGGGTCTTAGTTCACCTTTTTGAGAGTTTTGTTTTTTGTTTTTAAAGATCAGAAACCTTCCTCTCTCATTGGTGTCAAAGAAATAGGTGCCTGCCTAACCCTGTTATTTTATGGGTAAAATAGTTCAGTCTTTATACCACGATTATAAAATTCTGGTGTCAATAATTCAGTTATAGGGCCTACATAGAATTTCCTATGAGAAGCCCATACAGACATCCCAGTCAGCTTGCAGTAGATGATTTATCATTGCCTACAGCACTAGAAACTCTTCATCCCTTGAAACCTGGGCTGGAAAACTGAAACAGGCAGGGAACCCCAAATTCCTGTCTTTCCTGAAATTGCCACGCAAGTGGGAATCGCCTGAGTTCTCCGAGGTGTTAGGTTGAACTCGTTCTAATCTCCTGTGCGAACTCGGGTTTTCTGCCCCTCCGATGGGGTTGCCGCAAGCATGACGCTCTTTGTCATGGGGTGATTGTACTCATTGAGTGCAGCCGAGCTACAGGAGTGTTGAATTTACCTTCAAAAAAAACCTTGGCTTCGTGGCCTCCCCAAACCCCAAACAAGAATTCTTCGGGAAGAGCTCCTTCAAGAATTTTTGCTTGGCTGGTCCAACTCCCAGGGGCTGGTCTGTGGCGGGATCATCTCTTGTAAGGGTGTTAGGTTCTGTCTTATTCCCTGTTACATCCAAGCTCTTTGCTGGGAACAGATTTTGTGTGGGTACAGCCACGGTGATCACCTCCAAGAAACGGATGGGGTTTAACAGTGGTAGGGAAAAGGACAAAGTAAAGTCCTAATTTTGTCCTACTACAAGTGCCGGTATCTGAAGAATTATCATAAGTAATATGGATTTAAAAGATTATTTTGACAACAAATAACACAAGTATGTTGGGTCCCCTTGTTACTGACAACCACTGGGCTGTGTTGCTCAGAAAGAGAAAGGGGAGAGCCTTGGCCCACAGAAAGGACCCCCCAAGAGCTCGTCAGGCTCTTGCCCAATTTTTGTTCACTCAGCACCGTCCTTTCAGGATTTCTGTTGACTTAGGGAAGTGGGGGTAATTAGCTCCCTGCTGCTTCAGGAACTCTCCGTCCACGTGTTCTCTGACCATCGCAATTTGGAACAGAGTATAAGCCTGAGAAAAAAGGCTTGATCAATCATTGGTCAATTAACCCAATTCAGGAACCGGTTAAGTGGCCTGGCAGGGTGGCAAGTGACGTCCAGGCGTCTCCCACAGTGGGTGCGACCTTCTCTCTCCTCTCCCTTTCCCTGACAGCTGGGCTTCCAGAATGCAGATGTGGGGCCACCTTTTTGACACACAGTGGTAATTTTGGCTAGAAGGAGAACATCTGGGGAGCTTCCTGTAGCAATCTCGGGAGGCTGAACGAGATAATCAGGCTTAGCAAATTGGGTTGACTAGACAATGAAATATTTATTGTG
Organism: Herpailurus yagouaroundi; assembly: GCF_014898765.1. Classification (NCBI taxonomy): domain Eukaryota; kingdom Metazoa; phylum Chordata; class Mammalia; order Carnivora; family Felidae; genus Herpailurus; species Herpailurus yagouaroundi. Next base: position 24,311,987 of record NW_024412441.1, on the reverse strand, counting down.
ATTCTTCCTTTTTTTTTTTTTTTTTTTTTTGAAGTTCAAAAATCCTTGTCATCCCCTGGGCTGAAGTCTGTATACATGACAGGAATTCACAATTAGATTAGAAGTGGCCTGCTACCACTTACTGATGACCTCAACCTACGCAGGCAGAAGGCAAGTGATTGTGGCTGCATACGGGCTTCGTTTAATGGGTTTTCCCCTAATAAAACAGAAAAGTCCATGAAACAAAAGAAAGCAATTCAGAAAACCAGCCTGTGTGATAGTCTTTCACTAGTTTTTGGTGCATGAAATATTTTCTTATATGGGTAAAAAGAGAGGCAAACAACTTTAACGTTGTTATAAGATGGACTTTTTACATGAATGAGGTTTAGTCTTGAAGATATTTATTTTGGGGGCACCTGGGTGGCTCCGTCGGTTGAGAGTCTGACTTCAGCTCAGGTCGTGATCTCACTGTCCATGGGTTTGAGCCCCGCATCGGGCTCTGTGCTGACAGCTCAGTCTGGAGCCTGCTTTGGATTCTGTGTCTCCCTCTCTCTGTGCCCTTCCCCTCCTCATGCTTTCTCTCTCTCTCTCTCTCTCTCAGAAATAAATATAACATTTTTTTAAAAAAAAGATATTCATTTTTAAGTTTACCTTGAATGTGTACCAAAAGCATTGTGGGATTACTAGGTGATTCAGACCAAAGTGCTGATTTCCCTTTAAACATTTAGATAATGGAAGAAAAATGTAGCTACATCTGCCTTGTGTGGTTAGTGACCAACTACTCTTTTTGAGTTAGTTGATTAGGTCTTGGCTGCATCCTTGAGCCGCGTCGCATAACAGTGGAGAAGCCTTACAGATTTGTCATCAGAGAGGGCTCAGCTTTCTGCCCAGGGTGGACGACTCACACTAATTAGTAATTTGGCACCTAAAAGTTTCAATCAATCAGCAATCAACACTGATTGCAGAGAAAGCTGAAGGTTCCTCATCTGGGCGTAAGATGACATCTGCTTGGGGCCTCCCTTCCCGTCTCGCCCCAGTCCCTGCCACTTCCCAGGGGATCCCACGTTCCCGGGAAATCTTGGCGTTCCCCAAGCTGTCCAGATCGCTTCTTCCTCCGGGACTCGTTGACACCTGCCGTGTACTCCTAACTTTGCCCTTTGGGCAACCTCTTGCCTATCTTCTCCTGGAAAGCCCCTGTTTCCATCCTTTTTTCCTCCTCGGTACATTTCCGAGCAGTCCACCTTCCTACCATATTGTACGCTGAGAAAGGCATCTCTCCTTTGGGGTCCCGTGTCCTGCTCCTCGTGGTTCCAAAATATCACTTTTTCTTCTTACAACACCCCCCAGATATTTATTTAGTGAGGGCCTCCCCTGCGGTAGGCATTCAGGTAGATTACACGCAAGACACGTAAAAAATGATGGTCTGTAGCACAGGTTTTTATTTCTATTAAATTGTATGGCATATGATCTTGAGCAAACATTTGTAGTCAATATTTGATAAAAAGTCCGATTCAATCAGGTAAATAAAGCATTAGAAAAAATAATTTCTTTCCTTTGCTAAACTAAATCCATTAAGACCCTAACACAAGTAGAACTGAGGACAAAGACTCCTGAAAACAAAGCAAAAGAAAACAGTGAGACCCATTGCACATTTGCATTTTCAAATTAATTGCCGCCCTAATTATTTGTCAGTAGAAGCATAAATTAAGCAAATATAACTTACAGTAAGCTTTTGGACACCCACAGGATTCTCCCCTCAAGAGTAAATTGTCATAAGGGCTCCCTGTGACGGTTTGTTTTTGCTGTCTTTCCACGATGGAGAAAAGAGAGCCGATTGGAAATGGGGCCGTGTGGAAATGAAACCGGGACTCCAGGTGAAGAGACAGACACAGGTAGGTCATTTTACTTTGCCCCTGTAAGGTGTGAGAAGGTAACAAGCGAGAAAGACTGTTGGGGCCAAAGATACGCTTTGGAAGCCTTACTGAAGCTGCTCCTCCGTCCAGATTAAGTGCAACTCCATGACCCCAACATGAAACCAAAAGGTGAAAAATGCAGTTAAGCGTGGCGTTGTCATTCATCGTGCCTTGCATAAATAGGATTGATTGGCTTGAGTATCTGCTCCATCTGCTTTCCCTTACACCATGTCAGTGGAGCTATAGGCATCTAGCACAGCTGGAATATTTTTTCTCTCACACAATCAGGCATACATTGTTGGTGATCTCTCTGAAAAGCTTATGAAACAACACAATGATGTTGAATAACAAACAGCTCCAAATCTCGGCGACTTACGTCAACCGCCATTTTTGCCCACGCTTCCAGGGCTGTGGGTCATCTGTGGCTTCGCTGGACTAGGCTGGGTTCAGGTAGGCAGCTCCCCTCCGCTGTGCTCTGCAGGTGCACGGGCCAGTCGCGGCGATTGTTCCATGCTTCAGGTCCAATTCAGGTCTGTCTCACCGGACTCTCCTTCTGTAAGGGTCATCCGGAAATTATCCGGCTCCTGATCTTTTCAAGGTAGAAGGGGAAGCTCTCAGGGGAGTGAGCGTAAACATGCAGTGCCTTGCCACCTAGACTCCAAACTGGCTTATGGTCGTGTCTGCCCACCTTTCATTGGCCAAAGGAAGTCCCACTGTCAAGCTCCACGTCGGTGCGATAAAGTCAATTCTTCCCATGGAGGTCAGTGTGTGCGTGTGTGTGCGTGTGTGTGCATGTGTGTGTGTGGTGGGGGGGGCAGGGAAATGAACATATGCCGAACAATAGTTTAATCTACTACATCTCTCCGTATTTAAGGGAAGACCTTCATTGTCTGATTTGGGCCTTCACACGTGAATTATTTAAAGTTTGCCTCCCCCCCCCCACCATGAGTTTGTTAATTAAAAATATGTTAGATTAGCCAGAAAGACCTCTCAGAAAGATAACTATATGGAAGATTCAGAAAGAGATGTGAATGAACCTCCAGCAACAGTGGCCGGATGTGACCCAAGTGAGTCTTGCCCTGCTGTTTGAAGAAGGGGGTCCGTTGGATATCGGTGTGCAGGTCTCATTTGGCTTCGAGACCATGCACTGAGCTGCCTGGTATAGACCAGACAGGCAGAGATTCTGCCTCAGCAGATGTGTGCGTGACTTCACTGCTCTGATTACAGCATCACCTCTCCCCTGTCACCAACTGGCAACCCACAGCAAAGGATGTTTTTCTGATCATTTTGCACTCATTAAATGCAGCTGTCACAACAGTGGATGCGAGGATGCATGCAAAACTTTTCTGCCACGTCAAAATAAAGCTGAAAAGCTTTTTTAAAAAAGAGCTGAAACCTTTGAAGTCTATTCTCAAGGAATATTGGAAATATTGCCTTTTGTCGGTGACAAATGAAAGTGTTCTGTAGCAACACAAATTAAATCTTGGGCCAGGCTAAAGAAGCACCAGCCATCAAAATTTTGCAGCAGAAAGCATTTGGCAACCACTGGGGTTCCGTTGTATTACTCCTGGGTCCGAATGCCCTGGAGGGCATTCCCATTGGAGTGGCTGATCCCTGCTGATGGTTTTAAGGGGGCACGGTAGTTCCCTGATTCTTGAAGAGATGCTAGCAGAATGAAATAATTGGGTGGCTACTACATACCCTAAGAGAAGACAAGTGGCTTCTGGACCTGTAACGCAAACCTGCTGATTAGACTCTCAGAATGAAGGCGAGGGCCTTCCTTGACTTTGGCTCACTCGTCGGAAGCCATTTCGCCAGCACACGGACCCGCAAAATGACTCTACACTCAGTAATGTGCTTCTTGACGTAGCATCTTCTAAACTTTCCTGGTGTTTACTAAGCTCCCTCCTCTATTTTGATCATTGCAGCGACCACCCTGTCCCTGCCGTGGCACTGTCTGCTCACAGATCTCCACTCGACCGGGATTTTGAGAGTAAGGACTGGATTTATCATCATATGTGTGGCCCTAATGGTGTAATGCAGGGTTGGGCCTCCCCCCCCCCCCCCCCGGATGGTGAAAGGCAGGAGAGAGGAAAGAAGGGAGGAAGGCAGTCAGTGGCATCAGACAGATTCAAGGAGTGGGGAGGCACATCTTGCAGCCAGATGTTGTTGGTGCCCATCAGGGCACAGAGATACAGATGTTTTCGCCTCGTCTCCTCCCCCCACTAGGTGTGCCTCACAGGTCCCTGGGCCCGTGGGCAGTAATTATTGATTAAATAATCAGAGACAGCACTTATCCCTGGGATGAGCGTATCAGTCACGGTGCAGTCAGGAGAATCTGCCTCGCTCGATAAGTTTTCCTTTGGACAGAGCCTAGAGGGGGCAAGAGAATGTGTCCCAGCCTCACAGCCATAACGCAGGGAAAGAAGAGCGGGGGCTCGGTGACAGGCACGGCGAGGGCCAAGTGGCTGGGCCGTCTGGGGGGGGTCCAGATCACTCTTGCATCGCAAGATGTGACTCACTTCGGTGACCCAGAGCCTGCCGCACCGGCTGTGGGGTCTGATGACTACGGGCACCTCCCTCGCCATCTTGTGATAGGGGATGATGCCACGGGAGACTTCAAGGGCCGGAACCCAAGGCACTGAGATGCTGTCTTCTGCATGATGCCACATCAGTGAGCAAATCCAAAGACCAGAGAGAAGTGACGGGCGTAAAGGAACTGTGGGTGAGAACCTAGAATTCTCTGGTGGATTGGTTGCTGTCCCGGTACGGACCCGAGATCTGAAAAAAGAGGTAGAGGCAGAGGATGAGCAAGGGCCGAGCCCGGAGTGTGCTTCGCTGGCTTGGATGAGCCCACGAGGGAACAGGAGCCCGTGGGCCACACCACGCCCTGCCTCCTCCGGGAGAGTGGAGAACTCACTTCCTGGTTGCTTTGCCTCTGCACAAGTATATTTCGACCACGTTTTCTTCCTAATTTGAATGTTTTGGATCTAGTGGATAAACAGTGATCAAGAAATCCGGAATCTCCGGTTGCGTGTCTGCGGTGTGCAAGCGACCGCTGGCTACAGAGCTAACTCCTTCCCTTCCTTCTGTGACTCACCTTGAACGTCCCCTCCGCAGAAGCCGTCCTTAAACACCCAGTTCGACGTTGCACTTCTCCATCATTTCCTACCTTAGGCCCTCGTTGTCTCACCTGCCCAACGCGGATTAGAATTTGTAATTAGTCCGCGTACCTGTTTAGCTGTTTGCCTCCTCGAGGAGGGCAAGGCCAGCATCTAGATCCTGACGCCCCGTCGCTGGCACGTCTTGGAAATGACAGATGAGCATGACTAAGTAAATGCGCAGAACGTGTAGTATGAAACTAAATACGATCCACTCCTTTTTCTCAAAGGCTTCGCGATATCGGGAGGAGACACAGACCCAGAGAAGTAACAAAACGAGGCCTTGCAAGACCGTCCCTTTTTAGAGAGACACGGCAATGAACTCTGATAGAAAGCGCTGCCGGTGATCTTGGCAGTGGTGTAAGCAAGGGCTTCGGCTGAGGAGTGGGAGCGGAGCAGAGTGGGTTTGTGGTAGGAACGCGACCGGCATCCCCTGGCTCCCGACCGATGCGCTTTGCGCTCACGGTGGATTTTGATCTCCGGTCAGCGTGTGTGTGCGCGTGTGCGTGTCTGTGGCCTCAGCCTGAATCATCAGGTAGTTTTGGTGTCATGGAGGGTCCAGGCTGTCCAAGGGGACTTGCCCTAGATACCTTCTGGTTTGTCTCATTGTACTTCCATCGCTGTCTCCCCTGTCCCTCCTCTGGGGTGGTCCAGGTGTCTCTGTCATCCTCAGGGGGTGCTGGTAACTTACACCCATTCCGTGGGCGGCAGACAATATTTAATCATATTATCCAGGCATGTCTTAACAGTGCTTCTCTGCACCTTTCATTTTAATGAGAAAGCGCTCACCAGTCGGTATCAATAGAGACAGTTTTGAGTATTTCCTGAGAACTCTTGGGGATAATTCAGAGGCCTCTGGGGTGTGGCGGAACCAAGGCTGGATCTCAGAGGGTTAACAATGCCCCCCTGGAAGGCGACCCCAGACACCGGCAGCTTATGTGGAGGGACCGGCCCAACCCCAGCCCTGAGAATTAGGGAGGGCAACCACCTAGGGTCGGGGGAGTGGGAGGGGGACCACCCGGAACTCGGGGAGGCTTTAGAATTTATATTTTCATTAATGAATGCTTCAGAAAGTGTACTGTCCCTAATTCCCTTCCTTGAAAGATGGAAACTTTAATGTGCAGTTAATTAAATGTTGTGTTGATTTGCAAGCCCTGAGCTCTCAGAGGCCTCCGGGAGGTGGAGGCAAGTTTAGAAATCAAACAACGGGAGGACTGGCTGTCCCCGATCTGACCACAGAGCGAGTGGCACTGTTTGCTCCAGACGCCCGGGAGGCGTGCGAGGCGCCCCTGTGGCCAGGACCTGCGTTCTGGGCCCCGTGGTTCCCGCACGGTCTGTTTACCGTGGAGAGGAGCAGACCAGGGCCGTGTTGCCTTCAGGGGCATTATTATTTTTTTTTCTTTCCTTTTTTTTTTTTTTCCTGGTGTACCAGCACTTCTTTGTGCTGAGAGGAGCTGTGTCATACTGGAATTCTTTTCACAACAAACTAAAGAACCCAGCTGTGGCGCTGGATACATCCCTGGAAGCCGCAGGGTTCTGCATGCAGTCGTTGATGGGGGGAGTGGTTCCGCTGCTAAGGTGGGCTCCATGTACATTACAGTGCCAGCCGGCCCGTGTGAGAGGGGGACATCCGAGTGGAACTTGGCCCTCGGAGGAAACCCAGGGCCCGATGGATATCCAGGTACGGAGGATCAGGGGCTGAGCAGGGAAGGGCCACAGGGCTCACCGTCCCTCACGGCCACTGATAGGCGGGGAGATGTGATCAAGAAATTCACTAGCCTGGTTTCGCAAGAGGAAGTCTGGTCTGCTCCAAACAGCGAGCACCTGTTAACAGTGACAACCTTATCATCCATTTGGCCCTGGCTAAAGGCACGGCTTATGCAATTACCAAATGACATCTTGCAGGGTTATCTGCCACCAGAGCGCGCTTTCCTAGACACCACGCCTGGCAAGAACAAAGCGCCGATACCTGATTAAGATACACTTGCGTCTCACTCTGGCATCCGCAGTCCTGACTTGTAACTCTTCTGTGCGGTCATCTTGTTGAGGATGCCCCGGAAAGCTGGCAAAGTTTCCAGGATTGACTCTGGAAAGGGTTGGCGGTGCTACTATATTCTTATTATGAATAAAAATTTTAAACCCGAGCTGATAAACATATTTTTTTTTTCACACTGAATTCATCAGGAATACATTAACATTTTCTAAAAGGTAAAGGCAGGAAAAAAAAAATGAAAGAATTGAAAGGAGAACGACATTAGGATGTATTTGGCCATTAGGATCCCCGTTTCTATCAGCTCCTGTTTACGAGCTAGAACTTCACCCCGTATAACTAACACTTGGGGAATTAGCCTATGGAATAATTATCACTCCTGATGAACAGAGTAAGAACTTGTTCCCGTGTGTGTGCAGAGCCATTCATCCTAAGGAGGAAATCTGGAGTGAAAGCTCACAGCATATTTTACATAGGTCCTGTAAAAGGATCCAGGCAAAACAGGCTTTGCAACATTAGTTATGATCATACATGGAAAAAGCAGTTACTTTCTGTGGTGACATATGGCTGAGTTGGTACGATGCCCAGGAATCTCAGTGTCCCCCCCCCCCCGCCCCGCCGCCCCAAGAAGGGTGAGCCCCGGCCTCATCCTCGGCCCCGTTGTCATCGGGACCAACAGCACAGGCAGCCTGTGGAGACGTCGCCGGTGAAGAAAAACCGCATCCAGGTGCACCACGACCAAAGCTGCTGTTGGGCTCTGGCGGTTGGCAGGTGCCACCGTCCCCGTCTGTGAAAATGATTTTTCCTAAATCAGGGAAATTGTGCATGGAGCCCAGGCCCATCTGCTTAAAATTCAGGCAGGGGGACCTCCCACAGTAAACAATGATGGCCAAGAACGATGGTAAGAAACGCACCGGCGCTTTTATTGTAATGGCGACTCTATCCTTCAGCGATGGGAATGTAGACTCTTTCTGCTGGTATTCTATAAGCAGCGTGGTTCCTTCCAAAATGTCTAACATGGGCCGGCAAAGAAATTGAGTTCTGTTATAGGAGAGACGGAGAAATATGACCCCTCGAGAGCATGGCGTTCGTTCACCTGCTCCCTCACCGATGTGCCCATTACTTGATTTCACTTAAGCCTCTGTGAGTGCCAACTCTTGATCTGCAGGGTATCCACTCCCGTGAGAAGGGCAGCAAGTCACCAGAAAGCTACCGACTAATTCAGGCTTCGGTTATGAGGATACTTGAAGCGGGTGGGAAACCCCTTCCCCTTGGCCCTGGGGGTGGGGCTGGGAGGGACTAAGCCTTCTGTGTGACCCCGATTGCTGAAGGCAGGTGGGGAGGGCAGTGCCGCTGGGGTTGGCCCATTGGGCTGAGAGTCCTGTTCGGCTGCTTCCTAGCCACCTATGCCCGATGGATATCCCCAAACCTTGGCTTCCTCACTCACAAGACAGAGAAGCAAAGCCTCCTGCCTCCGAGACGTGATGAGGCTTCAGCGGGGAGTTGTATGGAGAGAGCTTTGCAGGACCCTGGCAGTAGGGAGTGCTCAATGGTGGTGGCACTGTGTAGCTGGGGGTGTGGGAGCCGGGCTTGGAGAGGGGTGGGGGTCCCTCTGGGTGACTTCGGGGAAGATGCTCTTAGCAGTGTGTTTCGTGAGGAACACTTTGGAGACATTTTGGTGCGTGGGTTAGGAAAGGGAAGGGTGGAGGGTGTTGAGCTGTGCCCCAAAGATCAGTATGGAGGGCGGAGAGGCTTTGTGAGGGCCCCTTCTGGTGGGGTGGGGGGAGGAGAGGACCCGACTGGGGACATACTTGGAAAGTAAAATAGGAGGGACAGAGGAATGAGACAGAGAGGGAGAGATGGGAGGAGGCGGTCGGGGGGTGGGGGGAATGAGAGAGACAGAGACAGAGACATATCCAGAGAGATATACAGAGATACACAGAGAGATAGAGAGAGATAGAGAAACAGAGGGGGAGACAGAGAGAGAAAAAAGGAGAGAGGAAAGGAGATGGGAAAATGGGGGGTGGTAAGGGAGGGGGGCCAAGAAAGAGACAGGTACAGGGACAGAGACAGAGTCCGAGAGATAGAGAAACACAGGGAGAGAGGTGGGGAAAGCGAGACAGAGAAAGAAATGGAGAGAGAGAGAGAGACAGCAAGGGGGACATGGGGGGATTTTGGTGATGGAGTTGGGGTTCACGACACCGACTGAGGTTAAGAATACAGCAGGGACGGGGCGCCTGGGTGGCGCAGTCGGTTAAGCGTCCGACTTCAGCCAGGTCACGATCTCGCGGTCCGTGAGTTTGAGCCCCGCGTCGGGCTCTGGGCTGATGGCTTAGAGCCTGGAGCCTGTTTCCGATTCTGTGTCTCCCTCTCTCTGTGCCCCTCCCCCGTTCATGCTCTGTCTCTCTCTGTCCCAAAAATAAATAAACGTTGAAAAAAAAAAAATTAAAAAAAAAAAAAAAAAAGAATACAGCAGGGAGGGGGTGCCTGGCTGGCTCAGTCGGTAGAGCAGGCCACTCTTGATCTCTTGGGGTTATGAGTTTGAGTCCATGTTGGGTGTACAGATTCCTTAAAAAATAACGAACACTTAGTGGCGCCTGGGTGGCTCAGTCGGTTAAGTGTCTGACTTCGGCTCAGGTGGTGATCTCTTGGTTCGTGAGTTAGAGCCCCGCTTTGGGTTCTCTGCTCTTTCTCTGCCCTCCCCCACTCACGCTGTCTCTCTCTCTCTCTCTCTCAAAAATAAATAAAAACATCTAAAAAATAATAAATACACAAAAATTAAAAAAAAAAAAAAAGAACAAGAGTACAGCAGGGAGGAGCTGAGTAGAAAGGGTGTGGGGAGGAGAGCCACCCTTTCATCCAGAGCAGAAACTGCCCCCTGACGGTGCCCGAGGGGGTGGAAGGCACTCGGCTTACCCCCAGTCCAGAAAGTCACTGCTGGGGGGGGGGGGGGTGGTGGTGCCCGTGTGCCTGTTCACGTATTTCCAGCTTGTTCCCGAGCTGTGTGCCCAGATTGGGGCGAGGCTCCGGAGGGTGAGAGCACGCTGCCATCCGTGGAGCCGAGGAGGAACGCTGTGTGGTTTGGGGCTGAACTGAGTCAGGGGACCAGAGCTGAGAAGCAGGTGCTTCTCCAGGCATTCAGACTGCAGGTCTGTTTGGGCACAGCCGCATCCTCAGGCTCCATGTGCCCCCTTCCACCCCCACCCCCCACCCCCCCAACGCACCTGCTTCGGGGCTTGCAGGCGTCACCACGTTCACACATTCACACATTCATCAGCACCCCAAGGAGCGCCTCCTCCTGCCGGGCGGGCTCAGTCCAGGACCCCACGGTGATCCAGGCAGACGGGGTCCCCGTCCTCTCTGCGCTTCCGGCCGGGAGAGGAGTTTGGTGCTCCAATCCTTTTCGCCACCCGTGGCCCGCCGGGTTGGATCTCTGGCTAGAGAAATTCCAGGCAGGTTGTGATTGGAAAACAAGGGGCTCATCCTCCCGCTTTGAAACCACAGCTGCTCTGCCTTCTGCTAGCGCTTCCCTTGGGCCTTGGCTTCAAAGGCCCCACGGAGCTGTTTTTAGGGGAGCAGCTCCGGGTTCTCCCACAAAAAACATGTTCCTGGGGAAATGTGAAGAGGGTGGCCTCAAAGAAGAAATGAGGATACTGCCTTTTCTTCTGCAGACTGGTGCAGACTCTTTAGCAGTCTAAACCAACGATTTCCTTTTTTTTTTTTTAAGTTTATTTATTTAGTTAGAGTGAGTATGCGCGCGTCTGTGTGTGTGGGGGGGGTGCAGGGAGGGGCAGAGAGGGAGAGAGAGAAAGAGAATCCCAAGCAGGTTCAGTGCTGTCAGCTCAGAGCCCTACACCGGGCTTTGACTCATGAACCTTGAGATTGTGACCTGAGCTGAAATCAAGGGTCAGATGCTCAACTGACTGAGCCACCCAGGCGCCCCTAAACCGACGATTTCCGTAACGACTGGTGTGGCCTTAGCCGATATTCCCCAGTGCTTTTGCCAAAAACACTCACGGAGCACTTTGTGCGGGGGCAGGGCCCGGGCTGTCGGTCAAGTGCACCACATCTCATCTAAGCCCCACCGCCAAGGCCTGTGAGGGAGGGAGGACAGGTGGACCCTTGAATAACACGAGTTTGACCTGGCACGTGGGTTTTTTTCAAATACATGGATTGGAAATCTTCTGGAGACCCGCAACAATTCGAAAAAACTCACAGACAAACCGTGTAGCCTAGAAATACCAAATAAAGAAAGCAGGAAAGAGAGAAAAAGGTGTTATTATCGTAAGAACGCAGCATGTAATACACAAAATCTGTGCCAATCGACTCGTTATCTGATCAGTAAGGCTTCCTGGCAACAGTAGGCTATTAGTAGTTAAGGTTTGGGGGAGTCAGAGTTTACACATGGATTTTCCACTGCTTGGGGGTCGGTGGCCCTCACCCCGGCACGGTTCAAGGCTCAGCTGTGTTTGAGAGTCTCTGTGGTCTAGGCAGGGGCCACTGGAGTTCAGAGAGGTTAAATAACTGGTTCCCGGTCACACGGCTAGTCACGGCTGGAGATGACTTTTGAACTGTGATCTTTGGAGTCTGAGAACAGAACTCATTGTATTATAGCCTATCGCCTCTTCCATATTTCTTGATTTGCAATGATTTCGTTTTCCGCTCTCGTTGGGCGCTTCAGCAGACTTCGGGGTGGGAGAGGGGAAGTTCAAGGAAGAGGTCCTGGGGGGGGGGGCGGGAGAGGCTAGTGCTAACTTCACGGGCTATTTGTTAATCAAATGAGCCCTCTTCTCGCCTTCATGTAGCATTCTCCACGCGCCCTGCACCTGGATTATCGTTCCTCTAAAAAACAGGGATGAGTGGCACGCAGTCCTCAAGCTTCAGCAAGACAACCCTTGATCTAGTAATTTCGGGCACGAAAACTTGCGTTCGGGTTGTTGAGCCCTATTGAACGCACACACGCTCATTCCGGGGTGAGCTGGCCCTCCAGCTGTGGCCGACCCTGGCAGCTGTAGACGGAGGCTCACCCCAGCGCTGTGACACCTGAGGCCGCGCGCCTGCAGCCAGTGCCCCAGGAAAGAGTCACAGACACACACACAGACTTCTCTCCTTCCCACACACATCCTCGCGGAAGGGTCCAGCGATTTCGTTCCCTTTTTGCTGTTTGAGAAGTAGTGGAGGAGGGGATCCCGGCTAGAAAAAACGTTGTCGGTTTTCCTTCCCTGTGCTGTGAAGGCTTCTTGGGATGCTCTTAAATCCTCACCCAAAGGACAGGTCCGCTGTGTCTCCGCCACTTCCCTGGCAACCAGAAGTCGTGGATCTCTGTCTTGTGTCCCTGCTCTGGGGTTGGACTTTAGTGCTTGTTTCTCTCGAACTTGTTTGTCCCTTAATGGTGACTGAGTGAGAGGTCATTCTTCTCTCACGTCCTCCTGTCTCTGCTCCTTCTTTACCAGTTCCCAGTGCACAAAAATGTTCAGATTCTGCATTTCGCGCTCCTTTGAACCAAGTTTCCCGTCCTCTGGCCTGCCATCCCCTCCCCCAGCAAAGCAGCCCACATGTCCTTCAGGAATGGGGCAATGGTAAAGGAGCGTGTGAAGCTTGGGCATACTTGTACACACTGAGAAGTATTCGATAGGTGTGTATTTATATATGTAATTCACAAATATATGGAGACTGTCCATGGTCCCTCCCCGCCTCCGAATTGTATTTCATGCAAAAAGAACTTACTGGTGAAGAAAGTCACTTCAAGTGGCCATCGGTTCCTGCAGAAGTTGGTAGGTTGCACGTGGATTCCAGAAACCAACACCTGCCTATGTCCACGGGTTAGGAGGTTTTGGGAGGGCTGCTCCCTCCACCCAAAGTTTGGAGGTGTGTCCCGTGCCTCTTGCCAATGGGAGAAGGTTCTTTGTCATCTCAGGGTCCTGACTTTGTGTGGTTGGAAGGCACCAATGGGCGGGGGTGGGGGGTGGGGGGTGGGGGGGGTGGGGACCCTGGTGGTCACCAGGAGCAACCCGGATAGGCTTCTTCCTTGGTTCCATCTCCAAGAAGGTAGAAGCAGGTTTCTTCACCCTTAGGTTGTCAGATACGGGCCTGATATTGTCAAGTCAAATTCAAAGGCAAGTCAAAGATGATGAGAGACAGCCAGATACTGTTTTCACTGTGTGTGTGGCTTTCTTCTTGAAGAAATGCTACTGAGGCATTCAACCCCGGGGGGTTGGGCAAGTGCAGCTCATTGATGTGGGTAGGGTGAACGACACTCCAGGGTCCTTGGCTTCCTGCATGACAGACCCTGAGTCTATGGCTGATTGGGGATTACTGCTCAAATGGACGCCGTGGCCTTTCCTTAATAAGAGCATGGGCTGAGGGAATTGCCATGACTCATGGTCACTTACAATGGGCTTGTGTGGTGCTTTGGCCTCTGCATTGCTTATTTGTACGAGGTAGCACATTTCCTGTATGTGGGAAAAACTGTAATTTAGACTCAAAGACCTGGACGCTTTAATATTAGCACCTCTGCAGGTTATCATCCCCTCAGGGGCAGGGATCAGACCTTCAGTCTACATGTCCCATTGCGGCATCTTGTAAGGGCCAACACTCGTAGGAGACTCCACCCTTGGCCCCATTTTCATTCCTACTTTTGCCCTCACCTGAAGCCCAGGATGGATGTCTTAACAATCCTCATTGTCAGGGATCCTTTCTTCCTATTGAGCTTAAATGCTTCTCACTCAAGTCCAAGCCACGAGCTTCTTGCTCCCTACTAGATGGGGGGTGAGGGACAGCTGGTTACAATCTTCTGTGTGTAAATCCACAGTTCTTGGAGAAATGAACACACACACACACACACACACACACCCAAAAGCTCAGATTTCTACCTTTAGGATTATTTTTCCCCCCTCTGGAAAATATTTCCCAGATGAGATATAAATTAACTTTCAATTTCTCAAAAATAGGATTGCCTAGCTGATGTCATTTCTTTACATATATTTTACAGGAAAAGAGTGGATCCTTAAGTTGTGGAGTTTTAGAAGTCTTGCCAATAAACTTTTTCTTTCTTGAGTTTATTTATTTTGAGAGAGAGAGAGAGAGAGAGAGAGAGAATGCGTGTGCATGAGCAGGGGAGGGTCAGAGAGAGGTGAGAGAGAATCCCAAGCAGGCTCTGTGCTGTCAGCCCTGAGCTCGATGTGGGGATTGATCTCCAGAACCCGGAGATCATGACCTGAACCCAAATCAAGAGTTGGGTGCTTAACCGACTGAGCCACCCAGGCACCCCGCCAATAAACTTTTTGAAAATACGGACGAGAAGTCTTCTATGGAAAACCATGTCGTAAATAATAAACTCTTGAAAAGAAAGTGTCCATGAACTTAAGGGTGTGTATAATATTGTCTCCCTGAATCTTAAGGCATCAGGAAGTAGGTTTTTAAATTTGGAAAAATGTATGCACCATAGCAGCTTGTGCTGTATCAGAGGATAAGCCTCAGTGCTTGGCTCTGCTCTATTTTTATTTCCATTATGGGTTGAGGAACCAGGACTGTGTAGGTAAAGAGTTGGCTTCCCCTTGGACCATGCCGGAAGCAATGGGTGCGGGATGGACGGGGGTGAAGAGAGGTGCCGGGAAGGCAGTGGGAGTCTCGGGAAGGAAACAAGACCTTGCCTTCCCTCCTTTCCTCTCCTGACACTGTCCTTTACGATCACAGCCCCCCCAGCAAAACGCAGAAGCGAGAGGAAACCCTGAAGACCCACGGTGGGTGCGGAATTCTTGTGGGGGAGGGGATCGCTCCTGCTTTTGCCGCAAAGGACGGGAGGTAAGAATGATAAAGAGAAGGAGAGCAGGAAGGTGAAGTGCAGTGGAGAGAAGGGGGAGGGGCAGAGGGGAAGGGAAGGTGCCTGGGGAAGTGCAGGGAGAGGCGCGCACACAGCTGTCAGTTTCTGGGAAGAGAAGCGGAAAGTAACAGTGACATCTCAAGGTGCAGCAGCCTCGGGGCTGCTAAGAACTTGCTCATTGGATTCAGCCCCTGAACCAGCTGTCGACTCGGGCCCCCACCCCCATGCTGACAGCTCGCTCTCCTCCTGGCCACTGGGGGCGGTGTTGGGGTCACCCAGGGAAGCTCCACTTCCCTGTGTCCTTAACAGCTTCTGGAGCTGTTCTCTTTCCATTCCCACCTGGACCGGACTAGCTCAGGACCTCGCTGGCCTTGCCTCCATCTGGCTGCATTCCACGTCTGGCCCCTTTCCCTGAGACCCAACAGCCCCTCCGGGGCACAGCAGTGCTCCAAACATTCATGCTTCTGGCCTGCGCCCCCCTCATCAGCTGTCTCTCCCACCACCTGACCTTGAACCCGGTGTTCCTGCCACCCAGAAGTAGTGGCGGGTCCCCCAGGCCAACCAAGAAACGACCAGCACTACAGGAGCTCATGCGAGAGCGCCAGGCAGGCACTAGCCTTTCTCCCTTTGAGGTGGGCGCTGGGATTGTATCCGTTTTCCAGGGAAGAAAACTGAAGCTCAGAGAGGTTCACAGAGTCAGGGTCCTCTTGCCTTTTTGGAACAATGTAGTAGATCAGGAGAGAGAGAGAGAGAGAGAGAGAGAGAGAGAGAGAGAGACAGAGAGAGAGAGAGAACTGGCACACATTTAGTACCTACTGTGTACCAGGGGCCATGCTAGGCGTGGATACGTGTTCCCGATCGAAGATGCTGTGACTCAAGCGCCCAGCTGTCGCATTTTTCTAGAAGAGAGACTTTTGATCTGTGTTTAGTTAGAGGAGAGACAGCCTGTCTTCCGCAGACTTTGTTGGTTTGTTTTTCATCTGGCGTGATACGGTAAAGGAGTTTCTCTGTCTGCCTCCTTCCTCATTGTCAATCTTTTTTGTTCCTTTGCTTGCAGCTGTTGTCTGTCTTTGAGTCACGAGAACCACTTGCAGGAAGAGCTCTAGAGAATTTGGGAAGTGGGGGGGGGGGGCGGCGGGGTGGCTGGGAAGGAGAGACAAAAGGTGCGTTGTTTTCCGAGAAGCCGGAAGACGCAAGGAAAAGAAAGCTGTTCTCAAGTATGTCGCCTGCAGCCTTGTGAGGTAACATTTCTTTAGATGGCTTCTCTTCCCCTCCCTCGTGCCCAGCTGGCTCTTCATCATTTTTTAAACATCTCTTTGGGGCGCGGGACATGAAAGTGAACGGCAGGTCAAAGTCAGGAGTTCGGGGTTCTGGGGTGGTTTGGTCTGATAGCCTCTCTTCCTCTGTGGCTGTGCCCTTAGTGGGGGCAGGTGAGGCTGGTTCACAATTCTGGTCACATCACCCTCTCCTGGATGACAGCATCGCACCTTCATCCGTCCATTTACATTTCAAACCACCTCCCGCCTGCTCTTGATTAATTATTTAGTGACGCTGGTCACTTGTGAGCATTTCTGAGCTCCCATTTCACGTACAAGGTCCATTCCTTTTTTATCCAAATCTTCTTTCCCTGAATCCTTGTGTAGTTTTCGAAATGAAATGCTACATATTCCTTTTGAGCCCCCGGCACCCATGTATTGGCACCTCTTCTTTGTGGCGGTATACGTGGATATTCGGCGAAGGGGGCAGATTCGCCTGTGGGGCTCCCCCTCTCTGCCTACCCCTGACCTTGATCGATTCCCCTTTGTGGGAGCTCCAGGTTTTAATAAGTCAATACAGGGATTTGGAGTGTGCCGTCTCAAGGTCTCCACTATTTTTAAATGGTGATGGAATCTATGAGAAGTAATAGAGGGACATGGGCTTTAGAACCCAAGGGAATTTGGGGTGTCTCCCCTGGCTCTGGCACTTACCTGCTTATTTGTATGGGACACCTGGTAAGTTAGGTCATCTGTCTGGCTCTCACTTTCCTTCTTTTTTTTTTTTTTCAATGTTTATTTATTTTTGGGACAGAGAGAGACAGAGCATGAACGGGGGAGGGGCAGAGAGAGAGGGAGACACAGAATCGGAAACAGGCTCCAGGCTCTGAGCCATCAGCCCAGAGCCTGACGCGGGGCTCGAACTCACGGACCGCGAGATCGTGACCTGGCTGAAGTCGGACGCTTAACCGACTGCGCCACCCAGGCGCCCCCGGCTCTCACTTTCTTTACCTCTACAATGGGTGTGGAGAGATACAGAGGTGGCAGGGGGGTTAAGAGGAATGCACGGAGGGACACTGAGAATGCACCTTGCGTGTGGACCGTGAGGGAGATGGTGCCCTAAGGGTTTAATCTTGACCTTCTCAAACAGGGCGAATAAAATGGTTGGCACGGAATCAACCTTCAAGAACAGTTAGGCAGTTTACTGTGGGGTTGCCTTTACCCCAGGCAAAATTCTTACCCATACCAACATCCGGTAGTGGGAGAACCACACTGCAAAACAACCTGTTCTCGGAGTTGGAAACCTGGGGTCTGTTCTCCGGACTTTTGAATTCCAGTTCTAACACTTGTTAGTTGCGTGGTGTTGGAAAAATGATTTAATCTTCCCCAACCTCACCTTCATCAACTGCAGAATGGTCCCAAATTCAACCTACCTTAGAGGGGACACTGTGAAAAAATGCAACGCTAAAGATGTAAACACTCAGCACACAGCAAGCATCCAACTGATGATTTTGCTTTCTTTCGTTTTTTTTTTTTTTAAGGTTATTTACTTATTTGAGAGAGAGAGAGAGAGAGACAGAGCATGTGTGCATAGGCAAGTTGGAGGTGGGGCAGAGAGAGAGAGGGAGACAGAAAATCCCAAGCAGGCTCTGTGCTGCCAGCATGGAACCCGACCCGGGGCTTGAACTGATGAACTGTGAGATCATGACCTGAGACGACATCAAGAGTCAGGTGCTTAACCGACGGAGCCACCCCTGATTTTGCTTTCTTAACCCTGATAAATTAATGTTGGTTCATAAACGAGCTCTGATCATCTCTCAAGGAAAAGAAGGAAAGTTCCGATTTTTCTATTTTGTCACCAAAAGGATCACTAGACTTTACACAAAACAGAGCACATCCTTCACCACATAATAAAACCGAATCTACTGGTTTTTTTTTTTTTTTTTTTTTTTTTTTCTTTTTTTTGGCAAGAAAAAAAAAAGCATAAATACAACTGACATCAATTCTCGGTGCATATTGTGTCTCGTCTCCCTGGTTTACAGTTTTCGGAAACCAAAAGTCCATCTGTCTCTGAGACCTTTCTAGTTTCCAGAAAAGAAAACACTGTCTAGATATAGTAGTGCTGTATCATTTGGCTGACTCGCAGCGCCCTTGCACGCTTCCCTTCTGCCGGCGAGCGCGGGACGCCAGGATGCGGATTTCAGGCTGCCGCTGCCCTTGCGGGTTAACCCCTATCACAGGTCACTCTGCTGTGTTAATTTCATCACAGCCTAACCCCCGGCGCTTCAGTGGGGAAATCACAACAGAGAACGCGCAGCTCGATGCACATTGCTCATTTCCGCCCGTGTGAAAAGAAGGGCGAAGATGCCCCGGACACCCACGCCCTTCCTGCCGCAGGGTTTATACAGCCCCCCCGATCAATCTGAGAGCGACCGATCTAGTGCGCCCGTTCGTTAGCCGCGCGCACACTGGACTGCCTGATGGAGAGGCTTGTGCTTGAGAACATTAAAATCTTGACTTCCCCTTTTCTAGTGAGGCTCCTTTGGCACCCCCCTTGACTCATCAGTTCTAAACTCCACACTTCGTGTTTCAGTTCAAATGTCCCCTTCCTCCGAGAGAGAGAGAGAGAGAGAGAGAGAGAGAGAGAGAGCCGGGTTCTGTTAGCACTCGGACTGCAGTAAAGAACAGCAGCCACAACAAAATTGCATCCATTTCCCATCTTCAGTGAAAAAGTGACAAATCATGGAAGACAGACCTCACTTGGTTCTCAAGTAATGTCTCGGCTCCCTCAGGGGGTTGGTGCGTCAAGCCTCTGTCTCTGTCTTGCATAGGGTTGAGTGGCTGCCTGCTGGGGGGAGGCTCCAAGCTCCTGGGGGGAGGTCAGCAGGGACCTAGGTGGGAGGAAGGCAGAGTGGAGGGTGCAGCCTGGGGAAGCCTTTCTCCAGCCCCTTCCCTCCCTGTATTCATGGCAGTACCCAAAGCCCACCCTCCTGGATGGTCCCCTCAACCCGCGCCCCGGGCGGGTCTCAGAGGTAGCTGGAATCTCCCTGCTCCATGGCGGGTCTTGGGGTGCATAGGGGCGGTCGGCAACTCTCAGGGCCTTGTTTCCTCGATTCAAGATACCAAGAACGGGGTTGCCCATGCCTACGTAGCAAAATTTGTTACGAGGATTAAGTGGAATAATACCCAATGATGTTAATACAAGAGCAAAACAGCACAAATACTCAGGGGTTTAAAAAAAAATCCTTGCCAACTGAATAACGGGTGGGTTGGGACCCCAGGGCCAAACTCTGCGTGCCTGGCAGTGGTAGTCAAGGAGGTAGGGTGGCGGCTTGGCCTGGTCACGTGACTTCCCATCAGTCATGGAGGACAGTGGTGTGTGGGATGTCCAGGGTGCCTGGTGCACCTGGCTGGAGCTGCTTCCTGCCACTTCCGTTCTCCTTTTCGGGCGTCAGTTGGCATCACCATTCACCGGGCCAGCAGCTGGTGTCTCCAGGACGTGGCGTCTGGGGCGGAGAAGTCGCCGGAATGTGCGGGCTGGGTGCTGCCTACCTACATTCCGCGACCACTCAATAGGAATACGGCTGTACGCTGGGGGAGTCCTAGAGGATGCCGAATTCATGATTGCGATGACACTTCTGTATGGAGGGAGGCCAGAAGCCCTTTCGGAACAATAATCGTTTTCGTATAGCCTCCCATGGCTCCCATGCTTCCTCGGGCCAGCTCTAGGCAAAATTGCAAAGCTTTGTCATGGTTCCCATCATTGTTGTTGTTGTTGTTGTTGTTGTTGTGTTAATGAAGTCTGTGAAAATTGTGACAACATCCAGGCACGATGGACAATGGTCAGACTGACACTCCAGCTTCGCTTTGAAGAGCATTTCGATGGGTGTGAGATGATAACACTGGTAAAATAGGATTAAAGGCATCATCAGTGCTCACAGCCCTGACCATTGAAGAGCAATAGAATGAATGGCCAAGGTGGGTTATGTGGAAATGTCATCAGTGGCTGCACAGGTAGCGAAAGTCACCACCATTGAGGATGAAGTTGGACTGTGCACAAAATGGGATCCGGTGTGACTGTAGCTTCGGCAGGATAGAGTTTACTTTTTTTTTGCACGGAAGTCTGCACGTAGATGGTCAAGGGTTCTGCTAGCCTTGCCCTCCTCTGCTTTGTGTCTCTCCTCTGGAGTGACGATCGCTTCGCTTGTCTAACACGCTACCCTTCAGCGGTGCCTAATTGCCGCTCTTGTTGCTTCTTTCTTGGGCTTGCATGGGCTTCCGTTCCCAAGGACATCTTTTGGTCCAAGATAACTGCTCCAGAGCTGCTCCATCACACCTGCTTTCCTGCCAGCAAGAAAGAGGGATGGGGAAGGTGTGGCAAGGGGCAGACGCCTGCTGTTACCTATGGAAGTTTCCCAGAAGCGCCAACGTAACACCTTCACCTACATCCCCCTGCCCAGCCAGTCTCATGGCCACACCTATCTCTGTCCCATTGCAAAGACCAGGTGCTATGGAAGAAGTGGAGAGCATAATGGGGGGGGGGGCACTCATGGTCTCTGCCAATCAAGTAATTTCAGAGCTTCTGGAAGGTGACTTTTGCCTTCCCTTCCACTTAGCTGATGCCTCAAGTTTCTCAACAGCATTGAGTCTTTCATTAAAACAAAGTGGACGTTCTTATGCTGTGACCTCCAGGTCATTTGTAGGGTTCCCGGCGCTAGTTCCTTCCCCCCCCCCACCCGTCCCCCAGCAACCCCCAGCCCAGCTGAGCTGGTGTCGTGATAATACCGTGTTTTTCTGCTGTGTCCGTATTCATAGAGGGCAGTAGCTATTACAGCAGCCAACGCTTACTGAGGCTTACACCACTCCGGCTCTTACACTCACAGTTAGAGAATCTTTTGCTCATTTAACTACCAGCTAGATAAGGGCTCTTAATGGAAGTGTGGACTTAGAGCCAGGATACCCACTACGGGCACAATTGTACCACTTAGCCCTGGTGCTAACCGTGATGCCACATGGCTTCTCCTTTATCCTGTCTGATTTCCAGGTAGACCCCGGCACTGTGTCGATTCTAGCAGAAGAGGCACATTTTTCTGGGTCCTGGCTCTGAGCGTGCGCGTGCGAGGAGTGGAGGTGAGGTGGGGGAAGCCACGCTAAATACCCAAATGAATGTAAGGCCGTTTGGAAAGTTCCCTAAGAGGTGAAAGCAGGTGTACTTTTGCTGTAGGTATTCAGGAGACGTAACGCTAAGGCCCTAGCAGGGACGCTATAAAACGAGTTAATTGCTTTACTCTGCTGCATTTCCTTCCCTATGGAGTAGCTGGAGGCCCTCACCAGCACACATTCCAGCACAGTTAAGGTCATGTCCCTGTGTGAGCCAGCTGTCAGCGGGGCTCCTGCCCTTGGGGATCTGGTCAGACTTGACTGGAATCCTTATTCCAAGTGTTTTTTTCATCAAAGGTCACTCTTACACGGACTGTTCTTGAGTTTGGTAGATTTTTCAGGGACTAGAAAGATTTCTAGAGACAGATTATTCTCTCTCCCCCCTTTTTTTTTTTAATTTGAATGTTAGTTGGTTAATATACAGTGCAGTATTGGTTTCCGCAGTAGAATTCAGTGATTCATCACTTACATACAACACCCAGTCCTCCTCTCTAGATTTCTAGACAGATGTTATTCTGGGTTGGGATCTTCTCTGGCATCTCCTCCTGCCTTCTCTCTCCCGCCTCCGGAACAACTTCGGTTTTATTTGTGGGACACATGATTCCCTGGCCTTTGGGAGTTGATATCCAATCGCTGACTCAAGTATGTTCCTCACCAAAAGCTGATTCCTTATGCTACGAGAGATTCTGGAGAATTCAAGTCTCCTTCTCTTCTTGTTCTTGGTGTTTTGGTGGCTAGATTGACACAGCAGGAATTAGTCTGTATCTTCAGGTAAGAAGTAGATGACCCAGTGCTCCTGGATGGTGGTGATGAAAGAGCCTTGGCCCTTCGTGGCTGCTTGGAAGGCAGGGCCTCAGATCATGGGGAGTTCATTGTCCCCAAAGCAGTGGGACTTGCTGCAGTCTTCTGAGGTGGCGGCCACTGACAATTTTGAGGATGATTGTCATGAAAACATCTGCTCCTTAGTGGATGGGTTCGGCCACTGGTGGAAGTGACCAGAGATGCCTGGCGCTTTCCATATCTAGTCTCCCTTCCACCCTGCGCACACGGGAAGGCTCGGCTGCCCTGAAAGTGGCTGGAGACCGTCGGACTACAGCTGCCCAACAGGCTCGTTCTGAGTGAAGCGACGTGTCATTTTTGGTCTGAGCCAGTTAAGAGTTTTCCATACTCTCTCTTCCCTGGGAGCCATGTGTTGAAATGACAGCCTGGCCAGATGGGAGGAGCCTGGATCCCCGAGACAGTAGGTGGATGAGGGCCCTCCTGACCATCCTTGGACCTGGCATGCACCAGATATAAACTTCTCTCGGGTGATGAGTCTTGAGAGAAACACCAGCAGAGAGAAAAGCTCCTCCTCTTTTGGCCTTTGTTACCATAGCATGGCATGGTACGTCCCCAGTACAGGTAATATGGACTTTCTATGGACTGCACTCCGCCCTACCACTGAGATATTCCTGGACGTCTAATAGATTCCAAAGTTTTGATGATCAGGGGATGTTTCAGGATTAGAAGAAAGGAAGGATTTTCTGCATTCCTTATTATTTCTGTTCTTTTGTTTTTTTTCCCCTCCCTTAAGTGGCCATCATCTCAAAGAGACCGGGTGAGAAGGTGGCAGGTGCTGAATGGAAACGCCAACAGACAGAATTGGAGAGGAGCACTTGGTAGGACGCTTCCTAAAAACCCTGCTTTGCCTCATCGGTATGCTGTTCCGGAACAGTTCTGCCTGACGCGGTGCTCCCGCAGGTTCGTACAAAGGAGGACGTGATGCCGAATCCATCTGTTGCCATCCCCCCTTTCACAGCAGCTGAGAATCCAGGCTCCGTCTCCATTAGTAATCACCCAGCATCACGATTAAACCCCTATCGCACCAGATGAGAAAACCCCAGGAGGGCGCTCCGTGTCCGTTCCATTCAAGTCCGAAACCCGTTGTGCATATTGGCCTAGTGGCACCAGCGGCTCGAGGGGGAGACACCCCCGAAGATGATTAAGGTAGCAGAGAATTTGCCCAGTCAACTCCTGGAGTGCCGGATATGGTGCCCGATACGGCACAAAGCGAGTGTTCATTCGCTCGGTGGTGACTCTCAGTGGAGAATGACTGTGTTAATTAGTAGCAGAGATTGTTGAAAAACGCATTCTGCTGTGCAGAAATAGCATGTGACTCCTTGTCCATATTATCTTCTCCAGCACAGAGAAAGGACTCACACAGCTCAACCTACGTACGGTGTGCGTGACTCCCTGTGATAAGCCAAGTTTAACTCTCCGCCCTCTATTCTCTGATGCTATTCCTGGGGACAGGGACACTCCAGCCACACAGTCACAGCTGGCAATATCAGCAATCCTTCCGTCTAGTATGGAAACCAAACTGTTGGCGTAAGGGCTTGCGAGCAATTCTGCTCATGTGTACTAGCTGTGCAGCTTCTAGAAAACCCCTTTTGGTAGAAGGAGGTGCTGAACTAATGCAGGGCTGCAAGAGGATGTACTGCGCTATAAAGGAAACCTGCTTCTAACTCCCAGACAGAGCCAGAGGTGAGGTTCTGGCTCCCTAAACACTTCCTTTCCAATCTGACTTTTGGGGTTTCACCTTAGAAGGTGGAAAAGGGTCTCTTGAGTCTAATAGCTCTCAGAGAGAGAAAGATTTGTCTTGACCCCCTCAATGAGGAGCTTTGGACACTGTCCATGTGTTCGGTGACCTTGTCTCTGATGGTGAATTCTCAAGAGCTCCTACTCTCTAGGTGGGTGGGATGCCAACGTTCACTTGTCGAGAAAGGAGGGGCTGAGCAGGTGAAACCTTTCTGATTTTTTCTTTCCAGGATGCTCTCCAGGAACATTCCGGTTAGCCTACCTCAGAAGAGTAACAGCCTGTGCGTGAACCCGTTACCCTCAAGACTTTGCTCTTCTTTCCACAATACCTTTTGGTGGCCAGTCGACTTCTTCGACTTCCTGTTAGCTTTTCAAATGGTTGATTTAGAAACTCAAGTTATTCTAGCCTTGGTTATGTGGTCTCAGGATTCGCACAACTAGTTTTCCTCGTTATGAATATTGAGAAGAGTTGGTTGGCGTGTTGTATGATGAGGAAGGAGCCCTGGGATGGGAGTCCAAAGGTGTAAACTGGGGCGGGGTACTTCGTCTCTCTGAACCTCAGTCTTGTCAACAAGAGGGTGGGTTAAAGTGCTTCTTACTACCAAATCCTAGAAGTCCTAAGAACTGTGCTCCAGAGGAGAAAACACACATTGGCAAATGTGGATTTATTCACTCTTCCGCCATGCGTTTGTAGACTGGTTTGAGACAGTTCTGAATTCACCTAGTAATAACATTAGCTTAATTTCATATGGAAGGACACAGGTTCCACAGCTTAACCATAAAACTTGTACCCTGGTTGACTTCCACCCTTTCCCTAACAAAGTAGATGAATTAATCCAGACAATTACTGTCAGGTGAAGGGGCAAGGTTGGAGATTCTCTGAGAAATCTGATGGTTGTACAGATGATAGGGTTAATTTGCAAGACCTCGTATGGAACACTTCCATTATTTCGGTTGCTATTAGAGTTAGATAGTGCTGGCTGGGTAGAAATCTGTTAATGTTATAAAGTTTGGGTCAATTTACCAATGGAAAGGACAGCACCATTCTAGGTTTTTTTCCCCTCCTCTCTTTCTAGAAACCATAGCATTTAGAGAAATTATATGATGATATTGGACAAATATAGCCAAACCCAATCAGCCCAAAAGTAGTGGAAAAGCAAACCATTAAAACCCTCTCCCAAACAGAAGCCTATTGGGAAGCAAGGTATAAATAGAGGAAAGCTTATGAAATGAAATAGACAGGATATAAAATTTCCATATCCTCAATCCCGCAACAAGGACTTTTCTTACATATATTGCCATTACCCTGATAAGATTGGGAGTTGACCAGTGGCTCTATGAATTTAAAGCAAATGGTGACAATTAGGTCCTCAGGGTATACCCTCATCTTCTTCATTCACTGCATAGCCATTATTTTGGAGTTTTCATTTATATTTTTATGTTTATGGTCCTTGGAGGAGGCTGAATACTACATTTTGACAGTGGAATCTGAAAGAGCTACAATTCTAGATTCTGTAAATACTTCTTGATCATAGAAATGCCTTAGTTTTCGGGGCGCCTGGGTGGCTCAGTCTGTTAAGTGCCCGACTTCAGCTCAGGTCATGATCTCACCGTTTGTGGGTTCAAGCCCCACATCGGGCTCTGTGATGACAGCTCAGAGCCTGGACCCTGCTTTGGATTCTGTGTCTCCCTCTTGCTCTGCTCCTCCTCCACTCATGCTCTGTCTCTCTCTCTCTCTCTCTCTCTCTCTCTCTCAAAAATAAATAAACATTAAAAAAAATTAAAAAAAGAAATGCCTGAGTTTTAACTTTGAGAGCTGTCTCATTGGTCAAGCTCTTTGGATGGGATATACATTAGGTCAATCCCCCCAATTCACGTTCTTGAGGTATGCTTTTCAGAGGTTCAAACTGTGGGTGGTTTAGTTCATATCCTTTTACCCCAAAATGAAAATTCTGGGATTCTCATTAGCCTTCTCCCAAAGCAAACCTTTAAAGCTTCCCCAACACGTGTAAAAACCAAACTTTATGAGGATCCGAGACCAGCCAGGAAATTTTAACAAAGACTAAATTTTAGAACAGCAGATCTTTAGTTGTGCAAAGGACATTGCTAAACTTCTGGGTTGGAAGGTATCCTGATCTACCTAATTCTATTTATGAAACTGCATATGTGCTTTGAAACTCCATTTAGATCCAACTCTCAGCTAGAGATGGAAACCATATGTGTGTCTAAGGCCCATATGTTAGGGCTTGGAGAGTCTTAGATTTTGTTTTGATTTCCAACTCCGCATCATTTTCAGATTTGGAGGCATCTGGGTATGTCCTTGACCCTCTGTGTCATGTGGCAATATTTTTGTTTTCCCTTCTTCTTCTTCTTCTTCTTCTTCTTCTTCTTCTTCTTCTTCTTCTTC